>NC_063212.1:10582828-10867828 GCF_017589495.1 Alosa alosa
TCTGTCTGTCTGTCTGTCTGTCTGTCTTTCTGTCTGCCTGTCTGTCTGTCTGTCTCTCTGTCTGTCTGTCCATCCTCTCTACTTTGTGTGTATCAGAAGCAAGATGTGGGCGGTGCTATAAATACAGCTGGCATCAGCCTGAATATAGAACCTCATCCCTACTGCACACTGCACTGACTCACCAAGCCACCCCCTCCCCCCACCTCTCTCTCTCTCTCTCTTTTCTCTCTTTCTATCCCTCTCTTTCTCTCTCTCCCTCTCTTCCTAACTCAATTTCTCTCTCTCCCTCCCTTTCTCTCACTCTCCCTCCAAAATGCTTTGCTTTGTTTACTCTCTCAGCAAAACAAAAAGACAGAAATCATCTTCGCTCTTTTGCAAAGTGGAAGAAAAAAAAAAAAACAGCGATCGCACAACCACACAGCCATGCAGAAAACATCACCGAGAGGAGAACGCTCTCCACTACAATAGAACTCAGCTGGGAATAGACTACTGAGACTAAGTGTTTCAGTTCCATTTACACACGGAGACGCGCAGTGAAGAGGGGCCGAAGGAGTCGGAGAGTAGGAACACTCTCTGTGTATGCAGCAAGGCTCTGAGTCATCATGAGCAGGCTGCATGCCATTACCAGGGGCCTGCACAACCACTATGCTGATGGCGGAGTTCATATCTAAGCGCAGGTGGGTGGGACCGCATTACCGTACAGTACTATGGTATCATTACAGCCTGCAGGAGATGCTGAGCAAATGTTATGTTTTGGTTCACCTAAAGTGGATTTGTGTTGATGACTTGATGGACAATGTAAACAATAGGGAGTACAGTGTGTAAAATGTCTACTTATCTGTACCTTGTCAAATGTTCCATTGAACATATACCATCTTAAATGTAATTTCGGGGCAGCTGTGGCCTACTGGTTAGTGCTTCGGACTTGTAACCGGAGGGTTGCCGGTTCGAACCCCGACCAGTAGGCACGGCTGAAGTGCCCTTGAGCAAGGCACCTAACCCCTCACTGCTCCCCGAGCACTGCTGTTGCAGGCAGCTCACTGCGCCAAGATTAGTGTGTGCTTTACCTCACTGTGTGCTGAGTGTGTTTCACTAATTCACGGATTGGGATAAATGCAGAGACCAAATTTACCTTACGGGATCAAAAGAGTATATATATACTTATACTTACTTATACTTAATCTCAGCAAAGAGTGAGATTTCAAATGGAATAGCTAGTTTATCAATTCCTTATTTTGTTTGTTTCAAGATCAATGTGATTAGAGGACTGTCATGTATCTGCTTATGGTTTGGTTCTCAAAACTTTATTTTGTGTCTGCTGCGCTTGTAGATTTAGGTTTTGATCTAGATCGCGACTGAAGAGTTTGATGTTCTCACTTTCCTGTTAAGAAGGAAACCTTTAAGACATAAGGTCTCTATGCTTGTTCAACTGTGCCATGTTTAGTAAGGTAGCCTATGGCTAGGGTCCTGAAATGTCTGGGGAGGATGACTTAAGACACTCCCCATATAATACAGGCCAGATATGATGAAAGAAAGAGGGAGAGGAGAGCGATGGCTGTTTTGCAAAGGCTCCAAAAATTACTAAAAGGAAGAAGATGAAATGGCTGTAGCACAAGGCCCAGGTGTTAAAGTGTCTGCACAAAGGAAACAGTGGATTAAAAGTGAAGCTTTTGTCAGTGATCTCGGTGTTGCAGGCCATTTATTTTTCTGTAGACAGCTAACTGTTTCAAATTGCTTTAGTTTGTTGAGCAATGTCAAGCAAGTGTCAAGACAGGCAACTGCAACAAGCATCAATTGTTAATATCAAGACTGTGACCTACCTGCCTAGAATTTCAAGCAGTTCTGCAACACCATTGAAATGCTCAGTTTCATATATAAACCTGCAGAAATACACAGATAGCAAATGACAATAAGTTGCTTTCAAAGAAAAGGATATTAACAAAATACTAATCTCATATGTGTGTGTGTGCGTGTGTGTGTGCAAGTGTGTGTGTGTGTGTGTGTGTGTGTGTGTGTGTGTGTGTGTGTGTGTGGGTGTGGTGTGTGTGTGTGTGTGTGTGTGTGTGTGTGTGTGTGTGTGTGTGTGTGTGTGTGTGTGCATTGGGGTTTCACTAACCTGAGGAAGATGTTGTTGATTTGTTTGCGGATATAGGCTCGAAGGCCAAGCAGCTTGCCATAGACACGGTGCAGAATAGTTTTCAGGTATTCCCTTTCCCTTGGGTCCTCACTGTCAAATAACTCCAATAACTGCATACATACACACACACACACACACACACACACACACACACACACACACACACCTACTAGTCATCATCACTCTCTCTCCTAGTTAATGCAAAAAAGTGCAAACATCTGCAAATATCTTGAGATGCTGCAAGCATATGTGTATGCATAGGTCACCTGAAGGACAAACTTCTGGTCAATGTACCGCTTGGCCATGGAAGGCTGAAAGTCTGGACTCTCAAGGAACCGTAAAAAGAACTCGTACACCAGCTGTGGAGAAGAACAGACACAGGTGAAGGTGTGAACTCTTCAGTGTGTGTGTGTGTGTGTGTGTGTGTGTGTGTGTGTGTGTGTGTGTGTGTGTGTGTGTACACTGGACAACAAAATGCAAAATATAGTTCTCAAAATGAGCTTTTTTGCTATGTCTGTTCCATTTCTTTCTCATTTTTCTGGTATCAGAAAAAACTGAAAAGATTAAATGTACTGAATAAAAAATCATTGTATTCATTCCTCCCAAGATGTAACTGTCACTGACTGACATGTAAGATAAGCACCTAAACAAGACAAATTTCATTGAACTACAACTTGTCATTTTTCATCAAAATAGACCTACTAACACCTTTTGTACTGTTTTCTCCACCAAATAGGCTATACACAGTAATTTCTCTAAATGTGCCTTAGATCCATAGCCTACTTGCAAATAGCAACACAGAACAGAAATTGCATCTGTTATGGATAATGAATGATTGCTGATTGAAGAATTGTGCAAAGGAGTTTCACACAGGTGTATCAGAGATTCAGACTTGTGCAAGGAATCTCTACCAACTGTGAAAAGATGTTTTCCTTTGTTTAGCACAGGGAAACCAATAGAGTTTGGGGACTTTGAATGACAACTGTGTTAACTGTTTTGCAAAAGGGTGTGACAACTGTGTGAACTCAATGAAAATGTGTGAACACATTCGCAAGAGATGACTTCTGCTGTGCAAAGAAAGTAGTCATGAAGACCAAGTGGATCCCAGTTTCCTTAAGCAGGTCAAAGCAATCAAGAAAAACTGTATTATATATCATATTATCATAAATTACATTATTATCATATTATTCATATTATCTGTATTATAAGTCAGTGTATCATCACAATGAGCTTGATTGACCTGCATTGATTTGCTTACCACCCTATGCTGTCATTGCAACATAATGCAATACATGGTATTTACCATTTGTCATTACATTTCAATCTTTTGTGGACCCCTTACAGGAGTAGGGTAGGTGGGTTCCATGAAAGTCTACCGGACTACCCTGCTCGTAGGAATAAGGAATACCCAGTGAGTTATGCAGTCACTTCTCCGCCCCAGTCCATCAAAATGACATTGTTGAATACCTGTACGGGCCTGTATTATGTTATAATACATAATCATTCATTATGTTGCCTTAACAATCAGTCTCTGTGTATGTCTGTGTACTGTCTGTGTCTGTGTCTGTGTGTGTGTGTGTGTGTGTGTGTGTGTGTGTGTGTGTGTGTGTGTGTGTAACTTTACCTGTAGGTGAGGCCAGGAGGCCTCCAATGTAGGTTCATCTTCCTCTGGGTCAAACTCAGGGTTCTCGCTGGGTGGCAGTGTTCGAAAGATATTCACCGAAATCTGACACCAAAGGGAGAGAGAATCATTAGGCATTCCCCACTTTGTTCAACAGCAGAGCCTTCTAAGTTTTTATCTCTCATTCCATTTCCCATCACTGCATATCATTATCTTTTCCATCCCCTTCCCTTTTCCACTCTTCTAAACCACAAAATGATCATACAGATTCTTGCACCACCTATTCCCTCTAGACACACTGTCCCACGTACATATTTCACTGCCATTGAGGCGCTATTGAAAAAATGTTTCTGCAATTGACCTTTCAGGTTCTATCCTTTTTTTTATTTTTTATATGAAATAATCCCAACAACAAACATTTTTTAAGGCTTTTTTATGGCTTCTATCGAATAGGACAGTATAGAGAGTGACAGGAAGTGAGTGGGGGAGGGAGAGAGATGGGGCGGGACCAGGAAATGACACGGGTCGGACTCCAACCCAGGCCCCCGTGGGCACGTAGCCAGTTACGCCACTGCACCCCCAAAATGAAATTATAACCCCAAATCAGAAAAAAGTTGGGATGTTGTGTCAAATAAAAGCAGAATGTGATAATATCCAAGTCTTCTTATAGCCTCCCATATTTAGCAGCAAAAAGGACATAGACAACATATCAAATGTTGAAAATGAAAATTTGGACTATTTCATGGAAAATATTTTATCATTTTGAATTTGATGCAAGCAACATGTTTCAAACCAAAATTCAGTAAATGTTTAAGAACTGAGGAGACCAGAGTTTTGAGAATGAAATGTTGTCCCATTCCTGCCCGTTATAGGATTTAAGTTGCTCAACAGTATGGGGTATTCTTAGTCATGTTTTTCATTCCATGATGCACCTAATTTGACAAGTCTGGACTGCAGACAGACCATTTTAGCACCTGGACTTTCCCTCTATGGAGAAATACTTAAAATATGTGCAGAATTCATTTTGGCATTGTTTTCCTGAAATATTCAAGGTCTTTCCTGGAAAAGACGTTGCCTGGATGGCAGTATATGTTGCTCAAAACCTGTGCTGTATAAATCATTCAGAATTGATTGTGCTTTGCCCAGTGTGCAAGATGCCCATGCTGTGGGCACTAATGCATCTCCACACTGTCATAGATGTTGGGTTTCAAACTGAGCACAAAAAAAACTTGGGTTTCAAACTGTGCACATAGACAATGGTTATCAGAGGTTTTTCTGAACCCATACAATGACAGGTCTGGATACAGGTCTGGTTTTGATGCAGTGCCATCTGAGGTCCAAAAGATCACGACCAGCCAATATTATTTTCCCTTGTTTGCAAAGATTTCTCTGGATTCTCTGAATGTTTTAATAATATTATGTCCTATAGATGATAAACTTACTGAAATACTTCACAATTTCATGTTAAGAAGCATTAAAGTCAAAGATCACCGCTCATCTGTCGAGGTGCAGGATTAGTAGGCAACTTATAAAAGATATAAGAAAAAAGAAAAATCTGCACACTCCAGTCTGTGCAAAAAAAGGTTTTTACTTAGAATCTGCACAAGCTTTCGGTCGGCAGACCTTCTTCAGGCAGAGTACATTTAGATTGGGGTTGTATATTTAGTAGCCTCTTCTACTCACAAAATGCTGTAAAGCAAAGCAAAGACATTGCTGACAGCATAGGGTGGTAAACAAGTGTACAATTAACTCAAATTATATACAGTTTATGTATACAGTTATATGATATGATATACAGTTATACACCTCTTCCACACCTCCCACTTCTTCAAAAGACTTAAGATGGGAGAGGCCTGTCTGTCAGGTCTGTGATTCTGTGAGGTCCTGACAGAAATAAAATTAGCTTTCAGGGCTGACACAGTCCAACTTCACATAATTAATAATCTGTCTTGGACGATAAACCTTCATGACTCACAAATCACAGTACAGGTCCACACACACACACACACACACACACACACACACACACACACACAAACACCCAACTCCAGCTGGGTCAAAAGCTTCTTCTTCTATATTTGAGCTTCGTTTGCAGTTCTGATTCCTAGACATATAAAGCACACAACTCTCAAGTCCCTGCTATTCTATCACCATTCTTACCATCCACCTTTTCACTGTCATTGCGCCTGCTCTGTTCCTCCTGCTCTCTTACCATCTTGATGATTTCGGGGTAGAGAGGCTCGATCAGAACCCCTCTGTTGGTGGCAAGGCTCTCCACCAGTTCGTTGAGGGCGGCGCGTTTGATCTCTTTGCCCTTGAGGTCGGCCACGCAGTCCAGGAAGTCGAAGAGCACACAACATTGTTGCAGCTTCTTACAGAACAGGTCATGCAGCTCGGCCACAGGTGTATCTACACACACACACACACAGACACACAGAGAGAGAGAGAGAGCATAAACAATAATATAAGCACAAATGTATCAGCAGGTGCAAGTATTCATTTTCACACAAGGGGTACTGATGGGGGCATTCTGACAGACACTTAATGGTAAACATACATCATTTCATATTATAAACTAATCTATACAAGAACAAGTGGCAAATTTGTATATTGCAATACTGCACAGTTGTACACACATGCACACTTGCTCAAATAATGGTCAGAAAGACAATCAGTTGGGACTAATCCCATTGTATGCCACACCATGATTGTGAAATCACCGAACCATTGTTGTTAGACAGCTTCTAACAGCAACATGGCGACAGTGTTAACCGTTGGTTACTGAATCTCTAACCAGAAAATTCCTTACCAATACATACTCACACCAGGGGCTGAGAATACACCATGTGTGTACAGTAGCAGTGTAGCAGTGTTGCAACCTTACTCTTTGCTGCTGCATGTAGATGGAAATTCCTTCCTCTATTTTGCCCAAAAACTATATTATGCTTTTTATATTCTATACAAAAATATTATGCTTCACATTATATTGAGCCTCATCTATTGTATGTATACATATTTATCTGTATTAATGGGCAAGGGTAAATATTCGTTATCTACAGGGAAAATAGCCAGCGTATAATTGCTTGGACCTTTGATAAACTCAGTGATTTTCCTACTTGTACTTACAACTCATGTGGCAAAACTTACTCAATCAAATCGATCAAAGTATTTTTTTGTTCTTTGCAGAAATGGTGCACTGCTTTAACACAGACAATGATGGCCTACTTTCCAGTGCTGCTTCTGGCGGGAGTGTATATTGTTTTATCAATAGATGGTGTTGTTACAATATTGATTATATGTCACATTTAAAATAAAAACAGACACATCAAACTGTGTGTGGTTATATTGTTTCAAATGAGCATTTGAGCTTCATTTTTAGAGACCTTTTAATGTATAAAGTTTGTTCTGCAGTAGCACTATGAATTCAGAAATGATTAAATTAGCCATACTTATAGTGATGCCCTCCCCAAGTCATGTGAATGTGCACACCACATGCATCCATAATGACCATGACACCGCCATTACATATGAAAGTCCATTATAACTAAACAGAGCTTCTACATCATTCAGAGTTCTAATAACTGGCTTGTACTCCCATCTATCTTTTGAGTAAATAGCATCTGCACTCTCTGATGGGCCTCACCTTCCGCAATTCTCAGTCCACAGGAAAAGCACAGTGTGGTCGACCTCAGCCACATTACACAGACAGGGGACAGCGTGCACGCGTACACACACACGATCACAGAAGAGCACGAGTCAGACTATGTGCGCTCAGTCACTTCCTCTGCCGGAGACTATGTGGGTACAATCAGATCCATTTTTAATGGACAGTGATTCTAAGGAGAAGTGGTTTACCACAAACACAGGATATGAACATGTGTGTGTTCATATGTGAGTTTAAAAGTGTGACTGAGTGTGGGGGGGGTCATGGTGGGGAAGTGAAAGAGTGCAAGGGAGCATGAAGCAGCTGGGTCAATGATAGTAGGAAGCAACTGTTCATTACTGAACCAAACACATTTCCTGCTAATCAAAATCTCAAGCCATATTTAACGCAGCAAAGACACAGAGAGAAAAAATGAGAGAGGGAAAGAAAGAGAGAGAGGGAGAGAGAAAGAAAGAGGGAAGCATGCTCGACTAGCAGAGAGACCAGGCTTAAGCATGACGTCATCTCTTCTGTTGCACTCTCCACCCTCTCACTCTCTCGCTCTCTTTCTCCATGTCCACGACCACCCCTATCTCTCCTCTCTCTCTTTTCTCAGTAACACTCTCCTGTCATGCTCTTGGCTCCCTCGTTCTCAGAGGTTCTCTGAAATAGGATGAGAGCACGGAGTGGGAGCAGCACAACTCGTTAAATAACTGTTACCCGGTTTGGGTGTCTATTTTTGGTGCTGCCAAAGCCACAAACCCCTCCTCTTCCTAACGCTTTCATCTGACAGACCTGTGCAAAACAATGAAGAGCTACACTGCAAAAGCAGAGAAATACAGAAATACACCAAGTGAAATATGCCTGGTGTATCTCCGAGAAATAATTGTGATTTCTGCCAATTTTGGTGGCTTCACTCCATGTCAGTTGTGATCTTTGTTTTGCATCTATCCTAATGTAGCTGAAGTCAGTTCATTTACATTTACATATACATTTATTCATTTACCAGACACTTTTATCCAAAGTGACTTACAGCACTAGAGTAACATATACGATACAGTGCAGAGGAGACCTTAGCTAGGAATTATTACTGCATCTGTCAATACTAGTATTAGAGGATAGAGTGCACATTATAAGTGTTAGTGCAGTTCAACTGACCCATAGTTTAGTTTGGAATGACTGGTGTCTATCATGTTTGTCTTTCCCTGTTCCAATGTTACATATTATTTATGGGTATTTTTTTTTTACGTTGATCACTTCCTCTATTTCCACTCTATTTCTGCACATTTACCTTTCGCCTGGACTTGCTGTCATTTCTGTGTGTTCTCCTGCTGTCTTTATTGATTGAAAGAGGCCTTGAGGCACTGAGGGCATGGATCCTGTGTCTGCTGTAACCATATACCAATCTCTTTCTGCACATACACACACACAGACAGGAACATATAAACCTACAAACACCCTGACGTAACCCTGTCATACGATGGGCCTTTCCTGTAAAACGCAGAACAAGGAACCGATATATAAGCTCCAATGTCTATCTTCCTCTCAGGGTTACTCCATCTTTTTATACATTTCATATGGAAAACACATACATGTAGGTGTTCCCTCCAAATTAAGATTTGTCGCCTCTTCTGTACATTTGAAATGTAAAGTAAATATCAAGAAACGTTCAAAATAGTTTGAAGAAGCTCACATGAATCCAGGGAAAGATTAACGTGTCAACAAGTAAACCTCCATAGAGAAGGACATTACTGTCAACAAATGATATGTAATTGTAATTCAATGGTGATACATCTTTGTTGTTGACACTCTGGGTGTGTGAGTACCCTCAAGCTTTGGAGCATCACTGGAGAGGGGAAGCAAAGCTCATTTTTACTAATACATCAATTAACTAATTAACTAATACGTTGATTCATCTAGTTGGATGCATCATGGTTTTGTGCTTTCAAAGTGCACTGATTGGTTCTGTACACTTATATTCTTGACAACCCCACAGAAATACCCTGCACTTGAAAAATATCTGTTGTATGCTGACGTTGCCTTTATCTTGGAATCTACACTAATAGGACTCTAGTAATTGAGTAATTGTATTTTACACAACTGTTGTAGATACCACCCATGGCTTGCACCTTTCCCCCTGGACACAGTAGGACTACATGTGGATTTATTTACAAACCGGCAGAGATAATCTCTGTAGAACCATGATGACTGACAAGGTAATATTACACAATTTTATACAAAAAGTATGACTATTGCACAATCAGCATGAAGCAATTTGTGATACTCCAGGTTGGGAGAGGGCGAAGCTGCAATGCTGGCTCTCCATAGACAGGTAGGCTAAGGCTGGGAACGCACCATTTCTCCCTATCACAAGTTTACCATCAACATGACTTCGGAGCTGTTATATTAAGGTAAAATAAAACTTGCACTGGATGCCTTTAGGGCCCCCACACTTGCTGAGGAGCCTGCTGTGTTTGCATTTTCCAAGCAGGTCAGTGTGGAGGTAAAGCAGGACAGGTGCCCAAGAAGTGCTAGCGCAGACTGGGCAGAGCAGCGACGAGGGGATAAACTGTCCTGCCAATATCATCTGCAATCAAAATATAATCAGAAAGATTTCTCACAGATGTCTGTGTTTATTGCTGACAGGCCGCATAAAACACCCAAGGCCCTTCCATAACCCCAGTGCTGGACATAGAACTGTGTATGTGGACCACAGGTCAGTCTGGTCATAGTGATGGCCACTGATGAACTCATACCTCTTATGTGAGCTCACTCATGGATGATGCAAATTCATTGATTGGACTGTTGACTCTATACTGCTTACAGATATTGTAACATGTTGTATGGGAACGCATACAGTATGTTGATGATTAATCAATAGGCTATATTTCCATGCATTTGTAAAGGGCTACTTTACCTATACAGAATCATGGTGATAAAAATGTTTAAATTTGAAAGACACCTACACTCAGTTCATTCATGCACACATGCCTACAGAGAGGAGGATGGCTGGCCTGTTCTTATATTCTTTTAGTCAAAATAAACATATAATAGGCCACTTCACTAATAGTGATGGTCTATGTTTCCTGCCTTGAGGAACAGAAATCGCTGCTGAACACGCTGGATTGATTTACCAGCTCCATATTGTAATTGAAGCCAGTCCTGTTACAATTTACTCATGATGAGATTCAGTTACATTAAACTCCAGGTAGGGCCTGCACTTTGAATAGCCAGAGGTCTGTGCTAAAAGTATATATCTGACCAGTGTTCCAAACGAGTGACACCCTGAGAGACAATGAAAAGGAAGTGTGCTTGGTTGCACGGGGTGAGGTTGGAGAAATGAAATATAACCTACATTCTCCATACAACCTACCTTTCAATAAAGGCAGCGGTGTTAGCTCCACTTGAGAGCTCTGGTAACGGAACTGTGAGGAGCTGTGTGACCGTCGCTGCCGTGCACGACGCATTGAGCGACGGGGAAAGCCATCCACTTTCTCCGCGCTGGGCACCGAAAAGCCCGTAGTAGGTGAAGAAGGGCTGGAAGGAGGCAGCTTCGTGGGAGTCTCCATCGCTGCAGTGATGATGCTTTCGGAGGATGCAACCAGGGGAGTCGTTATGTACTTGACAATAAGTGGACACCGTAAAAAATAAAGTCTTTTTGGTCGGCGATTGGTCTAACTGAGACGGTTAATAATAATCCAGATCAGAAAATAAATTAACTGCTAGGGTCTTGTTTTGAAGCTGATAGGAAGCCAATGGTACTTGGTGCTCAATTCGATTCGCCCAGGGTGACTGCTTTAGCAAACCCGTTTAAGTGGGCTCGATTTAAAAATAGATACATCTCAGAAACAAAGAGTCGAATAATATAGATTTATATTCCCATGTTGAAACAGGAGGGTGCACATGTATCGCTACTATAGTGGAGGCTTTGCCGTATTGGCGTCATCAGCAAGTCATCGGCCTAAATTTGGTCTTTATTTATATATTTAAGATCACTGAGGTGTATGAAGATGCAGAAAGAAAAAACAAACCAGCCAATTATTTTTCCCGTTACTCGTGCATTTCGGTATTCTTGTTGTTAAAGGCGATATGCTCAAATTCAGAACAACATCAGTCGTCTCTCTTCTCCACAGAAGGTTACAAAATACATCCTTTATCGATATGAAACGACCACCTCATCACCAAATCTTTCTCTATACTAGATCCCCTCTGTCTCGCCGTCGTCTCCTGCTGCTCATGCACTACTCCTTTATTCTGCAAAAGGTCCACCGCTGCTGTCAGACCCAGTGAGCAGCATCCGCGCAGGGCGGGGATGGCGAATTAGAACGTGCCGACATGTGCGCACCTTCGGAACCGCAGCCGCAACAATGTTACTCCCGATGCCCCCTCACCCAATTCAACTATGAAATAATGGACACTGCAGTGTCACAGCGACCGATGTTAGGCTGCTTGTTTCTTGCTTCTCCCGCTTCTGTACCGTGTTCCGCTTATTGCCTCTTCTTGGTCATCCGGATGAGATCCGGCTCAGGTGCTTAAAGGAGATGGGCTAACCTTAAAGCCACACACTGCGGATAAGGCTACTTTATACTCCCTTATTTGGACGGTATTTTCGAACTGGCGGTTCAGTTATTTCTCTTTGCTAACTGGTTTCATTAAACTGCATCACGGTTTTCACGCTGGGTCACATGAGATTTTTTCCCCTTCATTCACGTTGTCTCATCTCTCTCTCTCTCTCTCCTCCCTCCCCTCTTCTTTCTTTATGCCTTCGCTCCCTCCCTCGATGGTTGGTACTAGCTCGTCCGTTTACCGCTGTCTCAAAGCCGACGATATGGAGCCTGTGATGTGCAGCATCAAACCATTGTTCTCGTTTTCCTTGGCTTGCCCCCTAGTCTCTTGCTCAGCCACCATGTTGCGCAAAAGTGTCCCGTCAGGATCAAAGATTATATTTCTTCTATCTCCTACTCTTGAATGTGTAATTTCTCCAATCCAGCTAATTCTGATGTAACAAGCTGTCCACACCGCTGTCCAGACCGCCCAGAAGTCAATATGGCAGTTACAAGAAACATGCATATTTACAGTAGCCTAATGACAGTTGAAGTAGGGGTGCCTCAAGGGCACATGGTAGCCTATGACACAAATGGACAAATGTTATCTTGCTCTATCCTACTTAATGGAAGGTTAGATTAGGCATCAGAATTTTCCAAAAAGTATTCCAGTTTTCCTTCATTTACATATGCCAAGGGTGATTCAGATATATTGGGACATCCAGTAATTTGCGACAGCATAAGAAAACAGCTTTTGTAAGTCGTGCGTTATTTGTCACGTCACATAATTCACTCAACATTTTAAGGGTTATGTAAGACAGCAATTATGCTAATACAAACCCTAGGCCTTATAATTTAGTCAAATTAGACAATCCCAATATTTTTCTAACATGAAAAAACAAGCACATTTTATTTTGTAGTCCAGTGTGGCTATGAGGTAACAGTTAAAGGCGCAGTCAGGGATTTCGCAGGAAGTTGTATGTTTATGTTTACATTTATTAGCTTTTGTGCAAAAAAGTACATTATATTTCAACCAATGACCAAACAAAACAGGCCAGAGAGGTAGCTCACCCCTACCATCAGTATTCCCAGAGAAATTCCATGCAGGGTTTCATTTTTGTTTGGGGGGCAGGCTGCTCCCACTTTGTTTGTTTCCAGTTTTCGGAGCCTGGGCTGCCTACAGAGAATGTTTTTTTTTTACAGTGTACTCTCTGAACGGCAGCTAGCGGTCGTTAGGAGATTATTGCTGAAGTTGACAAAAAATGTATGGATTTGAAATTGCGTAAAATCCCTGACTGCATCTTTGGGTGGAGTAAATATTGTTAATTAGGAAATGTAATTCCGAGGAATTACCAATGCATGAAAATGCAAAACAAACTTTAATTTTGAAACAGTTGTGGACAGAGGAAACAGTTGGCGGGAGTCATAGTTGATGGCAACTGACAGTTGGAATGTTTAAACAGTTAAATAGTTGAGTAGTTTAAATAGTTTAATTATTTAATAGTGAATTATTGTAGTGAGGACTTTTATTTTCAAACAGTTATGGGCAGAGGAAACAGTTGAACAGGAACTGTAGCCTTAAGAGAGCCAGATTGTATGCTTAAAGCCTGAGACAGAGTAGATAGTTTAAAAGCTGAATGTAGATAGTGTAATGGATGTTGATAGACAGAAAGTTGAATGGATGTTGATAGACAGAAGGTTGAATGGATGTTGATAGATAGTTTAAAGGAAAATTCCGGTATTTAGCACTTTGAGTCCCTTTTCTGGTTTGTTTTGGATGAACTAGAGTGGTGGTAATTTTGACGATTGGTCCTGTCTCGACTTTTCTGACTCATTTTGGATCGCCTTTGACTGGCTGCCAATAGGCATGCTCAAACATGTCCTAAAACAACCCTTAACGTTAGTTTTCAAAACTGTGCAACCAGTGTTGTAATGTAACGGAGTACAAATACTTTGTTACTGTACTTAATGTACTTTATGTCAACTTTCACTTTTACTCCACTACATTTCCTAGATAAAATGTATACTTTTACTCCGTTATATTTCCACTAAGCATCTTCGTTACTCGTTACTAAAACATAAAATTAGAAGAAATGTGTGTGCCTGTAATAAGGGAGGTTTGGCGAATCACTGCTCCTAGATTGCATTACGCACGCTGCACGCTCTATTTCAGCGCTTGTTTGTTGCTAAAGGAGGAGGACGCACAACTGAAACCGCCATGAAAGCACGAACACCTACTGGAGGACCTCCCGTTATCATAGACGACCACCCGACGATAGTGGTGAACTCGGTGAACAGGGTAGTGGTGAAGATAACGTCATACACCCGTGGCCGTGGCCGTATTTGCAAGGAATGTTTCTGTACATTGGCAGCTTTCTGTGAAGCTGAACACTCCGCTACCTGCCTCAGTGGCCTGTGAAAGGCTATTTAGCAAGCAGGACTTGTCTTCAGTCCAAGAAGAGTAAGACTGAATCAGGCCGGGGTGGAAATCGGGGAGAATTCCGGTGGGCCGCTTCACTTTGGGGCGGTCGAGGAAAAAATATTGACATTTGTCACGTTTGCCTATCTTTTCTTAAAGTAGGACACGTTCCGCATTCTGTGCATGACACCAATGCAATGCCTCTGTGAGGGAGTTCTCCCCTCCCAAAAAGATTTGGTTGGGTCCATATAGCCCGTCTTTTCCAAAAAGTTTTCTCAGATACGGATAGCTGAGCTGGCCCTACAGTAGACACAAGCGCCAGGAAGGATGGATGGTAGAAAGAGGCCAGGAGAGACCGAGCAGCAGATCAACCAGTCGACCCCAGGAGGCCATGACTACAGGGACAAGTAGAGAGGATAAATTAAAGTTATTTAATGTAAGAATTACATTACCCTACATGATAAACCTATATGCCTTGTTTGCTCAGAAGAGGTTGTAGTAAAGGAGTAGGCTAAATCACCAAACAACAATATAGCCTACCCATGCAAAAACATGTAGCCTAAACATTAGTTCAATATGCCTCTTTGTGGAAGCGTGGGATAGGCTACATTTCAAAGGCTTTCTTTTTTCTTTCTTTCTTTCTGTTTTTGTTAACTTGTGGAATAGTGGAATATTTTTTGTTAACTTCTTAGTTGAAGTGAATTATTATATAACCTTTACACATTTGTTGAACCATGGTACTAATAAAAACTACAGGATAGTAAGAGCTGAAATGTTGCTTCGTTTTTCCAATTTCCACCACTATGGAAAACGTGGGCCGGTCTTGGGCCTGAAACTCCCAAGCACTGAATTCTGGCAACTTTAAAAACCAGCTTCTTTTGAAGATGAACAGACACCTTTTCAGTTTCAACTAATGACTGGCATATTAGTAGCTGGACATAGGTGGCCTGTGTGTGTGAGAGAGAGAGAGTGAGATGGTGACCTGGAGAGTAAGCCTTAGAAATGCTCATACCACATGACCATTTTTACCTGAAGTTCATACAAAAGTGACATTTCTGTTTCTGTTTTTTTCTTTGATGTCAGCTCTAAAAATATGCTGTTTGTTCTTTGAACTTAAGAGAATTGTGCCTCAAAGAAAATAATAGTGAATAGTCCTAGAAAAGAATGTGATTTTGATTTGATGAGTGAGATTAAGAAGATATGGGAACCCTGAATATGCTTTATGCTTTACTATAAGAAAGCCAAAGTAAAGTTCACAATAAAAGTTCAAAATAAAACCGCTTGCTTTTTACTTTTTACTTTTACTTCAAATACTTAAGTACATTAAATATCAGAAAATTACTTTTGATACTTAAATACAGTATATATCAGATACTTTAAGACTTTTACTTAAGTAATATTCTAAAAGGTAACTTTCACTTCTACCAAAGTCTTTTTCTAGTGCGATACTTGTACTTTTACTCAAGTATTGCTTTCTAGTACTTTATACAACACTGTGTGCAACTCACCGAGTGGTTAGCGTTCGTTGATGTTCCAAAACAAGTAGTGTAGCGAAATACAGTTTCTGTCGTGTTTTATTTGCCATTTTGTAAAATCCCATTGATTTCTGTTGGAAGACTCATTGCACGTTGATATTACTGCACCACCGTCTATGCTTCAGGTTCAAATACTGAGCGGAAGTTTATACGCGGTTGTGAGGTGTGATAGTTCCACAATAGTTCCACAATAGCAAATAAGACGGCTGCAAATCATACATTGCGCCGATATATTTGATTTTAATAATCAACGAACACCACTAACCACTCGGTGAGTTGCACAGTTTTGAAAATGAATGTTAAGGGTTGTTTTAGGACATGTTTGAGCATGCCTGTTGGCAGCCACTCTGAGTAGTCAAAGGCGATTCAAAACGAGTCAGAAAAGTCAAGACAGGACCAATCGTCAAAATATCGGTGTCCACCACTCTAGTTCATCCAAAATAAACCAGAAAAGGGACTCAAAGTGCTAAATACTGGAATTTTCCTTTAATGGCTGGATGAGTGAATGGTTTGAAGAAGATGGATAGATAGAAAGTTGGATGGAATGTGCCTTATATCTTTGTAGAATGGAGGGAGACAGGGAGAGTTGGCCTTGTTGAGCAGAAAGCAGTTGATACAGGTGCGATCAGTTTAATTGGCTCTTTGAGGGGGCCTAGTTGAGCAGTTGGCAGTTGATACAGGTGCAAATCAGTTTAATTAGCCCTTTATGATGTCATAGTGCCAATGCAAAGTCTATGAGGAAAAATAAGCGTGTTTTTTTAATATCACAAAAAGTATAAAGTTTACAAAAATGAAAAATACATTGCTCAAGTGTCCTTTTCTAGACCTACTGTACGTTACAAAGTTTGAACGAAGTTTCTACGTTAAACGGTTGTAGCTGAATTAGACACAGAAATTTTGGTTAGGAGAATAAGAAGAAAAAGAAGAAGAAGAAGACTATAATAAATAATCAAGCTAACTTTTGTAGAAATACACATCTGATTAGGTTGGTTAGGTCTATCCAATTGTGTGCAGAGGCAATTTTCCCCGATATTTCCCCTGTATCGCCTCATAATAACGTCCCAATCATGCAGCACCAGACTCGAATTCTGAATAGAATTGAGTCTGGCTGCATCAGGCTAGGAAAGAGAACAGAGTGAAGGAGACTATTGATGAATAGGGTAGAGAAGGCAGAGCAGGCACATCTTAAAATTAAGCCAGAATAACAAATCATACATGACATCAAGAAACCTTAGAGATATAGAGCCGATCCTGGACAGGTATCAAAGTGAACTCATCAGAGTGACTCATGATCTCACCAGAGGTATCCCTCAGGGATCAGTACTTGGTCCACTTCTGTTCTCCATTTACACCACTTCCTTTGGTGAGATAATTCGCTCCCGCGGATTTTGCCTGGCACTGTTATGCCAATGATACTCAACTTTACCTATGTTTCCCACCTGATGGATTTCTGCCAGAATTAAACTCAAATCCCTCACTCCCTGGCCTGTAAGATACCTTGCTATTTTATTTCCATGATCCTGCGCTACATCCCTTCTCGTCTACTGCAGTCTTCTAAAGAGTGTCTATTATAATGATGTTCTAGTGATAGATAGTTGTGATCTTCAAAAAACATCTAAATACTTATTTGTTTACCTGACTAATCAATTTTTCCTTACTGAGTTGTAGTTTGTGTGTTTATGGTTATTGTTATTATTCTGTTAAATTGTATTTAGTCTACTAAGTAATATTATTTTTATAATAATGTATTTTTTTACTGATGTCATTGTAGGTTACTTTGGACAAAAACGTCTGATAAATACCATAAACATAATCAAAGTCTTTATGACAAGAACAAGGAAAAATTAAAGGTCTGCAGGTCCTGAGGATTAGCAAGAAATACCAATAAAACCATCTTTATTTGTGACATTGAGCAGCATAGAGCACCTTACATTGTTGATGAACAATTATACTTATATTACAGAATAAATAAGAAAATAAACTTTATTTAGGAAAATATCAGAGTAGTCAGTGTGGTCCAAAAAGTTCTATATAATGCATGTCCCTAATAAGAGTCTTTGTGAGCTTCACAAAGAACAGAGCCTGGGTAGGGTAATCTACTTTGACTAAACTTTTAACAATATTTATATATATAAATATTTTAATATATATATATATATATTGGTTAAAATGTTTAGTGCTAAAGTAGTATATATATATATATATTTACCTAAGACAAAAAACAATAATTTGTAAATTATTTCACTGATTTGAAATATACTGTATTTACTTTATATACTGTATACTGATGTCCAATAAAAGGATGGATTCATATCAAATCACCAGACTGCTTCTGAAATCTCAATTCAGAATGAGAATGGGTCTGGAGACCTTTAATTTACCTCCGATTTCCGAGTGGTGTAACCAGCAGTGAAATTAAACTTTACTTAAAATTAAACTGGTGCATTAAACTCTTATCCAGTCTTTTCAGAAGTATAATAGCAAACACATCTACCATATACCGCATTCTGGTAAATGGAGGTTTTAAATGCAGTTGTTTACGTAAGCCATTGGTTGAGTTGAACAACGCTGCTCACTATACTCTTCTGTCTTTCATCATATAAACCCCGCCTCGTGCCGGATAAGCGGTTGTGATTGGGGTTCCTGGGTTTTTGGTGATTCAGAAATCAGCTTCAATTCAAGTGTGTATCGCCATCAGAGTATACTCCAGTGTCCAGGTTCCCAAGGTGCGGTCCAATCTGTAGTCTGAAAGAGTTCTGAGAGGGAGAAGTCACTGATGGCCTCTCCAGGATGAGTTGGCGGTGCACTGGCGACAGCAACAGAGTCTATGTTCAAGGCTGGTATAGAGGTGTTGGTAGAGGTAAACTGGAAGGCCTTCACCTGCGGGGAGACGCTGCCTGCTAGTCTTGATTGGCCGTGCAGTGAGCACTGAGGCTCATGCTGCTGCAAGGCTGTGGTGTACCTCTGGAGCTCTGCTTGCAAGTCTGCAATCTCCCTCTCAAACGCAGCATTGGAAAGCTCTAGGAACTGCATCTCCTTCATTATCAGACAGAGAGAAAGAGAGAGAGAGAGAGACAGAGAGAGAGAGAGAGAGAGAGAGAGAATCGAGTTAGTATAGTCTTACACTACAAAGTGTTAATATGCAAAAAGGTAAGGTACGTGTAGTTTTATTAAGTGCATAAATTACAGGATAATTGCCATACAAATGACAATATTTCATATCCCAATCAATGAACCATCATTTGTGGACTCAGGGAGGTGCTGTGCTCAGCATTTGAGTTTCATGTGGTGTGATGTACATACACATTATCAGAGGTCAAGTTAGTTAGTTAGGTTCTTAATCAGAGGTTTCAAGCAGCCTAAAGGCTAAAACATGAGGAGACATCCTCTTTTACATATAACAGATAACAATAACCATCTCCCCACATAACCCACTCACCACAGATAATAATGCAGACAGAAACAGCACGACAATCAGCAGATACACATTTCAACATGTGACAAATAACAAAACCCCTGTTCCCACATCCCTCTCACCACAGAAACATGTAGACAGAGACAGCATGACAGACGCAACATTACAGGGGCAAAAAAAAAATGTTGCATCAGTTACATCAGCTGAGGGGCTTTTTTCCCAGTCTAGTAATCTGTACGTGTCAAAGTTCAGGGAGCAAAAGCAGACGGGTGCACACAAGGCCGACATCCTTCTTTGTGCAGGTTATGCAAATTCTGCAGTTTTTTTTATGGCAAAGCAGTTCTCTTGATAAGCTTAAGGGCCCTATTTTAGCGATCTGAAACACCTGGTCAGAGACGCAAAGGTTTAAAGCCATTTAGGTCCAGTCTACATTTGCTAATGTAACAACGTGATTTTGTGATCAGATGCCAGGCGCATTGTTCAAAAGGGTTGTTCTTATGTTTCTTAATCAGTCAAGGGAGTGTTTTGGGCGTAACATCCATTAAACCAATAAGAGTGACATCTGGCGTTCCCTTTAAGAGCCAGCAGAGCAACATCAAACAGTGCGTCGAAATTTTGACAGTCAGCACATGCATGGAATCTGCTTGCACGTTTCCACTAATACTTGCTTTACTAAAACCTGTGTGTGACTAGGAGAGTATAGCCTACATGCATCGCCTATTATTTGAACTCATAGGCAAACTGAACTGAAACTCACATGGTCTCGTATGCAATGACAAACAGTTCTACACTCAGTTATTTACTTTCACTATTGACTGACAAGGGGTTAGAATCGAAAACATAGCCTGATGAGTCGTTGCCTCGGACTCGTTGCTAAGGGCTGCCTACATCTCGTGACGGTGCGTCTTCATCGTTGTGCTTCATATGCACTTTTCGCTAATAGACCAGGTTTTTCTTGGTCAGTGGCGTCATGATTTTTAGTGGGTGTAAGATAGCAATTTTTGGATCATGCACCTGACCACACACCTTTTTTTTTTTTTCTTTGACACACCCATGGGCACAATGTTCAATGGAAGTGGAGCGCATGGCGAAAAATTAATCACTGACTGGGCGTACGATATGAATAAGACTTGGGGCCCTATCATGACATTCTAGGGCCCTATCATGACATTCTAAAGTGCATCGTCACTCGTCAAAAGTCTATTCAAATTTAGTAGGATGTCCAGTTCACATTGGGAGGGGTTTCGTTATCAAAAGTGGAGCATGGCGCAACAAGGTGTTCCTAGGTTTTTTAATCAGTCATATGGGTGTGTTTGGGGCGTAACTAGCCTGGCGGGCCATCCTATATCATTGAAATGTATAGTCTGGCATCGAACCATTCACCTCGCTTAATCCAAGGGGCGGGCAGAGAATTGTCTTTCAAACTGCCTAGGCATGCAATAGGCCAGCCTTCGACCATATCCGTATCCGGTCGGCAAAACGGCAAATACATATTTCTTCGAAAGGAATGACTTAAGTGCATTGTGTTGCTCAACTTTCAAAGAAAAGCACAAGTTCAACTTCTCCAAAGTTGACGCCAACGCCGATTCAAACAACCGCTCTTCGTTCGCCATAGCCACCTTCCTTGTTGTTCACCGTCGCAGGACTGTCGTTATCCTGTTAAGCCCGCCTTAAGACTCTAACAAAATAGAGCTGTGATTGAATAACATCCACGGTGTTAGCCAATAGAAATCCCTATGGTTTGATACTAGACGTACAGGCTGAGCAAATTAATTTGCCGCCGCTAGGGTGCGTCTAGATTTCTAGGCTAGGGTGTAACATCATTTCAAACCAATGAGAATGACATCTGTCATTCCTTTTTGGTAGCAAAGCGCGATATGTCAAATAAATGCATCGGTATTTTGGCATTCAACGGCGCATTTGAAGGAGGCTGCTTGCGAGACAGTATGGAATAGTCATTCTTAAACCATGCTTTACTAAAAACCTAGCATAGCCTTCACGCATTTGCACTCGTCTATTATTTGAACTCATTGGCAAAGTGAAACTAACTTCACCAAGGAGTCAGTCAACGACAAGACAGTTATATGCAGTTACTTTCACTATTGACTGACAATGGGTTACCAATGTTGGGAGTAGCCTAATGCGTTACAAAAGTAATGTAATTAATGTAATATATTGCTGTTTGCAGTAACGCGGCAATGTAAGGCATTACTAAAAAAAATTGGGTATTTTACTCGGTACAAACTTCAGTAACGCGCGTTACAATGCATTTTAACCCGAAATTAAGTGGTGTTTTTTTTATATACATATTTGCAAACACCACCGCGAGAACAACAGAGAAGAAAAAATCGCGCATAATAGTAAAACGTTATCTCCTGATACTAGTTGAAGATGACTGTGGCTGCAGCAGACTCGAAGTCGGATTATTTGCTGGATAGACATAAGCCTACGCTCATTATTTTCATCTTGTCAGAGACAAGGATATGAAGAACATAATAGTTAAGTAAGTGCACTTTGTGTGCGAAACCGAAATATCTCTCTATGCCTCGCGAAATAGCACAAGTAGTTTAATGAAACATCTAAAGTGGTGCCATGCTAATCTTTTTGATTCTTGTTAAAACACAAACTGTGCTCTTAGTAGTGCATGTCAGCTTTGTGCTGTGAACTTGAATTAAAGAAAATAAAGGGATAGAAATGCATCAGAATCAGAAAAAGATTGTGTAGCATGGCAATGCCACCGCTCCCACCACGCGCATCATGCACTTTGCGTAGGGCACCAAAGGACAGAGGGGCAAAAGTAGCTTTACTGCAAACGGCGTTTCACTCAATAACGTTTACATTGTCAAAATGCACTAACACCATGTTACATGCAAGTTTGATACTTTTTGGGTTCTCTCAATCTCTACCACGTAGTACTAGAATGGAATTGGTGGGTCTTCAATCATTCGTTTTCCAAGCATTTCATGAAGCACTTGATATGCCGAGTCGACTGAAACGCATTCCATTCAGATAGCTAGGTGGCTACCAGGCACATAATTCACTTTTAATTGCACAAAGAAATGTGAAGCAATGGGTGTCATTGCACACTTCCATTTCCAAAGCAATGAAGGCTGCTTATAACAACTTAACACTGTGCATATTATTGTTAATATTGTGCTATCAATGTATCTCAAATAAACAAGAGCTGGCACAAGGGCATTATGAGAACGTAAAGATAAATGTTGTTAAAGTGACAGTGCACCATTTATAAGTAAAACAGCATTTCTTCAGAAATTAATGTTTAAAAACACACAGTAATGGTCTTAAATTATAAGCCTTTTTATTTTACTTTAGGTGTTTGAGTTATCATTTAAATGTCACTCACTCAAAGCCACTCACTTAGGGCACCGAAATGGCCAGCTGGCCACCATCTTGACATTTCTTTATGTAAGCTTTGATTTAGGCTCTCTGTTGATTTTAATGAGAAGGCCTAGGCCTTAAAGTTACAGTATTTCTATCACAATTTACCAGACTTTGACCTTTTGTCGGTTTTTAACAAAATTCTGACTATGATTGTTCCTTGTATTAGCACTGCTCCTATTGCATTCCTAGCTCAGTCATTATGCTATACCACATCTCCCTCCATTGGAAGAGCAATGAGCTGCATTGAGCGTAATAAACTGCATTTAGAATGCCAAATCCATATTTCTAGATATTTTGGTGAAAGTAACTTAAAAGTAATGCAATACTAGTGTAATGCCTTACAATTCAGAGACAGTAATATTATAATGTAACAAATTACTTTGAAATGACAGTAATAAGTAATACATAATACATTACGATTTTAAAGTAATGTAACTTGCCCAACACTGTGGGTTACCACCGAAAACATAGGCTGGAAAAAGCAACACGTACCCTAATATTGCTCAAATGACTGAATAAAACAACATTTATCCTGCAGAGGAGTTGCTTATATCATTGACAGTCGTCTTCAGCTGTGCTCCATATGTGTCTCGCCTCTCCCTAATCACTTTTAACCGTCATTACCAATTTGCAAATGATGGTGAATAACTACTCATCATGAGATGTACAGTATTTCGTAATATCTTTATTCTAATTATGTTTCCCATTGTAATCGTGCAATTTGTAATGCTTTGCAAAAGATCTTGAGACCAATTAATTTACTGTTAATTTAACTATTAACTTGTATTGTTTTATTTGGAAGTCGCTTTGGGCAAAAGTGTGTGCCAAATCCAATAACCATAACCATAACATATGATAAACATAAGACCTATCCATCAATTTCTCTACGATTGTGTTAAGAGTACTATCTTTCTATGGTGTTAAATTTAGTAACAGTAACAGTTTAGTAACAGTTATTTCTAAGTGCCACATAGGTCTACGGACCTGTACTTGACCTTCAATCATTGAGGGGCAGTAGAAATAGTCTACTTTTTTAATCAGGTAAGAATAGAATAAGTTTAGGAGGTAGCGTAACCTATCCAAATCCAATGCATTCCACATAGGCCTATAGCTAATATTGCTGTCAGTATATAGAAGTAACTTGTAATCATCAAAGTGAAAGAGAAAGGAGAATTAATAAGTTTACATACGTTTTTTTCTGATAAGAAAATTAAAGTAAAATATAGTGTTCCAGTTGTATGTTAGGAGTGTATAGTAGCCCAAGAGTGAGAAGGGGGGGATGGAGAAGAGACGTTTCTTTTCAGAGCCTGCGTTTCCCAGAAATGCCTGCAAGCGCAAGTGAGTTGCTCAATACCTCCCCCTCCTGCATGTTGTAACACAAGGGTCTTACGCGAAACCCAGAGGTAGAATCCAAGCATTCACACAATGCATTACATCTTTGCTTTAATAGGCTACATAACACAAAACATGTTATTTGTTCTATTTGATCTATTTTCATTTTTTGACAAAACCTATCAAATTCCATTTATACTGTAACATGGGCAGCTGTAGGATTAAATCAAGAAAAATTATACTGACCTCATGAAGCACATCTGCTCTCTCTGTTTGTTTTTTTCTACTCTTTCTTGCAGCATCCCGGTTCTTCTCTTTTCGTTTATACATTCTGACAGGGCCAAAATCATATTTTCCCTATAACAACAATTAATAGTTGGGAATTTCATCAAGTAGCCTTAGACTTTACAAGAGAATCTGAACGTTATGCTTTTCACAAATCAACTATAGCATTGTTTTAAGTCTTCAGCTTGTGATTCTTGTGACATTGGTGTTTAACAGTCTAAAACAGGCTTAGCGTCATTGTAATCAGCATATAATTCTGCCCGTTATTAATCAAGTGAATAAATAGCCTACAATTTACCCAATCTGATGAACTCTGAGACTCCTCGCCGGAAAATGAGGTAGAACTCTCTGCATGATTTTTAGTGTCCATAAAAAAACCCGGCATCGCTTTGCAACTTCGTCCTCCACTTGGCGAGACGCATAAAGGCCTATTCCTCAAGTCGTGAGCAGGGTAGCGCACAGCTCAGCAAATAATTTATAGGGCTAACAACTCCGCCTAGCCACTGAGCTGTCTATGTGTTAGTTTTGCTAGCCTACTAGTAACTTTACTACTATTCAATTATAGCCTACAGCAGACAACTGTACCCCGTGTAACGAAGTTAAACTTGCTTGTCTGTTGACTGTTCTGAACATGATGGGAGCTACTTGCGTTTTTAAAAAGCTCTTGCGTCATAGTGGTCATTGCCTGCGGGGACCAACAAGGAGGTGTGTGTGTGTGTGTGTGTGCGCGCGCGCGATGTGTAGCCTACTTTCAGTTTTAGATTATTTTAAATCGCCTGGTCTGTAAGCAAACGGAAACGCGGGCGGACCGGTGAGGCGAAAACTGAGGTTGGTGTTACGGGAGGCACCCACATGCTGGGGATTTCTTAAGAAATAGTGACCATGATAGTGACCAACTGTAGTGTAATTCACAAATGTATTCATGTGATGTTTTCCTATGTGTTATGTTGTGTTGCACTGGAGTGTCTTGGATGTTAAGCAGCTGTGAGTGGCACTGTACACCCAAGACAAATTTCCCTTCTGGGACAATAAAGTTAACCTTATCTTATCAATCAATCAATCAATCAAACTTTATGTTGCCTATATAGCACCTTTAGTGCAAGGTTGTAATAAAATGTGCTTCACAGTGATGTTCTGATCAGTTCAGTTCAGATCATCTTATCTGTTGTGGAAGTGTAGACTTGAAAAGTTTTAAACTTTACATCAACTCAATTTTGGCACCTGTCCTGTATAACAAAATTCTGTATCATCTGCTGCCCTTGGCACACCATTGCCCTGCGCTTCTATTACTTCATAACAGTTCTTTTTTAAAGTTTGATTTAAGGTACTTTATTACAGTTAAATGATGGCAGACTGTTGTGTCAGATTCGGGCAACATTCCATCAGATCCACAGCAAACAGTGTCAGCAAACAGTTAATCCTGTTTTACCAGCAGAGGAAAAATAGGATTACACATCACCATCTGATGGGAATGGGGCGGGCAGAACATTTGTCCCCACTGATTACACTTAAAGTGTAATTCCAGCTTTGTTTTATGTGTAAGGACCTTGAACAAGCTTGGTGCTTACTGGTTAAAAATGCTATTTTGGGAAGCGTTTTTTTTTTTTCATGGCCCTTAGCTAATCCACTGTTTGCGATTTGGGGCTATAGCATATACCAGAGCAAGCTCTGTAGTGGTTGATCAACGAAAAATATTGTCTCCACAGCTTATTTGATGTGTTTTAATGCAGACAAACACCTGGAGTCAATTTTCACTGGAATTACACTTTAAAGCTGGTCAAATGAAAACTGCAGAACATTTCCACATGTTCAAATGGAAGAGCATGCCATTCTACTGTGCTGATCAAGAAAGTCACTTAAAGGAGAATTCCGGTGTGATATTGACCTAAAGTGTATTGAAACATGATACCGAGTGTGAACGTATGTCTCATAGCCCATCTCGTCTTGTCCCCTGCACTCCAAAATCTGGCTAGTTAGCCGATGCTACCAACAGCTTTTTCAATAGTGGTGCTTCGCATCGGGCTAGCCATGCAAATAAATCACTGTTTTACACCCATTTACGAGGCTCAATGTATCTCCACACTTCATTGGTAGACTTCCGAGGGCCCTGACATTTAAAACGAGACATTGAGAACTTTGAAAAAGCACTGGTAGTTTACTTACAAGACGATTTATACAGACAGTATCTTCACGAAGTTTAGCGTTTGCAGCCATCTTTAATTTAGTCACGATAAGTCCAGGGACAAGTAAGAATGAACAGGTATGATAAGGGATCAGATTCCAAAAATAATTCAGTGGAAATGCATGGATTCCAGTTTCTTCCAGTAGCAGCAACTGGAATCCATGCATTCCACTGAATTATTTTTGGAATCTGATCCCTGTTCATTCTTACTCACCGAAGCACCACTATTGAAAAAGCTGTTGGTAGCATCGGCTAACTAGCGCCAGATTTTTGGAGTCCCAGGGGACAAGCCAAAATGGGCTTAAAATGTATAACAAATTATGCTTTTCAAGATAATTGTATATTTTTATTTTATATAAGTATAGTATAGTTCATTTGGTCTCTGCATTTATCCAAATCCACTCAGCACAAAGTGAACACACAGTGAGGTGACACTAATCATATCGGGGAGCAATATATGATGCCTACTGGTCGGGTTTGAACCAGCAACCCTCCAGTTAAAGTCAATAAACGGCTGCCCCAATATATATATATGATCTTCAATAAACAGTTGGTGTCAGACTGTTTTATAATGCATAATGGTAGTCACATGGCAAAAGGTAAACACAAATAAAGCACAGATGTCATACATTAAACACAACAACGCAAAATTGATCACTTGTTTCAAATGATGTGACACAACCAGGAAGGTTGCTGAACAGTGCTGGTTCATATTAATGGACATAAACTATCAGTGAGTGCATTGTAGGCTGTAGACTGTAATGTACTTCTTATTTTCAGTACTGAAATGCCTGTCTTTTCCAGTGTACAGTTTCTTTACTATTGCTACAGTAAAACACATTTTTGAAACCTTCCATCATTTTTTCAGAATTGTAAACATAAACCCCCATTCTCAATATTTTATTTTTACTGGATTTAAATGTTGAATCCACTGTGTTACTGAAACAATTACTGTAACATTTCTCCTGGAGCTATATGCACTATATCCATTTTTAGATGTAAGGAATGACTGCTCAGTAGTGTTTTCATTTTGACTGCTTTGTGATTGATCTGAAGACATGGTTTGCTTTTGAGCATCGGTACAACTGTTTTAAGACGATTGTTCAGTTTTGCAAAGATTGTCAGAGATTTTGTGAATGTTGTTTGAGATTTGGTGTTTGTGTTTACAGTTTTGAGAAAAGGGTGGAAGGTTTCAAAAAATGTGTTTTAGCAATTGTGAAAAACTGCAATACACCCTCCCCCGCACATTTAGGCAGTTCTAAGGTTGAGCAGAAGTTGTTGAGTGATGGGTCTGGAAAGCCAATTAAGGTAGACATAGGATATAAGATATAGGAAGCAGGGCTGTAGTGGAGGCTAAACGCAAGTAAATGCAGTTTGAAATGCAATGAAATTTCAGAAATAGAGTATATACACCTCTCAAAAGAGTTTATTCACCAGTTGCAACTTATAACATTCAAAAATCACACTGTATTATCCACATTCATGTGAATACTCATCAACACTCTAGGAACCATTTAATACGGTATTGCTATAAACATTGGACAATAACCTCCACCATCATCAAACATGTACTGAATGCCTTTTAAGAAAATCTGATACCACATGGCACAGTCCTCCTTACCGTGATCACAGAATTCATAGTTTACCCACCTCTTATTTTACCACTACACCCCTGATAGGAAGCATACAGAGGCCATGAGAGTCCAGCCGGAGACAACTGTCCAGATCAAGGAGGAAAACTTTGAATTATAGGCTACCATGCATTTTGATTCTGGTTTATAGTACAAATCATGTTTTATTGCATGCAAATGCGTTTTAGAGTTTGAGTGGCATGAGTGATCGATTCAAGAAATGTGTTCAGGCAACTGAGCATTTGGTATGGGGTTTATACAGTGCATACGGAAAGTATTCACAGCACTTCACTTTTTCCACATTTTTGTTATGTTTCAGACCTGTTAATACACTGCACATACTTATATTTAATTTATACTATTCTAAACCACCTTCTGAAAACAACTCTATACTACTGTCTACACTGCACTATATCTTTTGTCCTGTCTATGCACCACCTTTGTATATCACATTGCACTTTTTCTGCTTTTTTGCACTTCTGGTTAGACGCAAATTGCATTTCGTTGTCTCTGTACTTGTACTCTGCACAATGACAATAAAGTTGAATCTAATCTAATCTAAAATGGATTTGGATCAATGGATCATGGAATGGATCAATCTACACACAATACTCCAACACTCTACAATAAACAGGTGTTTGGAGTGTTTTTATTTGTAAATTTATAAAAAGTAAAAGACTGAAATATTCATTTTACATAAGTATTCAGACCCTTTGTTATGAACTTGCTTGTAACTGAGTTCTGGTATCCTACTTATAACAATGGTCCTTGAGATACTTCTACAATTTGACTGGAGTCTACCTGTGCCTAAATTACTGTAATTCACTGGACATTATTAGGGAAGGCACACATGTCTTTATATAAACTCTTACAGTTGATGGTGTATGTCAGAGTGAAAACCAAGCCACGAGGTCGAGAGAATTGTCCGTAGACCTGCGCGATAGGGTTGTGTGACGACACAGATCGGGGGAAGGATACAAGACATTTTCTACAGCATTGAAAGTGCCCAAGAGCACAGTAGCCTCCATTATTCTCAAATGGAAAAGTTTGGAACAACCAACAGTATATATCTGGCCGCTCAGCCAAACTGAATAATCTGGGATGAAGGGCCTTGGTCAGACAGGTAACCAAGGACCCAATGATCACTATGAATGACATCCAGAGTTCCTTTGAAAGGATGAGAGAAGCATAAAGAAGGACAAACTGCCAGGATCCTGCAGGGACTGACTGACTTTGTGCCACCCTGGTGGCCATTTTGTATGTTGTCCTGTGTTTGCCTACTTTGGTTGTTTGTGCTCTGTGTACGTCTTTCATCTGTCTTCGTCCCTGCTCATTTCCTTATATGGTCTGCATTTCCTGTCTCGTTAGTTTCCCTCTGTTTCTGCTAGCACCTGTTCCCTGTTATTGTCTTGTTGGTCTTGTTAACTAGTCTGTGTATTTCTACCCCCCTGTTCCTCTGTCCTTTGTCGGTTTGTCTCTCTGTTTGTCATGTTGGAAGTCTTGTAAGTATAGTTTGTATAGTTAATAAAATGGTTTTGTTTGAAAGAGTCTTGCGCTTGGGGCCTATCCTGTCTGCCCTGACACAAACATCAGTGCAGCTCAGTGCCTGGTTTCTTCCACACACAACGTTGGGAATTAGGGCCAAATAGTTCAGTCTTTGTTTCATCAGACCAGATGATTTTACTTCTCATGGTCTGAAGTGCTTTTTGGGAAAACTCCCGGCAGACAATGTCTGTATATTCTTGTTGTCTGGTGTGCAGTGTCATCTGTGTCTGTGCCTCTGTCTGTATGTATGTACAATGTCCACTGTGAGTGTAATGTCTGTCTGTATGTATGGTTTAACATCCTTAACTTTTTATTGTACACTGTCCTTGGGTGACTTGAAAGGCGCTTATAAATAAAATGTATCTTATTATTAATCCAGACAGATAACGTACTTTGTTGGTTACGGAAATGTGGCACCTATTTGGCTTGTTTGTGAAAATGGTGTCGGAAGCATCGACAGTAAAATAAATGGACCGAGCCACTTTGTACTTTAGTGGAGACAAGTGAAGCCATTTTGAATCTGGTTCTTGACTTGTACTGTGTTCAGTGTCAGTTGTCATTGTTTTTTTGTTTTTTCAGAAGCTTTCCTCTTTTAGGCCTATATAGTTTTCCCATGGACTCTCCCTCAGACTGCCTTTGAGGTTTTTATTCAGAGAATACGGTTACTTCTCTCCTGTGCGACTGAAAGTTGAATGTTCATGACCTAATTTTTAGCATAGGTTTAGAAAAACGTTTATTACAGAGCCATATAGTGAAATATGAAGTTATGAAGCCAGCCATACAGTGTTGGATTTAAGAACCACTGTTGGAGAGTTACAGACAAAGGTATCATCTTGGGGTCAACAAGTCCCCCCCAAAAAAATCTTCAAAAGTGACCACTGCTAATAGATTATTTAGAGGGCATGTCAGGTAAAAGCCTGTCCAGTCATTTAATTACCAATGTAAATGGCAGGAGTTACTGAATGGTACAGTGACTTTGTCTGGAAGTGTGGTCTATTGTCAGATGAAATGATTGAAATGAATGAAAACATTTGGATAGAAACATTTTAGGTGTGTTTGGCATACATAGAAGAATGGCTATACTGAAAAGATCCCCATGCCTAATGAGAATTATGGTGGAGGGGCTGTGCTGTTGTGAGGCTGTTTTTATTCCCAAAGGCCCTGGGAACCTAATTAAGGTGCATGGTATCATGAACACCAAGGAAAACCTGAACATTTTCAAAAGAAAATCTGTCAATCCTGCCAAGACACTAAAAGTTGGTCATGATTGGATCATTCATCAAGTCAATGAACCGAAACAAACGTCCAGATCTAAACAAATATGGTTTGCTGAACACAAAATCAAGCTTCAGACATTGCCATCTCAGTCCCCTGATCTAAACTCCGTAGAAAAACAGTAGGGTGAGTCAAAGAGGAGAATGCACAAGTGTGGACCTAGGAATCTGGACGATCTGGGAAGATTTTGTAAAGACGAACTGTCTTTAAATCCCTTGCTTTGTATTCTTCAACTTTATGGGATGTCATAGGAGAACATTAGAAGCTGTTTTATTGGCAAAGGGAGGCTTAAGAAGGTATTACAAGCAGGGGTGCCAATAATTGTGAGCGACGTGTTGTTGTTAAAAATATTTATTTCTTTATGAGATTTTCCTTTTACTCAAAATAATTCTGGAGGGCACTGTAAACCCTCCAACGCTGAGTGAACACCGATGGCCTTGTTGAGGGTGTGTCAATTAATGCGGCGCGGCACGTCATGGAAGACGTTTTAAAATGTTAGTTCTGCGTGAGTAGGTCACGCCTGTAAACAAATCCATGGTTCCATGGTTCTAAATCTGTTTCCGCTGGGGAGAATGAAGTTTGTCCCAAAGCTGAGTACAGTATTATGCCCTATACCCACTAATCAAGGGAATTCATTTAGCTGTGAGGTTGCTCCCCACCTGAGTGCAATCCGTAACCAAGGGGGAGTGGGCAGGGATTAGATTAGAGAGTTTTGGGAAGGCCCCAAGTATGACCCTCCCACTATGAACAGATGTCGGCTGTTGTACTGAGGGGAAATACAGAAAAACATGGATAATGACAGAGTGGGTGTAGGTATGTGAATGCGAAATTCCAGGAAGAAAAATGAGAGAATGGTAGCCTGGCTGACACCAGACCTATTCTGAATTGAGAAATCGCCTTGAATGAAATGGTGGTAGATGGATATGCAGAGCAAATTCAAATGCACTCACAGATTGGTCTGTTCAATCAGAGAATCAAAAAGAGAATTGTATAAGCCTATATAAACGGTACTCAGAAGGAAAGGGTAATTATTGACCACAATCCATACACATGGTGATTCAAAACGCTTTAGCCTATACTGTATGAGCAGATAAAAGGACAAAGACAAGTAAAGAACAAAAGGGCAACCTGCATTCAAACAAATAAAAATAGAAAATGCGAAGAATATAAGAAAAAAAAGAAGAAGAAAATAACAGAATAACTCTGTATTAAAAGTCAGTTCACATAAAGCATCTGCAAACTGTTCAGTTGAGTTTAGAGACAGTTAATCAACAACAATGGCATTATACATTTCTCCCTGCACTTTCCATAAAATGATAGGGAGAGCCTATTTTACTGGCACACCAGTTAAAATACAAAATTATACTGAATAAATTCAGGTGAGATGGCATGTGATGGGAGCTGGGAAATCCCATCACCTGGTGAAATCCAGAATTTTGCAAATATGGCATCCATGATGGTATCAGAATCTTAAGTTGGTGAAATTTCACCAGAGATGAAAAGTTTTTTTTTTTTTTTTTTTTTTTTTTTATTTCACCACGTGATGGGTTTTTCCTAGATCCCATCATATATTAGAAATGTTGGCCTAATCCCAGAGTTCCCTGCCATGCTAATCACAGCAACTTAACTCACTGACTTGACTCACTTTTCTAGCATTCTGTCACATAATGACAAAAACACCCGAAGATGCTGTTCACTAATGGTACTGTATGGGTGCAAACCTACCTAAACACAGCCTTTATTGAATTTCTGATTTTGCAGTCGTATTTGTTATAAATTCATCTTGTCATTTTACATTGTGTCTATGGATTGATAATTGAAAAAATCTCCTTTTGCATTAGGTTTTTAAACAATGCACTTTTTCTTCTTTTGATGGACAAAATGGACTGGACTGAAAACAGTAGGCAATCACTTTGACGGAACAATCAAACGGTAATATCCATATAGGCTATTCACTATTGCATTAAACTACTGTACACTTGTGCAAAGGACTGTATTTTAGGACTAACAACATTGAATGGATCTACTGTTGTCAATTTGTTTTTGACTACAGAACTATGGCCTATTGCCTCATTGTTGCTATTTTCCATAAACCATAATAGTTCAATTGTACGACACACTCACAGAGGGCGTATTTTTGCTTTATTGAAGAGAAACTGCGAGCACCCAAGCACCCTTCCTCACAGCAGTCAGTCAAAACGACTTGAATGACGATGTTATGATCCAATCATTTCCTCTGCCGCGCCCAAACTCTTAAGAAATTGGCCAATGATTGGTGTGATGGGAGGACCCATGTATAACTGACTTCCTGGTAACAAAGGCGGTGCGACATGGCTACAGCTAGCTAGTGTATAAGTACATGCTAGAACATGAGGAATGATTGCATGTTCGTAAAGAAGGGTTAAGTTAATGTATTAATGATATTTTCTTTGCACATTTAAATAATAAGGCTGTTACGATGGGGTTGTTAACGATACTGAAGAAGATGAAACACAAGGAACGCGAGATGCGGTTGCTCATGCTGTATCCTTCATGCTGCTGACAGTTATCTCAGTCGGAATGTGTGTTCGCTAGCTATGATAATAATAATTGAATCGTTATTTGCTTGGGTTTTGCTGCTTATTGTTTTGTCAAAATACTTAAAAGCAAAGTGATACTTAACCGTGTTTTCAGCGGACTGGATAATGCGGGGAAAACAACTATTCTGAAAAAATTCAATGGCGAAGATGTCAGCACGATATCACCAACACTGGGATTCAACATAAAGACGCTAGAACATAGAGGGTAATTTTGAATCGCTGTTTGTTGATGCTTTTCTGATATAACATAATAGAACATTACTGTAGCTGTAAGCTAGTCTGGGACATGTAGTCGTGTCAGTCTGCATTGTTAAAATCATTGGATAGGTGTCCCATAATTGAACGACAGTGACCCTTATTATGAGAAGCTGTTTCTCCAGGTTTAAACTGAACATCTGGGATGTAGGAGGACAGAAATCTTTGCGATCATACTGGAGAAATTACTTTGAGAGCACCGATGGCCTGGTCTGGGTTGTGGACAGTGCTGACAGACTCCGGCTAGATGACTGCAAAAAAGAGCTGAGTTCTTTGCTGCTGGAAGAGGTATTATTAATGTTCATACACCATCTAAGTTTACACCCAGAGAGCCTACTTCCCTGCTCCGTCTTCTCTCTGTCACACCCACTGTTGTTGTATTGCTGTTTTGGTCTCCTTTAAAAAATACAGTGTGGAGCATATTGTACAGTTGAAATAAATCACTTGTAGTGGGATATCAGCCTATTTAAATATAGTAATTTCCCATGGCAAACAAAGCCATCCCAGAAATCTCACCATCCCAAATGGCAAACTCAAAATAAACCCATGTTGTCTTACATATCCACATATTATGCAATTCTGGGGTTTAAAAGCCTAAGGTGCTAGAGCAGATCTGCTGCAAATTCCTTTGTGGGTCCCTTTTCCCCTGTATGACCCTCATGCTCTCTCATAATGAGGAACTGAAGCTTTTATAGACTAATAATTACAGAAAGGCTGCTCTGAACAGTAGATTGCTGATAGCAAACTAGATGTTTTACTAAGACAATGGCAAATGTTAAGACCGAACTAACACAAATAAACTGGTGGGTAGTAGTTGTTTACTTTATTGTTGTCCTCCTTGGACAACAATAACATCCTTGTTTATCTCAGTAAACCTTCAGGACTGTTTTCCTGCCTCACTATTGTTACTTTCTTCCAGAGGCTGGCTGGAGCAACACTTCTAGTTTTTGCCAACAAGCAGGACTTGCCTGGGTCTTTGTCCAAGGAGGCAATACAGGAGGTGAGGGTACAAGTTTTCGAAATCCCAACATGTTTGGTTATCTCCATCATCAGATTGGGTAACATCATGCCTTTGGCCTTTTTTTATTTAACTAAGGGCAAGTGTTTGAGGGACTGGAGGAGTTGGCTTACCTTGACTTTGGTCTTTTTACAGGCTTTGGCGTTGGATGATATTAAAACTCATCACTGGTGCATCATAGGCTGCAGTGCCGTCACAGGCGAAAATCTGCTCATGGGGGTGAACTGGCTTCTGGATGATATCGCTGCACGAATATTCACCACAGATTAACTGATTGATTTGCCTTTACAAGACAACAAAAGTGGACTTGAAATGTATAATGCAAAGTGGAAGTTACACTTGCAGTACACATTCTGTGAACAAATTAAGAATACTCCATTATAACACGTTTACTTTTACACAGTACTGATCTGATGTTTATGTCATGAAATGTAAAGAAATCCCTACATGTAACTCTGTTATCAACCCGTTGAACAATGGCTGGAGAAATGAGGGAGTTTGGTTAAGTGAATGTGTGACACCTTTCTTTTTTTTTATGCGTTTAATTGACAGGATAGTGGAGAATGACAGGAAGTGAGTGGGAAAGAGAGTCGGGGTGGGATGCAGAAAGGACCACGGGGCGGGAATCGAACCCGGGTCGCCGGCGTATGGTGCAGGTGCCCCAGCCAGTTGCACCACAGCTGGGGCTGAGACACCTTTCTTTCAGGCCAAAACATTCCCTCTTTTTTGGAGAAATAAGTGGACATTTGCTTGTTTTACACTAATAAAACAGACAAAAATTTTAAGTTCTCTCCTAATATTTAGGTAACCATAGTTAATTGGCTTGAATGAACCTGCAGAAGAATGAGTCTCATAGCAAACAACTCTGATGTGGGCTTTACATAGCCTACATATAATACTTATAATGGTTATGGGATTTGGCAGATGCTTTTGTCCAAAGTGACATACAAATAAAAAACAATACAATAGCTAAATTTAACAGTGAACAATAAAAATAATAATAATGTAACCAATGAACACATAATTTCTGTGCATCGCAAACTCAATATTGAGCTCTTAAAGAAAGAACAAGTATTTTGATGGGTATTTAAAAGAAATGTATAGGTATAGCCTAGTTATTGGTCCTAACCAAACATCTGAAGTGATAAAATTGGCATTTTTAATTGCACTTTTACTAATTTTAGTGGCCTTGGATGACTTGAAAGGCGCTTATAATTAAAATGTATTATTATTATTATTTTAATCACAGAAAACCCTGGCTGGTAAATGGAGCACACAGATATTTTTTTAATTAAATACAGGTTACCTGTAGTTTGATACTTGCAGCACAAATTCTGAAAATGTTAAACTCAACATGTATCATAGTACATACACATCTCTGCAATCTTGGACACTGGTCACTAAAAATATGATTGTGAAATGTTATAGCTTATATTGATTTTACTACAGGTATTAATATTGTAGACAATATTATTTGCCTGAAATACTGATTACAGTCTAGTCATTATAGTTGTCTGACCATGACATTTTCTGCCACAAGGTGGCGACCTAACTTTTTTTTTTTTTAAGACACCACTTCAAAACCTAAAACAGCAAAACTTTTCACAATTCTGTTTCATGTAAACTTATTCTCAGATTTCTGTTTTATTCTTTCAATCCTTAACTCAAACTGCAAACAATCCTTCACATGAATACTAGAATCTAAGTCACAAATTTTAATGGTGCCCTGACATCATCTACTAATTATTCATCATCCTGGCCATAAATGCTAGCCTGTGCCACCATAGTGATGAGTTCAACTTCCAACATCTGCTTTAGGCACCTGGTACAGGTATGGTGCTATTCCCCTCAGCTGGTACATCTTGTCTGTCTAGTACAGTCGCACCTTGAAAAGTAACTTGAGTCTCAGCAACAGTAGGTGTATTCTCATCTAAATCATCAGTGTCAAGATCTGAACCATCACCTGATGCTGAAGAGTCCACATAATCTTTGATGGCACTCCAAGAAGCTGGGGGAGATATTTGTGTTTTGGGTTCTGTAGTTGTGGTGGCAACCAAAAGGAGAGATTCAGTAATCTCATCTATAGGTGAGGTCTTCACTGTAGAATCGTCACATTGGCCTAAGCAATCCCCTTGAGGTTGTGCGGTTGTGGTGGGGACCAAAATGAGAGATTCAGTAATCTCATCTATAGGGGAGGTCTTCACTGTAGAATCGTTACCTCGAGTTGTTGGCACAGATTCAGAGATGACATGGGCGGTTTCGTCTCTGTAAAAGGCGTCAGTCATCTCAGTGTACGATGCAGCAGCATCATCTTCAATCTCGCCTGACCCCTCAATATCCACAATCTCAATATCACTTTGGCTGCTTGCACCTGAACTAGAGTCCAAGAACTCAGCCCAAAGAGCCTGTTCAAGTCTCTTTTCTCCGCCTGAAAAAGTTTGAAAAGTAAAAAAAAGCTGGTCCACCACATCCTTACTGGTTATGTCCCAGGCCAAAGCATCAGAAAACAAAACTTCATCGGTGGGAGGAAACAACTCTGATGGTGAATCTATTTGGCTGGCATTATCTTGTAAGACGCCATCGCCACTAAACTCCCCTGATAATTCCAAGTCATCATCACCACTAAACTCCCCTGATAATTCCAAGTCATCAAACAGACCTTTAATGTGACCACTGTAACCACTGGCTTCCTCGAAAGTTAAGACTGAATCCCTGTCTTGCTGGTCATCGGTCTGTTTAGTTGTGCTTTTACCAAGAGCACTGGCTGCATCCACAATGAAAGATGATGGTGACAAGATTTTCCAATCAGACTGCTCTGATAGGCCCAGGCCTATGTATTCTGGAAGAGGCCTTGCTGTCCCTAAAAAGACAACGGTATCAATATTTAAAAATCTATAAGGCAACATTAGTAAATGTTACCACTGGCTGAGAATCAACTTGAGAAACTGAGAAGACTTAATAACATAGGCTGCTACAAAATCTATCTGAGTTGTAAGTTAGCACTAATAGGTCCAAGGCTAGCACTACCAGGCCCATATTTCATTGCCAGGACACTAAACAATTGGAACATGATTAGTTTAATATTGTAGTAACAGGGCTGTAGTAATAATGGTTTGTTTCAGTATATCACCTCTTTCATTTTAGACTGAACACCCTCCCCTGGACGCTATCAATTTAGCTAGCTGCTAGCATAGCTCCACCACTTAAAATACCATAGGGTGACGTTAACCATTAACTTAACATTGGCTAACTTCAGCCAGTCACATTACATTAATGCAGACCATAAAATACAATAACTTTAAGTTTATGATAAATGTTACAAAACAACTTTTTTCACGTCAGTTAATTAACATAAATAAATGTCCCCCCCAATGAAATACTTAATAGGTAGGTTCTACTGACAGCATAGCCAGTTACCGTGACCATTAGCCTGTTTATCAATATTTCGTGGCAGGCTGGAAAAAAAGAAAGTTAGATATTGAATGTTTTACCTTGGTTGCATTGTAAACAGAGGTACAAAAGTAAAACAGCAAGACAGTGGAGTCCATAAGCCATAGCTTTGTTCGTAAGAAAAGTAATGGTCTTTCAAATGAATGCCTTGATAATGCTAAGGTTACTGACTTGTGGGGAAAGCGTGCATTGTGCGTGAGAACTTTTTCAAAATTCGAATGTGCATTTTTGGTATGGTTACTATAGTTACACAACAACCAGCTTTGTAACATCAGTACCATTATCAAAACAGAATGGGTTGGTGTCTGAAATCAACATAGATTGATACACCAAACGTAGCACAAACGAACAGCAGTGTTTTTCATCATTTTTGAATAACATGGGGGGCCAGCTTCACGCAGGTTTGTTATATTGGCCTGTTTTGCTAAATCAACCAATCAGTTTTCAGTGTAGGCGGGCTTTTTATCTCTTTTTTCCCGAACTTAATCAGTTCAGTGTATCTAGGAACAGGAGCGTCATGGAGTCAGTGCCCCCCAAAAAAGGAAAATGTAAGACCCATTTCAAAGTGTACCCTGGTCTCATAAGAGTACAAAATAATGATAGGCCTAGTCTTGCACGCTGCACTGTTTGTAACAGTGACTTTAGCGTTGCCCATGGCAGGTTAAATGATTGCAAAAGACATGTTGAGGTGAGTTTAACTAGTGCCAATTCATGTGCATATTATTCTGTATTCAGGCCTATACATGGCTAATTGCCAAGGCTACACTGTACATGAAAAGACCAACAAAAAAAAAGACCAAACTACCAAAATGTATTTTCACAATTTCTATCTTCCTTATTTGGTGTACTGACTAGACATTGAACAAACATATTAATCTGTATTTCAGTATCTAAATAGGCTAAAGTTTTTTGTAGGGGGGGGCTTCGTGATAAGGCAGTATTACAGCAGGTACAACCAGAAGCATATAACTTGTGGGGGCATAGAGCATATCATTGAAACATTGTGCAACATATATGTGCATCATGTTTGTTTTCTTACAATCAAATATGAGCAGCAGTATCCCACTGGTCTGTGTATTAGTTAGGTGCTGCTGACCTTTCCTGATGGAGAGATTTGAATAAAGCAAACCTGAGAAACACCTGGAGGCTACATTAGTTCAGTATATAATACTGGTTCAATATGTAATGTTTCTTTCCCCATAAAATGGTAAACATTAATCAATCAATCAATCTTTCTATTGTTTAATAGTGCAGTATCACCATGCAACACATTAATCAATCAATCAAACCTGGGTAAGTTCTATTGTTTAAGGGGTGAACCTAGTGGTATCGGAAAAAAAAAAGTAACCCCAAAATATGACCTGAAATTAAAATCCATCACCTTTATAGTATCCGTTTAGATACTTTTAGTCAAGTCAACTTTATCTATATAAATTAAGTTGATTTGACTAAAAGTATCTAAACGGATACTATAAAGGTGATGGATTTTAATTTCAGGTCATATTTTGGGGGTAAATTTTTTTTTTTAAATCAAATAAAAATAAAATCCTCAACAGTGCCTTACATGTAATGGAAGGGCATTCCAAAGATAGGGTGCCACTGAAAGCAAACACTCTGATTTTTCTTGCCAGATGGAACGACTAAGAGAACAAAGTGTGTTGGTGTGTATGGGCTAATGAAGCTAAGATAAATAATGCAGTGCAAGGCCATTTAAGGAATTCTGAACATATTGAAGACTTTGAGTTGCGCAATCAGGAAGACCCATAAAATAGGGTATTGCAATAATAAAGTCTTAATGTAAATCAGATTTCTAGGCCAAGTATACTTGCATATACAAAGAATTTGGTCTCTGCATGTATCCCATCCATAAATTAGTGAACACACAGAGCACACAGTAAACACAGTGAGGTGAAGCACACACTAACCCGGAGCAGTGAGCTGCCTTGCTACAGTGGCACTCAGGGAGCAGTGAGGGGTTAGGTACCTTGCTCAAGGGCACTACAGTCGTTCCAACTGGTCGGGGATCGAACCGGCAACCCTCCGGTTACAAGCTCAAAGCCCTAACCAGTAGGCCACAACTCCCCACTGTCTTGAAGATACAAATGCTTAAACTAATGTTTTAGCATTATGAATCTAATTTTGCTTATGACAAAATGCTGTACTGGTGATAGCCTTGATGTGAGACTGAAATGTTAGATGAGAGTCAAAAAGGACAAATATTTTTGAAAGTTGGAATTTCAGTGACACATCCATCATTATTGACACACAAAATTGATAGACAATTGTCTATATTTGGCTAGTCTCACAACTAATAATTGTTTTGTTAGCATTTAACGTTCATAACCATTTAAAGTTCATAACCATGAATTTCTAAGAATGTCAACTTCTTACATTTAGAATTACTCAGAATACCTAGACATCATATTGGCTTTAAATGGTATTGCAAATGAAACAAATAGTCTGGTATATCCTGTCAGTTTTATTGAAAATTACAACTTGAGCGATATAAGCAATATAAACAACATTGCTGTGACTCAAGACTAAAAATGCCACAACACAAAAATGTTTTAGAACATAATGTCAGTACACTTTCCTCAAAATAACATGTTGCTCTCATGTGAATGGTGAATCTCTGTCCCTTCAGCTCTTCTTGGTAGTGCCTTTTCCTAGATGTCATGGCTAAAAGTGAGAGTCTGAGCATAAAATTGTAGACATTTCTTAAATAAATTAATAATAAATACCTTAAAGTGAGGCACATGTAAACTAAATATGGTTTAAGGACAATCTCAGTTAGCTAATTATGATATAACAACCCAATTTGAGAGGAATAGGCTCACATCAGCACAAGAAATATTGCTTCATAATGGCTATGTCCCCTTAAAAGTCATTAATTTGACAACAGTCTCTGGTTACTGAACAGATAACCTACCTAAAATAAGGTCAATATCAGTTTATACAGTGTAATAAAATGCTAAGTATAGTTACATGCAAACATCAGAACACAGTAGGCTGTCTTAACACGTTGAACCTTGACCCGCATAACAGAACAGTGTGTTCTGAATATCCAAATGCTCTTTCCATTAGCTGACCTATCTGTAGTCGATTAGTACGGATCCATGGCGTTTTTCAGCTTTTCCAGATGATGGAGATGCTGGTGTAGACGTTACAGGGATCAAAGACACACTGTACAGACTGGTGACGAAGGTCTCCCATCCTCGGCGAAAAGCCCTATCGACTGCCTGCAAAGGACAAATGATTATCAGTGTTAATCAGATTGTTTGTAAAATGAACATCATCATCAACAGTCCTACATGTAAATCTGTATGCTACCGCTGTTTTGGTCCTGTTTACATTTCCCTTGGTAACATGTAAATCAGACTAAAGCAAAACTGTGTAATTCAGTTGGGTGAGTGTTAGATCATCATGAGCCTGGACAACACAGGTCAGAGTCTTTAGATTATTACAGCACATAGAAAATGCAACTCAAAAAAGATTGCCTCATTGTCTCATAGGCTTCAGCTGGCCAACACCCCTTTTCAAAACACTCTTGACTCAAGGTCAACTAACAGGAGTTGTGTGGAATTAATGACACTCTTATCCCCCACCTCACTTTTCCTCAACCCCACCCTGCCCTGTGCTACCTGTCTATCCATGTGTATACACAGTAAACAGTCTTATCACACCCTCAGAAACAAGGGCGAGGAAAGTGGGATGAATGGAATTTGTGGTGTGAGAAAAAAAACTAGAGGAAACTGAGGAATCTTTTGCAATATTGAGACGATTCTTAAAGCAACACTATGGAGTTTTTCAACCTTCATAATATATTTCCAAAACTGTTCAACAACCTTAATGCATATTTGTGGGTTAGTCACTTGGCAGGCCCTACTGCATAGAGGCAGGTATTCTGGATTATAACTGGATATAGATGCCCTGTTCATACAAACCTTTTCATATCTCTACATTGTCATGGCTATAGATCAAGAAAAGTCGTCAGAGGGCAACCATACAAGTCCGATGTGCCCTCTGAACCATAGCTCTGAACGCACTAATGATGTGTCCCAATGATGCAGACCTATCTGATATTAGGGAACCATGACAATGTCCTGCCAACTAGAACTCAACAACTCATCAGGACTTTATCCTCCCCACAAATTCCTCGTCATAAATCGATTACGTAACCCTGTGCTGCTGTTAATCTGTAACTGCTATGTGCTATCCTGGATAAGACTGCATGTAATGCACAATCTAAGGCAAACAAAAAAGAATTCAAGGTTGAATGAATATCAAAGTATCATGCTTAGATTATTCTGTTTTAACTGAAAACACAGTGTAGACCAATTGTATTCTCAGTATTTACCATTTTCCAAAATTAAAAATGTGAAGCTCGATTTGAAAATTAAAACGCAAAATTAAATGTTAGCTTGGAGGAAAACAATTGAACTACAATAAATTATATGGGATTAGATCTCTCTGTCATTTTGTTATCAGTGAAATGTACTTAGTCCGTTTTATTGTAAACCTTACCTTACGGTAGAGCTTCAGTGTGCTTCTTTTAGCGACCTTTATCTGCTCGCCATTATTTTCTCTCTGGTTCTCCTTTGCCTTCATCTTCCCTTTTACTCCAGTCTCACAGTTCTGTCCCCGTAGGAGGGCATGGTCATCGGCCTCCTCCCTGATATGGAAGTGAACTATGACGGGCTCAGGCTCCTGGACTGCTGGAAGTCCCTCTGTCTGGGTTTCAGATGATGGGTCGCACTCGGGGGTTGTATTGGAGTCTGTGCCAAGGCTCTGGTTGTTCTTCTGGTTCTTCTTCTCTGAGGAGCTTTTGTCTGCTTTGGCTTTCCTGGAGCTTCGTCTGCTCCATCGACTCGGTTTTCTTCGCAGGAGAGTGGTTGTCCCATCATCTTCCATCATGCCTTGGTTGAAGTCGAAAACACCAGGCTCCTTTTTCATTCGATTCTGTTCACATGACTTCTCAAGCATCCCAACTCCTGTGGTCATTCCTTGTTGTTGTGTTGTCTCTGGTGTGGCCCCATCACACTGTTCAACCTCTGTCTCCTCTAGGCGTCCGTAGAATCCACTTGCCTTGTCAAGAAATGAGGGGGATGAAGAAATGTTGGTCTTCTTTGATTTGTTGCCAGTCATGGTGTCTTCTTTGTCTTAGATACATTAAAGAAAAATATAAAAACATGATAAGTTCCTTTGAGCAGAATGTTTGCAACATATATTGTCATCATTAATTAATGACTTAAACACATTAAACTCACAGCTTTAGTAAGTACTCAATCAGATGTACTATTAAACATACTGTACATTATACCTTTCAAACGTGTTTTAGCTAAAGATAAGTATGACCGTGAATTATTAAAAGAATGAAGAACATTTATGAAGACATCATTTACCTGATGTGTCGTCCTCTGGTCCTGGTGTGACTGTGGTCTTTCCTGAGTCTGTGCTGTCACCTTAACTCTTGTGTGCACGCACACGCGCATACACCCTGCCATAAAAGTGTGTGTCTGAACGTGTCGTGTCTCCCCTCTCCGATAAGCCAAAGCCTCTGTGTTGTTATCATGACCACAAGAATTTTCCTTATCTTTCAATTCAGAGAAGCATTTATCTGTGATTTCTTTTGCCCAAACAAAATATATACATATACATATATACACAGAAGTGATGAGCCATGTCTGTTCCCATGTTTGAACGATACTTTTTGAAATTTTTCCTGAGTGTCACTAAGTTTCATTCACACAGTTCTACCTCACTCAAACCACAAATGCAGTTAAAATTCTGTTTAAATGTAATAAAATGCAGAGCACTAAAAGCTAGGGTGACCCAGAGTGACGAGGGTTTTTCAGAATCAGAATAATTATTTACTACAAACTAAAGAACAGTCAGGTACAAAGGCCAAGGGGTGTCATATTAGTACATTTTTTTTTTTTTTGAGAGTGCCCCAAACTAGTTTTGATAGCAATCAAGAACACTGCGAGAAGGTCCTCCTGTTGTTAGAAAACACATATAATATGGTGGCTGTGTAAAGTTAAAAAAAGATAATAAAAAAACATAGGACCCTGATACACTTTGTTCAAACAAAAATGTATTTAGAGTTATGCCCATGTATTTTACAAAATAAAGACATTATACTGTACACATTACATTATTCTTATACATTATGTTCTACTTTAAGGCAAAGGAAGGCAAAAATGACAAACATGACGATGAAATGGTGCAGAATCGGTAGAATCCACAGCCTAGTGCTGCCAGACTGCATCTTAGCTCTGGCTTCAGCGGAGTTACAGTCATGCAACTCAATAAAGATGTCAAGCTCCAGCTTCCTGGCTGGCCAATCAGCTAGTTTAGAAGTATAGACGGTAACCGTGTAATGACCCATATCAATAACATGAAAATAGAAAAAAAAGAAGATCAAGGCTCATTCAAAATACCCCGAATCCAGATTACCCCCAATGGGGTATATCTAGACATCAATGTAACAGGAGTTTGGAATTGCTTACTATACAAACAGCACAGTAAAACAACATGTGCTGATTAACACTGTACAAGTACTTCCAGTTTACTTTCCACATACCTACAAAATACCTAGACTTTTTTTTATGGCTTACACAATAGCAACACGCTACAAACATATACATTCACAAGCAAAACATTCAGACTTAAATATATATGTCTATAGTTTTCCATAATAAATAATGTCCCATGAACCATTAGTCTTGCATTTTACAGTATTGACACAGAATGGAGCAGGGTTGATTTCCAAGACAGAAACCAAAGTTATATAGACAATGCTTAAATTATAGTTTTGGATCCAATTGGATTCCAATTTCCAGGAACAGGACTTAAAGGTTGTATCAGCGATTTCAGGCCCCGAAAAAGGCCCAAACATAAATGATCACATTCATCTAATCGATCCGCTAGCTGTCTGCCCCATAAGCAGGCCGTCAAAAAAAAATGCATCTCTGTAGGCAGCCTAGGCTCCGAGATCTGTACACAAAAACAATTGCTTCCAAAAAGGGTTGGCAACCCGCTCAAAGGCAAAATAAAGTGTTTCATCCAATAACCGACGAGATGCGCGTTTAGGAGAGTATTAATTGCACAGGAGGGAGGGGGAGGAAGTAGCGAGCTAGCTCTCTATTTTATTTGAACATCAACAGAAGTGACGTATCCCCGCTTTCGCTGATACAACCTTTAACTATGATTTTGAGGGGAATGCCTCTGTATTAGTGACATTTTCTTATATGCATCTGCAACTACAGGACTTGATAAAAACACTATAACCTGTTTGGCATAATAACATGCGAGTTCTTGTTCTTGTTCTTGTTCCCCAGCATGCATTCATGATCATTCCTCCTCCTTAGGGCTCACACTGGGCACGGTTCACTTGTACCGTGACGGAGTACGGTTCTCTCCCGTTCTTAGTCCGCACTCACACTGCATACTATCAAACTGTACCCAGGCACGGTCAAGCTGCTGTGCTCTAGAATCTTTGCATAGGCGCGTCCAGTCACAAGTCCAACCGTACCAGGTACGGTACGGAGCGATCACAGTGGTCAAACGAACCAAACTTTGGCGGTCAAACGTACTCGGGCACAGTACGGATAGCGTAGTGTGAGTACGCCTTAAGTGTTCCACCACGTGGCCATCTGCAGTAGTGGCTGGATGAGAGAGGGCAGGAATGTGATGGCACATGAAGAGCTACAGGAGCATTTTACACTTCCACATTAGGATCAGAGCCCAAACCCTGCTTCTGCAATGCATCTTCCCTCTTCATCTTTGGCTTTTCGGTGCGAGTATGCCACACCAGAATCTAAACACAAAATATTTATTTAGTGTCGTGACCATACTGAGGATATCAGAAGATTGTTTTAGAAACACATCAAATCTTAACACCAAGATTGTTAGTAGTGTCAAACATCAAAATCATGTCACTCCACAATTTAACGCTCCACAGCAGCAAAGAGGCCAATGAGATTCACCTTAGTGCACATATCTGCTTTTGGCTCGAGCTCCTCCATCGTAATTATTCCCTGCAGGAAGCTACTCTCCAGGAAGCCCATCTGAGCATCCCCATCAAACACGGCATCAGGATTGGTCAGAACAAGGTGCAAAGACACAGCAAAGCCAGCCATGTCAATTGGGAATGGACGATTGGGGCGCCAGCCGGTGTGAAAGCGGATGACCTTTCCACCATCCACTACCGGACTCTCGAAGCGCATTCCGCCCACTAAGCCGACGGGCCAGACGGACACACCTTGAGTGTACCGCATCTGAAGAGCAAAGCAAAATAGACACACACACACACACAGACAGACAGACAGACAGACAGACAATGAGGGAAAGAGTGTTTGTACAGTTAGTTTTTTTTTAAATAATATTTTAAACATAAACTTAAAATGATTGACAAACATCCAAATAATGTACATGCAAGTAATTATATTTCAATTTCTTACTTTCAAATAACAATAGGCCTACATTTAAGGTTATGTGGTGGTAAAAGTACTTATGCATTATAACTGTATGCTTTGCAGGAGAGTAGCAGAAGAAGCCATTCCAGTGGCCTTATTTGTCCTTTGTTCCTATTTGGCAGTAATTCATTTGAGGGCAGCTATGGTTTACAGTACAGGAGAATTTTCACATGTTTACATGCCTTACTGTGCTGTAACATTCTGGTAATGAAATCTGTGTATTCTACCCGTAGATTTCATATCAAAGTCAGCCTTCTCACCACTGTCACATCTTTGGCACCTGGTCCCCTCAAAGCAATGACAACAAACACACTACTGGCTTACACATCTGGCATCAAGTAAAATCAAGGTTCACCTCTTCAAACAACTTCAGACTGTATGTGTTGTCATCGTCCGCAAAGTACACCACTGCGTTCTCCACAGCAGCTCCGTGCTGCCCCCTGCTGGCCGAGCCCATCTCCCTGAGCCAGCGCAGGCCCTCGTTCCTCTGCTCTGCACCACGTGGCTTCAGCCAGCTGGGGTCACCCTCCTGAAGCTTCCTGTCCTTGGGGGTGAGGATGTGGAGCTGTGTGTAGGTCAGGCCAGACTCGGCGAGCAGGTTGCGCACCAGCGCCGTGGGCTGGTCCGCGTCCTCCACCACGACCCAGTGGAGCTGAGGCACGTGCAGGAATGTCTGTGAGAGGCGCATCAGCTCCGCCTTCTGCACCAACCTGACAGGTTGACAGGGACAAAAGAGGCAGAGCATTTGGTGACACGTAAAACTGATAGCTTCCGAATCCGTAAACTTACAAATTACAACTGCACACATCAGGGGGGTATTCCCAATACATGGTTTAAGTGGCAGACCTGGGTGAGATGTTTCAGAATAAGTGATAAACCTCCCAATAGAGGGGTCCTACAGCTTCATTCTTCTAGCAGAACAAAACCATAGGGATAAGAGGTTCACCACGTACTCGGAGTTGGGCCTTAGTTACCCAGGTTATCACTAAACCAAGTACTTCGAATACCCAGCTGGGGGAGCTGGAAACATCAGTTGAAACTGATGGTTTCCTGTGGTTCCAACTGTGTGTTACTACTGTCTGAACGTCTTTTGTAATCTAATAGGAACTGTTTCAACAGCAGTGGGAATATTTTGCCCTCTTACCCGCTTAGTTGAGTTGACCATAACGGCAAAAGTCAAATACAAATGCAAAATGTTAACAGTGAAGTGATTCAACAAATACCATTTAAAAAACGTTACCTGGCATAAGTGGGCGTTATGACATAAATGGTGGGAAGATGGGTCTTCTTGGGAGCTTTAGTAGTGTCAGATCTCTTCACCTCTTCTTGCAATTTTTGCAAATCGCCCCGCAATCGCGAAATTGTTCTATCTTTAATAATGTCATGTTCTGTGCAGTCGCAGCGTTGGCCTGAAATAGATTTGGGCAGCACAGCACTCACATTAATACTACACGATCGACGAATCCTGACAGATGACAATGATTTGCATTTTAAAATAATAGATAATACAATTACAAAGTACTGTCAGTTGTAAGTTATCACAATGAATTAAAGCATGTTGATTTAGGACTGTCCTGCTTTACCTAGTTGCATCAAGGCATAGACAAGCCCCAGCAAAGAGACCATGAAGTAAAGCACAAACACGGTCTTCAGCTTCAGCTTCAGCCTCATCTTCAAAGCCGTCTAACCTACGAGAACATTCGGAACAAAAAAGCAATTGCGTGTTAGCCCCCAGGTCAAGAACCTAGTTAAATAACCAGGATAATAAATTAGCCAGCTAATTGCAGATAGCCAACAGTGATCATAGACCGTCAAGACATTTTGTCAATCTCAGCTTACCTGTGTGATAAAGTCAGATGAAACTGCGTCAGTAAATCATATTTTCCATTTATTCGATAAGATCGCTCACACCACAGGAATATTTTACTAATTGCAAATAAGATAGCCAAAAGTCATTCATTTATATTACGTAAAGTTACAAACATTTTGTCTACCAACAACTTCCGCTATTGTGGTGCACCAACGTAGTATCCCGTCTTATCATTTTGGCTACCTACATTGGTTCCGCTGTGAGGGGTCTGCCGTTATGGGTTAACGGGGTCCACATGCATACCGAATGCATTATGCATGGGCAGCAAAGTCATGAGCAGGGTTGGAGATGTCAAAACCCATTTAAGTTCACATCTTGAGGGAATAAACTTTCAGAAAATATCTGGTTTAGGTGGTTGAGTCAGTTTTCCCTAAATGCCACAGCCCAAAAGGTATTATCATACACCCAATTAACTATACCCAATGTGTTAAGCATGGGCAGCATACTAATGAGGAGGGTGGGACATGTCTCATATGATGTTAGATCACATCCTGAGGGTATAAGCTTTCAAAAGATATATGGTTTATATAGTTAAATCAGTTTTTTCCTTCACGGTACAGACCAAAATGTATTTTGTACACTTTCTCACCTAAATCCATAAAATCCCATTCATTTCAATGGGAAATGTAGCCTACTTAAGAGGCTGTAGAAATCTTCAGTTGTGAGTCTGGAAAGTCCATCACACATTTTTGTCATATGGGGGCATAGACAAACAAAATAAAACAGGTTGTTTGGCTTGGTGCCCTTTTATGGCACCGACTTCTCCGCTTTATGTAAGCAATGGGCAATTTCATCTCTCATATCTCTTCAAATCTGTATTTTTCCATCAGAAAGTGGTCTACCAGGTACAGTGGGAATGAGTTCATTTCTTGTTAACATGATTTTTCCCCATGACATCAAACCAACTGTGAAACATAGACACCAATGCCTCACATTTCCCACTAAGCTTGGTTTTCAAATATACTGTAGCCTACCTTTTGCCATTCTTTTTTCTAGATTTCCCCCCAAAATATAAATCCATTATTCTCCCTGACCAGGAGCATCTTGTGACATCAAACCAACTGTGCAACATAGACATGTTCCACTCATGCCACAAGGCCTTGGCCTGGGAATACCCATACAAACCTTTTTTGGGATTTGGGATTTGCTAACTCTCAATCTAGAAGGAACTGGTGTCAGTGAGGCTAACAAGGTCTGGTATACACAATTTTAAAGCTGTTTAAAGAACATGACATTATTTAAAGATAGAACAATTTCCTGATTGAAGGGCGATTTGCACATATTGCAAGTAGAGGTGAAGAGATCTGACACTACTAAAGCTACCAGTTGAACCCACCACTTCATACCAACTGTGCAACATATATTAACATGAAAATTATTAATCTCTAAAGTGCTTAACTCTGGATTTATAGCTTGACATAAATCCCTATGTATCATAGGGTCTGGTGTAGTTCATTTGTCGAAGATCCCATGACACCAAACTCTGTAGAAGCTAATTACAGTGAATGAAAATGCACTGTACTGTTCTTCCAAGTCTTCTTATTACAGTGCATGAAAATGCACTGTACTGTTCTTCCTAGGCTTCTTATTCTTAGCTTTACTATTCTTCTTCTAACGCAGTTAATGCAGCTTCAACCGTTTAACGTAGAAACTTCATTCAAACTATGTTACATAGGTCTCACTTATGACATGTGGGCTTTGTATTTTTCATCTTTGTAACTTACTTTTTAAACTATTAATTAAAAACTACTCAAAACTTAACATTGGGCTGATGACATCACAATGGGCTAATTAACTTGATTTGCACCTGTATCAACTTCCAGCTGCTCAACTAAGCCCCATCAAAGAGCCAGTTAAACTGATTGATTGATTGATTAAACTATTAATTAAAAACTATTACTATCACAGCAATTAGAACCTTGTGCCAGGTGGCCAGGCCACCTGCATCAACTGTCAGTTTCTCAGGCTTTAAGCATACAGTCTCATTCTCTTAAGACTACACATCCTGTTCAACTGTTTCAACTGTTCAGTCATTCAGACTATATTAAACCTCATCTACCTAGCAAATAATTTAACCATTTAAACTATCCACCTATATTAAACCTCATCTACCTAGTGTCGTGGAAAAAATCACTAACTTTTAATTATAACTTAGCACTCTGAACAAAAACCAGCGGAGAACGGTCTGAGATGAGAAGTGGCCGCTTGTGGCCTTTTATTCACAAGTCCTGCTGGGTACAGCTCTGAATGCACAGAGACTGTCGCCAGGCAGGAGTTGCGAATGATAGATGTCCTCTGCAGCGGAGACTCCACGACCCAGGCCTTGGGGAGAAGGTGTGCACGTTCTGAGGATTTTCCTCTTGGGGAAAAGTTTTTGTATGTGGTCAAAAACACCTCCTATTTTACTTATGGCCAACCCTGGCCCGGTGTCTGCCCCATACAAAATTGGCAGACCCTTTTTCATCCAATCAATGTATATTCAATAAATCATATAGGTGGATGAGCTGCCACAAAAAATTATTAAATAATCCCCATTAGGCCTGTGTCACGTTCGCGCACGTGCATGACATCCTGCCCCAGCTTCTGCCTGGCCACCTGGCTGCACATGAACTCTTCATGAACTTTACTACATATATCTCTCGGCTGCTGCCTGGCAACACATGACATCTTCAAAAAAAAATCTGCCACACTAGCAAATAATTTAACCATTTAAACGATCCACCTATTTAACTGATCAGTCATTCCAACTATATTAAACCTCATCTACAGCGGGGGCCCAAGAGCCATAATGGGTAAAAGGACCACCTTTGCAACCTTATTGTTGCAAAACATATCAATGGAACTGGTTACAGAGAAAGCATCCAGCAAGCAGTATTGAGCCATTATCTCAAAAAAGACTTGGTGCAGTTGTTACAGAGAAAATCATAGGTAATGCACTCCACCGCCATGGCCTCTATGCCATGGCCTCTATGCACGCAGCTCATCCGCATGACTCTATTGCTGAAGAAAAACATGTCAAAGCTCGTTGAAAGTTTGCTACACAACATGTGGACAATCCTATGAAATACTGAGAGAATGTATTCTGGTCAGGCTTTTTGGATGTCATACTACACACCATATTTGGAGGAGAAATGGCACTGTGCATCACCCTAAAAATACCCTACCAACAGTGAGGTTTGGAGGTGGTGGCATCATGGTATGGGTTGTTTTTCATCTCATGGTACTAGCAGACTTCATACAGTTGAAGGAATGATGAATTGAGTCATTTTTTTCCAGGAGAATCTTGACCATCCACCAGGATGATGAGGATGAGACATGGCTAGACCTTCCAGCAGGACAATGATCCAAACCATTCAGCAAAGGAAACTCTCAATTGGTTTCAGAGAAAGGAAATCAAGGCCCTGACTTCTTCTAAACAGTTTTGGAAGTAAACTAAAGATCAGGATTCACAAGAGGGACCCCTGGAATCTTCAGTATTAAAGGACTATCTGTTGAAAAGAATGGGCCAAAATCACACCAGAATAGTGTAACTGGTTAGTTTCGTCATACAGGAAATGCCTTGAAGCTGTCATTACGAATAAAGGCTTTTCCACAAAGTATTTAAGACATTTCAGCAGGCGTGTTCAATACTTTTTTCCTGTGTCATTCCACTTTATTACACATAACTCTACCTATGGACTTTAATGTTTGGATTTTTTTTTATATGGGTGGATTATCTGAGTTAATACTAGTGTCTGGTGAAAATTTCATGCAAGTAGCCTCATTGGAAGTATACTTACTGAAAAAAATGTTGACGTGTTCAATACTTATTTTCCCCTGTTCAATAACCATTTAAACTATATTTTAACTGTTCCATTCCAACTATGTAAACCTCATCTACCTCGCAAATAATGTAACCATTTAAACTATCCACCTATTTAACTGTTCAGTCATTCCAACTATATTAAACCTCATCTACCTAGCAAATAATTTAACCATTTAAACTATCCACCTATTTAACTGTTCAGTCATTCTAACTATATTAAACCTCATCTACCTAGCAACCAATATAGTTTGTTTTTACTCTGTATGATATTTTACGTCATATTTTTTGCATTTTCATGCACTGTATTTCCTTCAGGAAATGCTTTTCTAGTTTTCTCTAAATCCCTTCAACGTGTAGAAACCATAGATTTGGATTATTCTGGGGAGGTACAATGTGTCAGTGTATGTTCTACAAAGGCCATTAATAATTAAAATAATTAACTCATGGGGAGTCCTTTTTAGTTGGCCACACTAATGACTTTAGGCTATGTCACTGGGTCACACTATATACAATTATTTGCAATGACAGGGCTCTAACAAAAGCATATTAGGCATCAGTTATAAGAAATTGAAGGCCTATTCTTTTTATAAATTCCAGGCATATAACTTCATTGTTATTTTGATCTTAAACCTTAAGATTATACCTACTTATTTACTGGCAGAATGTTGTGCCAGGCCTATTGATTCATGTCCACAAATTCCTGATAAGGAACTTTCTTTGCAAGTGTTTGTCATCCTTGAATTTCTATTTGACTTTCAGCAAATATAAACTAATTACTACCTGTTTATATTTTGCAGACATGCTGGACACAAAGTCAAAATTGCAGACACAAGGCAAGTTTATCAGGGAACGGAACCATAAACCTGACTAGCTTAACCTCATGTTGAGACAACGATCACAGCTCTGACTAAAAGACAGAACACCATTGTATTTAAGATTTTATTTTTAAATGATTAATTGTTCAGATTTAACATAAAATGATTTAAATCAAGAAAATGACCTTTATTTTGTAACATTAAAATATAACACTTAAGAAACCAAAATGACTGTAGTCCCTTTCTGTACCAGCATCAACACACAAGACTCATTTCTCCTCACCTTTTAATTTTTGTCTTTCTCCAAAGATTAGTTTTTCCAAAAAGGCAAGTCAAACAAATACAAATATGGCAAACCAACACGGGAAGACATCTGAATATAAAATAATAAAAGCATGTGAAAGTAAAATGAAAAAAAAAAAAAAAAAAAAAAAAAAAAAATTGTACACATCTAAGCTAATTGTTCTTTGCGCCCATGCCACATCTCAACCACTTTGTCAAAAATGTTGAAACATCAACACACTTCTCCCCAAAAACACCTGTTTATAAAACATTTATAGGGTTTGAGTTTGAGTTCAGTGACCTGAGACAGACAGAAGTTTGAGTGTCTAAAGCAGTTTTACACTGTAGAGTAAGATAATGTTCTCACTGCTTACCACAAGTCTTGTAATACCCAGGCAAGAGGACCTGCTTAAATAACCTGTTTATATGTATACCCTGAAGGAAGTTTACAGAGAAGCAGCTATGAAACCCAGTGTGGCAGAGCACTGATCACAAAGACTTGTGATCACACTCCACAGCTTTCTTGACTACATTTAGTTCAGGGTTTAGTTTAGAATAGAAGTCACCATGCTGTTTCCTGAGGAGAGAAAGATTTAAACTAAACCGCCACAGTAGGCCTCATTTCCTGTTAATATTCTAGCAGACCTACAGTATATGAATAAAACACTACAATATTTTTTTTTTGCAAAGTTGTACCAAAAAGAGTGTTTAAAACTGAAGCTGAAGCATAATATCTGTGGGTAGAAATGGCGGCATTAGGAAGGAAAAAGACCACTCTTGGAGATATGTTTTGGATGAAGGGCATTCGATCAGGGTCTCTTGGTTAGGATGCGTAATGAGGAAGCAGTGTGTATCTGAGTGAGTGGACAGGATACACCGCAGCTAATGGCAGCAGCCGCCACAGTGGCCTCCACCGTGCGCGTGTCCCGAGGCCTCACCATGTTTTGTCCGCCGGCTGAGGATCTCATAGGAACAGTCATCGCCACAGCAACCAGACATGCTGGGCGATGTGTCATCGATCTCAAACCTGCATGAAAGGGGGAAAAAAAGATTAGGTAATGAGGAGCAGGCATTGCACAAGTTAAGTGGAGGCTCTGTGCTCATTACTGATGCATTCATTTGTGGTTGACGAAACTGTAGTGGGGTCATGCCTTCACATAAAAGCACAAGACCACAAAAAAGACAGCAGCAGATTCAGTCATATTTTACACATACAGAGACACTGACTCATAAGTATTCAATATACACAGACAGGTATCCCAGAGAGAACTAGAATTACTGCATACAGTAATAGTTCAACTGTAGTTGCATTCACTTCATGTTGAAACAGTGGCTATTCATCAAATGATTGTTTCGGGAAGATGTAGGTTGTGGTGCTGTTAAACTGTATTGAATTGAACACAAAATTGTTATGTAGTTTAATCTCATTGCTTAAAATGGGGTGGTCTGAAAGATAGAAACACATGTCAATATAGCAAAATACAATTCAACAGCACCACAAACTGCAGCATCCAAAATGAACACTCAGCTGAATAATCCTCTCTCTCTGAATTAGTTCAAACAAATACCCAATATCATATAGCCTTCATGAAGCTCCGATTGCAGCTCTGTGGTATTCAACTGCAGTAGTTCTAGCTCAGTGTTCCTAATAAACTGGTAAATCAGTATGTGTGCTACGTGAATGTTTGAGAACCCAATCATTGTGAATCAACAAGTGATCTTTAGAATACGGTATTTGTGGACGGCACACTGAGCTCTCAGAACGCTTATGTCAAATAAAGTTAAACTGAACTCCTAAGTGTATATACAGAATGCCATGAGAGGGATGTGCCATTGCTTACTGTAAGGCTTCTCTGAAAAACTGGTATGCCCCATGGTTGTGTTTGAAGACAGTCAGCATCACTTTCTTCATCTGTGTGCTAAGGGAGAGCAAGATTGATACACATTCAAATCCAGAGAACATTTCTCGAAAGCTTTGGCACATACTCATTGGCATAATAGAGTACAAGCTATAGATACTTATAACATTTCAACTGTCATGATTGTATACCTGTTGGCGATGAGTTGTAGGATCTGAATTAAAAATTTGCCAAGCCCTTTCCTCCGTACTCTTGTTTCCAGCTGAATCTCATAGCTGCAAAATGAATTCCATCGAGTCATTTACACTTGATTGCCAAGTCAGGAAAAAGATGTGAAATAGGGCAGTACACAAGTTAATATTCTTGTCAGCAGTATCATGAAAGGAGTTTTCCTCTTAGATTTAATGCTGAACCCAATGGTATTATCATGCACATACTTACCAGTAGAGTACCTCTTCCCCACACTCCACATCAAAACGGAAGTGGGAAAAAGCCATTGGGGCAGAGTCTGCATCAGAGGCGAGAAGGTACCAGGCCCTCTCGTCTTTCATCTCCTCCCTCTTCTCCCTCTCCTTCCAGCCCCATTCGCTCTGCTCATAGCTGGGACATTAGGAGGAAGGATAGTGCAAAGCATTAAACCACTGACATTGTTTTCAATACATACAGCAGACATGTGAAATGCTGCCACTTGAGGGACAATGTATTCCAACCCGATACCAAACAAAAACTATTCACTTCCATTCGGTTAAAATAAAAGCCATTGAACATGTTTTACAACAATCAAACGCAATGGCAGACCACCATTTTCATCAGACTTCATATATTCTGCTAGCCTAGAAAGCTAGACGCACCCTAGCGGCAGGAAATGTAATTTGCAGCCAGGGTAGTCTAGCAACTCTTCGTTGGCTTGCGAGCTGGAAAAATGAAACTTCTATAAGGCCAATCACATCGTGTATAGAGTCGGCGACGGTGAATTTCCGTGTGAATTTTCTGCTACTTGAAAACAAAGAAGATGGATGCTGCTGCTGGCAAACAGCGGTCTTTGAATCACGACTCGAGTTAAGCTTTTTTTAAAAGGGAAAATGCTTGTGGGAAAATGCATGGGATTCATTGTAGCCGGTTGTAGCCCTATCCTAGTGCATGCAGAAGAAATTTGAAAGACAACCGTTTATCCCGCCCCTCGGATTGAGCAGTGCCTATGGTAAGTTCCCAGACCCTACATCTTGATGTGGGTCTGGCTCGTCAGGCTAATATTCTACTATACTGGCAACTTGCTGTCATTTAGACAGCATAACAGTACACACAAACTTTAAAAAAACTAGGAAGTCAGGGGTGCTGTGGTGGTGCAACTGGCTTACAACGTCCATACCATGCTCTGGTCCAAGTGCCCATCGGGATCCAGGTTCGAGTCCGACCTGCGGTCATTTCCCAATCCCACCCCATTTCTCCCACTTACCTCCTGTCAAACTTCACTGCCTATCCAAATAAAGGACAAAAGCCCAAAAATATATACTTAAAAAATATATCTAATTAGCTTTAAGTTGGACAACTTGCATGCCCATTGGGACAGAGTTGGGAGCTTCCTACTAAGAAAGAGGCATGTTTTGGGAAATACTCCCATACCACTTCCCCAGTCATTGAGTCAGTCCATTCGTCCATCCATCCATTCTTTCAATCTCCACCACTCAGTCACTTAGTGCTTACAGTGTCTGCATGTTGGCTCTTGTCAACTCATAGGCCCACTCCACTGTGTCGGGAGGGAGGGCAGACACCCGCTTACATTCAATCTGCAGATTCAACCTAAGAGGTGTACAGGACAAAAGCATTAAAGTCAGACACTGTATCAGTGCTGTGCTGATTGCATGATATGATTTCCTTATGATCAAGGTTTGCACATTACCCATTTCTGTCAAATTTCTTGAACACTGGGAATGCGGCTAGTGGATCATCCAACTGGGGGGGAAAAGAAGATTGAACGTCAAGACCAAACAGCACATTTTTTAGAGATATTACCTTCTCCGTCATAGCTGCAGTTATTCTGCAGATACTGGGATGGGTCACGTCGCCTCTCTCTCATGCGCACCTTGTTGGCTGCCTCCACCTTAGCACATACTGCATCCATTGCTGCCCTCTCCTCCAGACGTTTCTGCTTCTTCTCCTTCGCTCTGTTGGACTTTCTCTGTGGAATTGAATGAGGAAGGGTCAAAGAGTAATTAAGACATGTTAGGAATGGCAAACATGTCCAAATTCCAACATTTGCCTGTCCATCGCCAAACTACAGAGTACAATACAGAGGCTACCAGAAGACAGTACTGCACTCATTCGAGGATGCACAGTGACTATTTGCATAGGAAGAAACAGTGTTTTCCAGACTCGTGAACTAAGGGAAGTAAAACGGGGCAATGCTACTCATTGGGCTACTGCCACATAAAGAATTCGCTATATGCGTTGCTTATTTATGGTCGCAACAAAGAAAATGAGCCCAATGTACATATTTTCAATCGAGAATAAAAGTAGCAGAAACGCGCAATAACAATCAAGTGGGCTGTAATCTCTCATGGCCTGTGGGGCCACGAGCAAGTAACGTTAATGCACGTGCAAGTATAGACACTTTTTCAGTAACTAGTTCGCGTTTTACCACTTTCTTTCTTGAGACGTTTCGATTTCTCACTGATATTTGGACATCTTCGCCAACTTAATTTCCTAACATCCCAATCAAATTATTGACGGTGAAGGTTTAGTGAAAAACATGGTAACTTGCAACCACTACTTCCTTGACTTGTGCACGGAAGTTATACTTGCTAGCGCAAATTAACGTGGTTCTTTAAGAAATAACTAACGTAAAATGCTTGACAAATTAACAGATTTAACTTCTACATTATAAAGTCTTTGCAAGATTATTGGCAAGTGTGGTTTGATATGGATTGCTAACCTAACATCGGCTTCTCCGTGACATCAAAAATACAATCTTAATACAAATCGAATCTTAATCAGGTGGAGAATACAATCTCCTTGAGTTGGAGTCATCACAATATGAAAACCAAGCAGGATGCCGCTGCTGTGTGTCTTAAGTGTCTACACATTTGCAGTGCAAACTTTAATACATTTCGACTTCGGTAACGTTAAGGACATCACACTTTCTCTCCATCACGGTGACTTTTCAGGGATCATGCTTCTCTACGCACGCTCTTTGTTCGAATCGTTGCAATTACTCATTCATCTACCTTAACTAGCTTTAATTCAAATAGATGAACAGAGAAGCGACTCACCCCCATATTGAAGTATTACACGATCAGCTTGTAGAAAGTATCTAGCGTTAGTTATTTTTCTTTAGATCTTGGCCAGCTTGCTGTAAATCAATTTGTGTGAGAGGGGCTTGTTTTGGAGATTGGTAACAATGCTAGCTAAATGCTAGCTAGGTAGCTAACAAAGGCACAAATAACCAGTGGATCACAAGTAAATCCACTCGCGACTTTCACGTATATCGATGTTTACTTTTTTCGCCAGATTGGCGCCAAGCCGTGGGGACGAGAATTACGTCTCTAGGCTCGACTCCCTCTCTCTCCCTCTCTTCTTTCCTCCCTCCCTCTATCTCTTTCTTTCCCACTCCGGCTTCGTGCAGCGACAGATTAGGGAAATGACGACATGGGTGCCAGAGGTCAAAAGCAGTCGTCCCACACTTCCTTTTGGTGTTTCTATGTCTTGTTTTAAAGATGTTCGAATCCCAAATGTTGTCTGATATATTTTGTGCTGTTGGTTGTTAGTTGAAAAATCTGTTGTTTACAAACACATTGTAGACTGAAGGACATGTTAAAGGACTTATGGACAGTTCCACCATCACAAGCACCAGGAGGATATAGTGTGGGGAGACATCCACAAGCAACATTATACAGGACAAATGGCCATATAAGATGAATAAAAAGTAATATATACATAACACTTTTTCAGCAATAACCAAGATACCGACCCACAAGAAAAACATGGGTTTATACAACATTGCCACTATATAGGCCTATTAATTATAACGCGCATTCCAGTTGCACTATAATGTTTTCCATCTATGATATTATGGGGTTCTTCCTGGTTTAATTCTGTGTAACCCATCGCCACATCTGTCTGCGGATTGCCTATATCGCATAAGCCCTTGGGCTATGCATTGGGTTTGGCTATTGAATGTGATTGCAATGTAGACGGGTGGAACTGATGAGAATGATCAAAGACTTTATGTAATGGTCGCATAGCATCCGGTGTGAAAATATAGCCAAAGCTTGTGAGTGCCTACTGACAACTCTTGCTCGCAGATGGTCTAACGCCCCGCCCCACCTTTGTCTTCGTTTAGCCTAATATGTCTCAGAAAAGATTGCATTTTAGGAGGGCCCTAGAGGGTCATGAGTTCACGGGTTGGCGCACAGCAATTTGCCACCCGCCACTTTTTGGTTAATTAGGCAACTCTTTTAGAGAAATCATGCATGTGTTCTGGGGATATAGCCCAATGCGAGACTGGATTTGGATAGACTGTTTTTTGTTTTGTTCAATGATTAGGTCAAGGCCTGCTTTGGAGATTCGTTATAATCGACATGTGGGTTAAAGTCACGTCTCCCTCTCTCTCCGTGTGCCAACCTTGAATCTCATGCATAAACGTTCCTCCAAAAAATAACTTGATTAAGAGATAGGAGGACTAATAGAGAATGAACATGGAAAGAGAAGCTGAGGTGCGCGCCACAAATTTGTCAAGAGATGGTTAACGAAGTCTGGTGGATGAACAGTGGGGTTAGGGGCATTAGAACAGAAGGCAAAAATAGATGTTTTGTGAAGTGTTAGAAATGTCTGCTTGAAATCTCAACAAACCATCAGTTGTTGATTAGACTATTGGATAGAACACACACACCGCGAGTCTGCCAGGGTGTTGAAAATACATCTCAAACACATCCTTGCTGAACGTGCCCATCAGCCCTTTATGCTCTGCTGGCACCACCACCAAACAGCCTTGTTCATAATGAATAATTGATGGACCATCACTTATTTTTCTCGTTGCATGTAAGAGGTAAGGATATAAAGTCATACATTTATAGACATAGACTCATACTGTCGCTTCCATTAAATTCAGAAGCATTCGCCTGTCCCCGGCTCTTTTTTCCCCTCAACTTGCATACATCAGAAGTCTCGACGACCTCAGCACCACAATGCACATCTGACGAATCCATCCGCGCACACCGGAAAGGACCCCCTGGCCTAAATGATGTATAGCAGGATAAATTGTTTATAAAATGGAGCCATCACATGTTCAGTCCCTACCATGTGTATGCTTCTCTTAGCCCACCGACGGCACATTACAGCTCATTTGTACCTTATGTTACTAATAAATAGGGAAGCAAACCATGATCACATGAAATCGGGTTCTGTCCTCCAAAAATACGAACAAAAGACATAGAAATATGGCGTAGTAGGACTAATAGTTCAGCCACAGATATTTCAGCTTATATACTGTTACATCCACGATATCTCACAAGGGACTATTTTATCGGATGCCGAAGTTTGTTGGTGAGAGATGAGCAAGAGACAGTGGCGGATTCTCCGTACAATTACTGGGTGTTATTCGGCACTCAAGCACGGGTGAGCTCTGTGTTGGAGCTTCTATTGTACGCGTACTGGGACGCGTGAATTGGAACCGATTTAATAAGTTCGCGTGTAAATAATTTTCTCTGAACGATCTCAGTTTTTGATGTGAGGGACTCATTCTGCCTTGTGGTCAAAGACTTAAGTTTTTTTCAGGGAAATAACCATAGAGACTGCAAGCTAGTGAGCTATCCCGGCTTGCAACTACAAATGTTCAACGACAGCTAGCCAACAACTGGAATTGGAGGACGCAAGTGTGGCTACACACAAAAGGACTGTGACTAGTTTGAATACGAAACAAGAAAAAGTAAGGAGATGGAAATTGCAATTATTTTTTTATGATGAGTAATCCATTAATTAATTGATTTGTAGCCATCCGCCGGTTAGGTTCGAACCCACGTTAATTTGAGTGTCTTTGGTTATATAGACTATTTTCTATTGGTGCCAGAGGAATGGATCAATGTAAATTGAATGGGACGCACTTCTTTCTGGGTAGTTGTAGTAGCCTATCAAGAAGTTGGCAAATTAGAAAAGTGGCATAGGATATACTATAGTGTGGAACTCAGACTATACTATAATATAGTGTGGAGCTCCCTCAATTATTGTAGAAAATCTCACATTCTATCCGTTTTGAGATACCTCTCAAATAGCCTACCTGACTTGATTTAATATTAATTTCCGTCCTCACATGTCTAGCCATTTCCTATGGAATATTTTGGAAGTGGTCCATTAGAAGTTTGCTCCCTTATACAGTTGTCTCGCGTCTTCATTATACGTAGGCCCTATGCTGATATCACTTAACTTTTTAGCCCAAAATTATGCCTACCAACCAGTGGTAAGCATATAGATTATGCGCTGATAACCGGCTGTTGTGGTAACGTAACAGAGTCCATTGTTAACTCAAAGCTAGACTATACGTTCAGTACTAGTGTTCTCTCTCTCTGAATCGGCAAAATATGAATAAATGTTATCTTTTAGACACAAAATTAACTAATTTGATGGGAAAGATAGAGAATTTCTATAGTTTCTGTCAAAAGCGCAGATCCGCTACTTGTGTGGTACACTCCAAACAAAGGGTGCTCGCTCATTGTCAATTGGGACAACGCCGCTCGAAGAGTAGCTGGTAGTGCATGAAGTTGAAGCCAGTCCAAAAGAGTTAAAGAGCGATAGTTTAACTGGGACTTCAGGAAAGGGCACGTAAGGACATCTCGGCGGTTCTTTTAAGCATTCGCATAGGGTGAATTTGTAGCGTAGGCTATGTGCCTATGATTGACGTTAATATTTTGACAGTTGAATTCGACATGGCAAGTTGGTTGAGTTGTAGCCTACGACTAAAATTGCACTTCCACAGCGTAGTTACCCTTGTTGAGACATAACTTGTATTCAGTCCAATTTGTGTTTGCTTTTATCCGTCAACAGTTAATGGCAGGTTGAAAGAACATGTTTCTACTTTTGGTTTCAAAGCATGAGGCACGGGAGCTTTGTTAGTGTTGCTCATATTGCCCATGATCGAATGTGTTAAAGTGAGAACCGATATTGGCTACATTTTCTTTGTGAATGGCATTGTTCAGTGCAACATCATATTCAGTTTGTACTGGTGGAATTTTATATTATTGCCTAATTTTGTAAGGGAACTTAGCTGTGCTGTCCTCTCTAATCTAATTCATCACATACATTGGTGTTGTACTGACTCTAACTCACTCTCCCAGCCATGCCGTCTGTGATGGAGCGCTCCAGTTCTGGTGTTTTGTCCCGAAGCAGGGCCAAAACAGTCACCAATGGCAACACCCACCATTCAGAAGAAGAGAGCAGTGATGAAGAGCACGCTCATGGTACTGACATTGTACAAAAACTCCAACACACTCCTTTTTTCTTCTTATATGTTTGGTTTGCGCTCTCTCACACTCAGGGTCAAACTTGCGTTACTAGCACAAGGAATTGTCCTTTCCTGTGTATGAACAAAATTACTTGCATGCATCCACTCTCTGATTCCTCCATCTGATTTCTTGAGCTTTCACTAGCCTTAACCTCATTGGCAGGTGAAGTTAGATTAGAAAAGTTTGTCACATATTTCTTTCTATTTGTCTTCACGCAAACATTCTACAGACAGCATGATCCGAGTTGGTGGAGACTACCAAGCGCAGATCCCAGAGTTCAAACCAGGTATGACAATGCAGCTTTTGACACAGAAATAGCAAAATGTAAAGTCTGGCCAGAGATGCGTAGGTGACTCACATACAGATGGAACTATATAGATCTGTTTTTAACCATCACTGCTAGTGAAATCAGTTGATGGGATCTGTAAAGATATCTTTCACTCTTAATGGTGTAGAGTGTGAGTAAAAATGTGTTTACATTAACAGATAGTCCCCCACGATATGAGGAGAAGGACCAGAGGAGCATGCTGGTGTGGACTCCCCACAGCCTGGTGTCCGATGCCATGTGTAAGATAATAAACACATGCTAGTGTTATGCAATAGAATTTGACACACACACACACACACACACACCCACACACACAGTCCAGTGTTTTTCACATAACTTAATTCTATTTGTGGTGGTAGGTTTGCAGAATTAACTTGAATGCAACAGTTTTTAATAAATTAGCGCAGCATGGTTATGATGCTAACCAGATTTAAGTACAATTTAGTACAACCTGGAAAAATCATTGTGTGGTGGTCAGTGTTGATATTGTGGTGGTTTGTATGGATAACACTGCACTCTCAGATATCAGACACTCACAGATGTCAAATTTATGTGTAACTTGAAATATCTCTTTGTCCCCTTCCCACTCATGCATTTCACTGGCCATCAGTGGACGAGTATATCCTAATGGCGAAGGAAAAGCATGGCTATAACATGGAACAGGTGCGTTTTAACTAACTTGACGCCAGTGGCTAGCAGAACTTCATGGAGCTACTTTTTACATTTTAGTCCTTTCTCTAGATCCTTTATGCGTTGCTCTGACATAATACTCATGTACAGTGTTTTGAATAAAAACCAGTTGAAACTTGTGTATAAGGGAATGGTCACAGTGGAAGTGATTATGTACGTTGTCGCAAATGCATTGTTAAGTCTTCAGCTTAAGGTTCATCGTTCCCTTTTTCCCTATCCTTTAACCCGTCTCTCTAGGCCTTGGGCATGCTCCTCTGGCACAAGCATGATGTGGAAAAGTCACTGGCTGATCTGGCCAACTTCACCCCCTTTCCGGAGGAGTGGACCATAGAGGACAAGGTGCTGTTTGAACAGGCCTTCAGCTTCCATGGCAAGAGCTTCCATCGCATCCAGCAAATGGTGAGAACATCCCCCCTCAGGCCCAGTGGCATCTACGGAAGACTGACAAAAACATGCCTGTTTCTGTTTATGTTGAATGACATAAGTTGAGAAAGACCGGCCATGTTGAGTAAGAACAAGGAACATTGGTGTCCATGTTTTGTTTTTGCTCAGTAGGATTTGTATGTTTTGATACTCTGTTGTAATGCCTCTGTGTGCCTGTCCTGTTTTACAGTTGCCCGACAAGCTTATCTCTAGCTTGGTCAAATACTACTACTCCTGGAAAAAGACCAGAACTCGGACCAGCGTCATGGACAGACAGGCTCGCAAACTTGTCAGCAAGAGAGAAAAGGATGACAGGTGAGAGACATGAGCTTGTAATTCATAAGATAACACAGGCAACATAAACGATGCAACACCAAGGACTATGTTGAATGCTGGTGTTAAGTTACTTATTATTAATATTCACATTATTATTATTCTTTTTAGCAATGATGAGATTGAGGAAGGAGACCCTGGAAGCGACAGTGACTTTGAAATTGAAACGAAGAAAGAGGTGCGTTCAAACTCTTCACGATGTAATTTTGGAATGTTGTATCATCCGATCAAGTCCGTTTGCTGTTACATTTAGCACTTCAATTGCTAAAGTAATCTAAGGCTAAATGGTTTTAACATATGTCTGTTGCCCTCTTAATTGTACGGTGAATGATGCTGAGTCTGTCTGTGTTACCTTTAGTTTTGAAAGCAAGTTCTTGGGTCCTTGAAATAAAATGCTCCAACAAGGTTCATTCACACCAAAATAATTTGTACCCATCCTCAGCAAACACAGAAAAAAGGACAAATCTGGGAGAATTAACGCTGATACAACCTTTAAGAAGTAGCTTAAAGGTTGTATCAGCGATTTCAGGCCCCAAAAAGGCCCAAACATAAATTCATTATGTTTCATCTATTCATTTCATCTATTCATCTAATCTTTCCTAACGATCCACTAGCTGCCTGCCCCACAAGCAGGCCGTCAAAAAATGCGTCTCTGTAGGCAGCCTAGGCTCCGAGATCTGTACACAAAAACAATTGCTTCCAAAAAGCGTTGGCAACCCGCTCAAAGGCAAAATAAAGTGTTTCAACCAATAACCGACGAGATGCACGTTTAGGAGAGTTTTAATTGCACGGGAGGGAGTAGTGAGCTAGCTCTCTGTTTTGTTTGAACATCAACAGAAGTGATGTATCCCAGCTATCGCTGATACAACCTTTAATATAACCAACCTTTTAATCATAGACATGCAATGCAAAGATTCTCTGTCCACTCTGTCTTTGCTGGCAGTCAATGCTGGTCCCAGAAATAGTTTCAATATGCTTAGGATGTTTACTAACGTGTGTCCTTGTTGCTTTTATGACACAGACAACTAAGCAGAGCTCAGCAGGTGGTGGGGAGTGGGCGTCAGGGCGATCAGGCCCGATTCGAAAGGAGAACCAGGGGTCTCAGTACCGGCACCATCCCTTAAGAGCCCGTCGCCGTCCCCCAAAGGGAATGCACTTGGAACAAGAGGACATCGTTGGCCTCTCAGCAACCGCAGACACAGGAGTTGTGTCCAATCGGCAGCTGGACTCGCTACTTGTGTCCCTAAAAAGACAGGTAAAGAATTGTAACAAGTAAAGGCTTGTGTTTCTGTTTACAGTGAAAGAAAATTGTCTATTAGTCATTGTTTGAATTTCTGTGTGAGTCATGTTGACAACCCTAGGCTGGATGAAAAGTCCCAAGAGTTTGCCATCAGTTTAAATAGTACATTAAAGTACATTATTACTGTAATTTACCTGTGTGACTTACGTCTGAACTCGGCTTTTAGGCAAGACAGGTCCAGTGATGGGTCTACTCCCTGTGTTAAGGAAATTAATCACAAATGCAAAAATGAAATCTATATACCTTTTTAAAAGTGTGTGATGGCCACTGCCATCTTTTTCTTGACCTGATGTAATCATCATGTAATCATGCATGTGGACCCCTCCTAGTCCATGGACTATAAATACCCTCCATGTGAAGAAGTAGGCTATTGGGATAGTGTGCTCTTGGCAGTGGGCAGAAGACAAGTGACCCCTAGTGTCCTTCAGAGGAACACAAGAAAGTACACAAACACAAAGTATCTCTTTTCAAATGGACCTTCTTTGCCAACTCTGCTTTAACCACCTCCACGTTGCAGGTCCAGAGCATCAAACAGGTGAACAGCACCATGAAGCAGAGCCTTGATGAAGGCATCGATACCATGAGGCCTACTGAGGTAAGACGTGTTTCTCATAGCTGTGGAGACACACTCAGCTCGACTCTCAGATGCCATACAGAGCACAATTTCGTGTCTCCCTGTACTAACTTTCACCGCACACCCATCCTCCTCTCTCCTCCGTTGCAGCCCAACCCTAAGATCAACTCGCGCTGGACCACTGAGGAGCAGCTCCTGGCTGTGCAAGGTGAGTCTACCGGATACTCTCCTTACTTTGACTGAAATTTGGTAGAAGCAAGCAGGCGAAAATGCCTTTCAAGGCATGTACAGAAAGCAGTCAGTGGGCCTACATATATGAGGTCATAGAAGGCTTTCCTTTCAATTTATAATGAGTGAATATTGGCCATAGGATGGCCCTGTACCAAACCACTTCCTTAACTATCAATGCCTGTCATACTATGTAGTTAAAAGACAACTCCAGTCTAAGAACAACCAAGAGTCTATTTTTGGATGATAATGAGTGTAAAATTTTGTTGGGGACCAAAACAACGTTTATTGTAATAGTTTTTATGTAAGGCCAGATAAAAATAACATATAGTGATAGCCTTGAGGGCAACAAAGTAAATAACTACTTTAAGCCAAGTTAAGCTTTAAGTGTACAGAAAGAGTATTAAAAGGACTGTTTGTACAGTTAGTGCATTACTTTGCTATTGTTGCATACATTGACAGTAGATTGCATGGCTTTCGGTAATTCGACTTGTACGGACTTCTCATAGCAAGATGGTGGCAACCGGAAAAATAATTTAGGAGAACTAGTGCAGCCTTAGCTGGGTGGTGGTCATATCAATTCTTGTTAGTTACAGTGATGGTGAACCAGAAGACACTGTCGTAAATAATGTAGAATAATGTGGTTGTAGCAGAAAGAGATTAACGGGGGCACTTTGCTGACCATCTCTTAGCAAGTCATCTTGACAGTGAGAGTAACTGCCTGTCTATTTTTGGCCTGGCTTTGTCCTGCAGCAATCCGCCGCTACGGGAAGGACATGGCGGCCATCGCTGAGGTGATTGGCAACAAGACTGTCGCCCAGGTGAGCTCGTTTTTCAACAGCTACCGGCGGCGCTTCAACCTAGACGAGGTGCTGCGGGAGTGGCAGGCCGAACAGGAAGTACTTCAAGGGAATGCTGGGAATTCGGATGCCATAAAGGAACTGAATGGGAACGCAGGAATGGAGGAGGAAGAGGTGAGTGAAGGAAGGTGGAAGAGGGAGTTAATAGATGAAGAGGGATGAACAGAGACTATTTACTAATGATAGACTGATTCATTAATTGATTAGTTAATGATGCACACACATTTTCCCCAGTTACTGTAAAGTTAAGATGTAGTTTAAGGATGGTTCTATATTCTAAGGAAATAAATGGCACAGGCTTTCCACTTATCTTATGCTAAGTCATCATTCAGGAAAAGAAAGGCATCTGTTAGCTTAGCTGTGAATAAGCATAATTGCCAAGAGGTGAACGGTCACTACCCTTATGAACTTGATAACTCTGAATCTGTGTCTGAATCCCCCCTGGCCATTAATGCATCTCTGTCCCTCTCCTCGTAGATGAAGATGGACACTTCTTCTCCTCTGTCCCAGTCGGGCACGCCCTCCCCCTCCTCAGGCGTGAGCTCCGGTACCACCAAGACCCCGCCTCCCCTGACCCAGCCGCCCCCGCTGCTGCGGCCCGCGCCGCCGTCCGCGCCCCCCAGCCTCCTGCGCCAGCCCCCGCCGCTGCAGACCAGGCCTCTCCAGACCCGCACCCCGCACAACCACCCTCCGCCGCCGCTCATCCGGCCGGCCGTGGCCGCCTCCGGGCAGCAGGGCGGTCTGCGGAGCTCGCTGGGCTCGGGGGCAGCCTCGTCCGGTCAGCTGCCTCCCTCTCTGGTGGGGCTGAAGGTGGAGTCACCCCAGACCCACTAACAGCGGAGTAGTAGGGGTCAGGTGGGTGGGGGTTGGGGATGGGTGTTGGGTTTGACATACTAACACACACACCATACACTTGGAAGCACTCTCTAACTCAGGCAAGTGGAGTGATGTCCTTTATTTTTTTTTATTTAAGATCCTCTGAATCCTTCAAATCTTCCAATAGGTCCCTCGCTCCTTTCTTCCTTCTTTCTTTCCCTCTTCCTGACTTCCCCTTAGTTACACATCACTCCTCCCCCTCCTCCACTTTGCCGGTATCTAGTATTCTCCTCACGTTATGCTGTGGAACCAGCCTCGATCACAGCCACTGCCTGCTCATCACAGCGACAACAACTTCTCACAGCCTCCGTAACGTGCACAGAGGAACCCATCCTCTCTCACAGTATGCACTCGCTCAGCTGTTTCCATGGTAACCACAGGTGGTGTCCTCAGCTTCAGCACCAACTGTCTTGGGTACCTTCTGTGACCCTGCCAAAGCTGTCCAATCAAAGACAGAACTTGTAACCAAAATCTCCTCAATACAACCGAAGCCTTCACAGCTATACACTGGATAGTCGTGGACATGAAGGATACCATGACAACAGGCTTGAAGCAGACCTCCCACCCACCATTGCCACCACACATCGCTATGGCAACAGTGGAACATGTTGAACTGTGCAATGAGACACACGCACAGTGTTCCAAAGTGTGTTGGTTGTCAAAAAGGGAAGTGTGTATGTGTGTGCCTGTGTGTTAACTGACACTCGACATAGAAGAGCCATGTACTGTTAGTATTAAATGATCCAATTGTCCTTGTTTTGGTTTTCTTTCCTTCTTTAATATATTTTGTTGGAATAGGTTTTCAAGCTATCGTCTGATAGGTAGTCTAAGTTAGCAGTGACACAATTGAGTCTGACTGAGCACTAAAATGACCCAAAACTACTTGATTTCAATGTGTACACACAGACACTAATAGATGACGTGTTCGTCTGATGGCCACAGATGGAAATGCCAAACAGCTTGTGGTAGCCTGGCCTGTTCTCTACACTGCTTCTTTTTTTTTACTCTTTGTGTGAGGACTGTTTACATGTGAAACTGGAATTGCTTGTAATGTTTTGAAAAAACTTTTGTACTTTTTTTTGTCTGTTTTAGAATAAAGAGAACTTGCTACATGTGTGTTTTACGTTATAAATATCTTGCCATCTAAATTCTGCTTATCCCATTGTATTCTATAGATCATGTTGGTTTCAGGTATATTATCTGCATGTTTTTGCAATTCCACAGTAATGTAAACATGCAAATGAAAGGCCTGAAACTGTTTATGTATAATAATCACACTGTTATAAATGTATCACTTATGCTTCTTTTTGTGTCTAAGATGCACATACTAGCCTATTTGTATAACATCTCAAAGATATCTTTATGTAGTCAGTTGAAAGGTGAGGTAAACTGAAGATATTTTCAGGCTTGTGCACTCATAATAGGTATCGTAAGTACAGAAGTATGCAAATTGGAACACTGTGTCTTAAAAGGGCCCTTCTGTAACTCCAGTCATTTCTTTGCAGATTTCTCATTTTGGTGGTCGGCCTACAGGTTTGGGCTGCATATTTCACAAATGTCTTTTTGCTGGCTCTGCCATGATGAACATCTTGATTCAGACACTACTGGGACGCTAGTGCAGATCTGGCAAGGCTGGTTTTCTGCTAGGAGACGGTAGGGGGAGCAGGGAAAGCCACTAGTCTCGCCACAACAGGTCATTTAACCATCACAATGATTTCTAAACTGTTTTAAGTTGAAAATGTTGCATAGGGGGCCTTTAAGATATTGTCAGGGTCGAGAAAGGTCATACAAGATGATCTAACAAGTATTGATTTGTTGTTAAATCCAGTGGATACTTAACCAATCTTATCAGACGCATTGGAAGACAGGAGGTGAGCTTGGGCTCGCCAGTGTGTTAATAGCCAGAACTGCACAAATCCCTTTATGATTATGCCGGGATCCTCAGAGGTACTTCATGGAGTTTAGTGGATCATTTCTGAGTAACAACCCCTGTGGCTCTTTAGAAGTAATGTCCAGATGTTCAAGATTTCCTTTATAGCAGAGTTCTATGATTTGCTATTTTAGAAATTGGATTTTAGTTAGCAAGTTGTGCACACACTGGTAAATAAATGATCACGTAGAGTTGCTGAAATGAAGCAATACGGACCTAAAATATTCAAAGGGAATTGTCATGTATGAAGTCTCAATGTGGCCATGCTAGGGGTGTAACAGTACACAAAAAGTCCGGCTCCGTGTGTCTCGGTTTTGAAGTGACGGTTCGGTTAATTTCGGTACAGTAAGCCTGTAGGTACCTTTACACCCCTAGCTTGTGCATATGATAAACACTACAGAGGCTTTTGCAATTAATATTAAATGACAACATATTTCAGAGGCATTGCAAGAGTTCTACATAAATATTTAGACCATTTGAAACTGGTATCTCAATAATCATAATTACCACACACTTATAAAGATCAGAGATGCTGGAGTTTTAATAATGATGCAGCATGAAGATATTTTAACAACAGAGATAACCGAACGTGTCGATTTGGTGCCAAACTTCTGGGAGGACATTTCGTTTCAAGTTACTCAGGACAATGTTCTGATGGAACATACCACTTTCACAGATCCTTACATCTGACCATCATGAAAGAGAAGAGAATCACATTCTTTCTTGCGTCAATATCAACGCGACCTGTTTGAATTTTAGTATCATTTGTTTTTATTACTATGATTGAATCGATCATAACCATCATCTCTGCACAAAAAAAATTATACATGTTCACACCCCCGTACTCTCTCACCCTTGCCATTTTCAGAGTCTGACACAGAAATCATTGAAAAATTACAGCAATGAAAAATTTTGAAATAAAAATCAACCCTGAAGAAAATAATATTAATAATAACAATAATATAACAATACGATTCCCAGCACCATAGACAACGATCATTTGAGAGTACAACAAAAAAAAATATGTATTGAAAATAAAAACAGAAAGATCATCAGAGAAGATATAAAATATACAGTTGTGCACAGGTACCCCGAAACTGCTGACTGATAGGCAGGTAGCCTACCCCTCCCCCCACCCAACTATAATCTCTGACAGGTCATTTCTGAACCTCCCCCTTTACCTCTGAATTAGAGGGTGATGCATGCATGTACAGATAACTGAACACGTACACAACCGCACACGAAATCCATCGCTTCCACACACACTCTCTCACACACACACACACACACAGTCACCAATCACCCCTCCCATTCTCTCTTCTGTGCTTATATCCCTGCCAGTCTATACTGTCTATTTTTTCCAACATCACACCAAAACTAGATCAATAAAATATTGTAGAAAAACAAAAACAATATAATCAAAAGAAGTGACCAGTAGTAAAGTGATCTAATCTTGATGCTTGGTACTTTTCACTGTGGTCTTCTCACTATTCTCATACAATCAGTATGTGTATAGATATGTCTGACAAAACAGGTCTTTGGGTTGCAGGCGTCCCAGTCCTCTCACTTTCTCTTACACACACACGTGGCAAACTCCCTCTTTTTCTTTCTCTCTTTCTCGTTCACACACACACACACACACACACACACACACACACACACACACACGCACGCACGCAACCTCAGATTTTCTTTCATAAAAATACAATTACAGCAAAATGTGATATAATAACAACAATAATAATCAACAACATTAATGCTGATGACAGCTGGGCATCCATTGCACTGGAAGGCAGAGCACAAGCTTCATTCTCCTGGGGGAGCTGGAGAGCCCAAGGCTGAGAGGCCTACGGAGATGAAGCCGACGGGCACGGACTCTTGGAAGATAAGTGTCAAGTCTTGAGCCCTCTAGTCACTAGTCCTTTCGAAGGGATTCCTGGGTTTTGGGGGGGGTCAAGTGACCAGCAAAGGGCTGTGAGCTGTACAGACATGGCGATGGAGATGCAAGAGTTTAAGGATGATGGTTTCTCCCTCCCCTCTCGTCTTTGTTTTTCGTGCGAGGAGAGGCAAGATGGAGACGTTTTAATTTTGTTTTGTGTCCTTTTTGTTTTACCACTTCGGACATTCTCTTCAGAGGTGATAATGGTGGTGGTGGTGGTGATACAACCCTTCCAAAACAATCTAAATGATCACTGTAATAATTGCTTCTCAAGAACAACAGACCACAAATCACCAATCATCCATAATACTATGAAATACATTCTGATTCTTGCTCAACTCATCTTATTAACAAAATGAAATAAAAGGCAAAATAAACTGAACTCTAGAGATCCAGTGAAACCAGCAGACAGAGCTAAAAGAAAAAAAACACACACAAAGTAGACAAACTAAATCACCTTCCTTGTGCTCACACAATCTGAAGGTGATTGGGTGTTTTGGCGATCTGGTGGTGTGGGAGTGAAAGTGTGTGTGTCAGTGTGTGTGCGTGCACGCGAAAGTGTGTGTGTCAGTTTGTGTGCGGGACAGCGAAGGCAGAGATGGGGGAAGGCAGATGGCCTTCTGCTTGGCTTGCTCCACGTGCTCTCGCAGCGATGCCCAAACAACCCTCGGCCACTGATAAGCGTGTCGAGATCACACGAGGACATTCGCAGCAATGAGGCGTTACAGTCTGTGGGAGGGCTTCAGGTGAGGTGCTCCAGGGTGGGGAGGGGGTAAAGACACGCAGGACGTCCGGCGGGGTCCGCTGTTGCCATCCTCGTGCCCTCCTCCATTCTCACCCGACATACACCCATGTAGTGATTCTATGCCCAAGTGCAGGCCTGAGCTCAAGGACGACAAAAAAAAAAACAAAAAAAAAAAAAACATTGCAGAAATGAGGAAAATATACAAAATAATTTCTTGGGGGCTCAAAAAAGGAACAGACAGGGAGGGAGAAGACAAAAAAAAAAAAAAAAAAAAACTCGGATTGTATGTTAAGGACCCACCAACAAATCGCTATTTTTCGTTCAATGCTGCTTCAGATGGGGTTTTCAGACTAACTATACACCATATTCCTATCCTCTTCTCATACACAAAAATTGTCAGAGAAAAGTCAGCTGTTGCACTCACTACTTCTCTGTGCAACAGCAGTGCTGCTCTTTGCTTCACAGCCTGCTTGTTCAGTTTTTCCTATCCACTCAGGCATTAAACCCTCTCCATCCCTCCCTCCCTCCACTCATCCATCCCTCGTTCCGTGCCCTCCATCACCCCTCCTCCTCCTCCTCCTCCTCCTCCTCCTCACAGCTTGAGCTCGTTGGCGATCTTGGAGGCAATGTTCTTGAAGGCGATGGATGTGCCCGAGATACGCTTAAAGCGCACGCCGTTGAGGGAGAGTCGCGGCAGCTTGCACACCTCCATCTCCCACTGGACAAAGTCGTCGCGCGCCGGGTTGCCGGCCACGCACAGCAGCATGAAGCGCTCGCGCAGCTCGTACTCGCAGCTGTTGGCGTCCAGCACCTTGCGGATCTCCTTCATCATCTCACCGGGCTCCATGGACGACGTGGTCTTCATGCTCCAGGTGAAGCGCAGCGAGCGCGGCTTGGCCTGGTCCTTGAGCGTGCCCATGCCCCCGCCGCCTCCGACTCCTCCGCTGCCCGGCGGGCCGGCCGAGGTCGGGGCCAGTGAAGAAACTGGTGGCGGGGTGCCGCTGCCTGGGGACGAGGAGCTGAAGGAGTCCTTGTTCTCGTCGCCCGCAGAGCCCAGAGTGCCACCTCCTCCGCCCTTCTCAGACTTATCCACCGTACTGCTGAGCATGGACCTGCAGACCAGAGGGGGATGATTTTAGAGAGGAGAGGAGGGAGGGATGGGAAAGAGAGGAAGAATGGAAGACAGGTGAGAGAGGCAGGTAAGGGGTATGAGAGAGGTAGAGACAGAGAGGTAGAGTGAGAGAGGTAGAGACGGAGAGGTAGAGAAACAGAGGCAGTCAAAATGATTGGAGAGGAGAAAGATTAATGTGAATTATGGAGAACCTGAGGCATGAGTGAGTTAACAGTGTGTGTGTGTGTGTAACTAAGCCATCTGCTCTTTTCTACAAAATGACCTAAGCTGCAAAGCCACTTACTTGTGGAGAACTGCGGTCTAACAAAGGAAGCCAAGACATGTTTCCGTTTTTGTAATTCGCTTTAGATAGAAGTGCCAGCTACATGACTAAATGACTTGGACTAGCAAATGCAACATGAGGAATTAAGATTTCTGACAACTATTGGTTATAATTGGGTGGCAAAAAACAACAACTAAAGACTGTAAAAACTGTTGCCACACAAACTCAATGTTTAAATTGTTTCTCAGCTGAGTGCTTTCAAGTGTGTCTGTGACCACTAATGGTCAGAGTTGAAGCCAGAACATTGCCCTGAACAACAGACATGTTAATCTAAGGAACAGACATGTTTCTGTTTATCTGAGCAGACAGCTTCTTCCAGTGTGTACATCTTGCATGCATGTCAGCCACTGAATGACAGGGAGATATACACACAAGTAGAAATCAAGGAAAATTCTAGAATTTCATGTTACACACACACTCGCACAAACTTTATTTTCAACAATTGGACGTTATGGACCAGAGCTGCGTGCACGTATCCAGTCAATTCATGTTATAATTCATTCACAGTTGAGTTCATAGTCACCCTTCACCTGGATTCTATTAAAAGTTCAATTATCAGCTCTCTCTCGCACTCTCTCTCTCTCTCAGCCAATCACGGCTCCCAGACCCAATCTAGTGATTTCGCCTGATTTCAGGCTGGTTTTCCTGGAGAAGGACATGCTTGCTAGATTGTTTGTTTCTCACCTGCTCCCTTCCTCCCGACCCTCTGCCTCATACGGACTCCTTGAGAAAAATTGGCAGAAGTTTAGTGTCAGGGTTTGTCCACTGCCACCATTCGTGAGGGAAGGTGGAGGAGTCTACCACTACGGGCTTTCAGAGACATCCACCACCACCATCACCAACACCACACGCAAACCTCGCCCTCCAAAATTCCATTCCACAAGTGAACCTCCAGGCCATACGAGTTTGCCTAAACGTTTTGTTTGAACTGGGTCGTCTGCACAGCTCTGGCGATAATAATGACGTTACTTCAGACTCCACAATGCACTGCCTGCTATTGCTACAGCAGTAGACCCATTCGCCACGGTCAGATCTGTGGGGAATGTACTTTTTAAATGCTTTAAAAAAAAAAAAGGCAAAATGTCATGCAAAAAAAAAAGTTTTCAAACCAAAAGCACTGGCCTCGGGAGTAATGGAATACAATAGAATGCAGTTCTGAAATTTTGCCAGATTGTGACAGTTTGATGGAAATGGAAATAGAATGAGATGGTCTGGAGGAGACGATGATGTAGAATGGAATGGGAGGGGAGGTTGGACCGTGACTCAGGCATCTGTAGCAGGAGACCGTTAAGTCCCCACGGCTACTGATCTAACCAAGGCAGACTGACAGGACGTAAGGCGTGAAGCCACACAGACACTTAAACAAAGGCACATAAGAAAGCACATGCACTCACACATACAGGGAAATCAAACTCAACAGCAAGACAGCATTGAAACAAGTGCAACTGGCAATGCTTGGAGAAGTCTGTGGTCAGGGAGAGATAAACATCCTAGCATGGGTTAGACATCCAAGCCAGCTCTCTAAACTCCAAATGGAAACGATTGAAGGAAACACAAATTGAGGTGTTTTTTTTTTTTTTTTCCAAACATGAAACACAAACACTGACTGACAGATTTAAAACCAAACTAACTAGGTGGACCACAGCCCACATACATGGGCACACTAATGCACAAAGCTAAACAATTAAGGGTTCATTAGGGTTGACATAAAGGACGACTGGGCCAAACATCCAAGCTTATATGTTTCTGTTCCCCTCCAAAGACTATTTGCCCCTAAATACTGAACATTTTGTTCCTAACATGGTGTATCAACATGTCTATTACATTCCATGATGACAAACCACTGCTGAGGTAGGGTTGTTGAAATGGGATCACGTTTACGGTCATATAACAGAATCTCTTGAAAAGTCTGAGTTAAATAGTTGCTCTTGGGGTTGAAGCATTTGAGACATTCTAGCTTACCATTTTAAGGTGCCACACTTAAGTAATTTCAAATGTCTATTTCTGATAACTGTCTTCAGCTGGTTCAATAATGGATACTTGGAAAAGTATTAAATATTCTAAAGATGTCTTTTCTGGTTTGAAAGACTGAGACTGTGTCTCAAACCGCATACTTCCGTCAATACACTGCTAGTATGCACTGAGAGCTTCCGTCCATAGTGGCAACTTTTCAATGGTTAGTATTGTCCCAATATCTGCACTATATCCTTAAACTAAGTATTTGAAGTAGGCGGTTTTAGACACAGCTACTATAAAAATTTACTTGAAGTTGTGAAAAGAGCGCATCAACAAGAAATGTGTTGTTTTTGTTCTTCTCTTTTAACTATTAATTAACATTAATTCCAACTCTATACAGAGGACCTGTAACAACATTCTTTGTTCATATTTATCATCCTAAAAAGACCCACTTTTAGCAGTGTGGCAAACAAAATAATAAGATGTAGAAGCCAATAAAGGCTGTGAAATACTGGCAATAATGGTGAAAGCCAATGGTCTGAGTCACGTCATGCGCATAGCAAAATAGGGAATGCAACTACGCCCCCTGTTGGAATCCAGAAGCATTACCTGATGAACACAACTACCACCAGACTGTGAAAACAGTCATGTTTAACAGTTATTTAGGACAATGCTTTGCTTTAATCTCAAAGTGAACTTGTTAAAAGCGAGTGCAGAGAGTGCAGATGCACTCATTTATGTAAACTCTGTCAGTAGGTTTCACCTGAGCCTGGATTACAGATACATCAGTACACTGTGAGTCATGGATGGGTTTCTCCCAGCCAGAGCACATCCATGGGCTTAACAGTGTGGAAGTGTGCGCGCGTGAGAGGGCCTTTTAGTACTGCAGCAGATCCCAAAGCTGTCCAGTTGATGCCATGTTAAAAAGAACGAGGAGGAGGAGGAAGAGGGGTACACCTCCTGAAAGTCTGCAATGGCTGGAAAACGCAGAGCTGTTTGTTCATCACCTCTCCATGTCCTCTTAGGACCTCCGACATTTTTTAATTATTATTATTTTTTTTTTTTAAAGGAATTCAATCTACCTAAAAGGGCTGCATTTAGATGCAGCATAACATTTATTGGATAATACATGCTCATAAATGGGACTGAGGACATTCCTGGGGGTAAATAGAGGTTATCACCACATCATAAATTTCAGCCTGGTCTGCATTTAACAAAACAAAAAAACACCATCACCCAATTCCGACTGTTTAGATCCCCCATACCTCGAGTCGGCAACAGAAATGTCATTTTGTACCCCAAAAAAGGGGTCGCACAAACCAGAGGAGGACTTTAAACCAAGTCACACACCACACTGATGCCCAGAGGATGAGGCTTCCTCAGGTCTGTAAGACGAAGGACTGAAAAGGAGGAGAGGGAGGGGCGATGGATGGAGAGGACAGGGAGAGTCCAGTCTGGATGTTAGGGTACACATGGTGGATGAATAAATAGTAAGGGAGGTGGGCGAGAGGGTTGTTAGTGCTGGCATCACAAATAAAAAGGCAACAAAAGGAGGCCAAACCACAGTGGATAACATAAAAGGGATCAATAAAGCAAGAGAGATCACGACCAAAAAAAAAAAAAAAAATGAATGAGAAACAAAAAGCTGCACGAAACACCAAAAAGGGGAGGAGTCAACTTTTAAAATAAAAAGTCTCATAAGAGAGGGGGTTATATCGTTGTCATTTGCCTACCTTCTGGGGAATCTGAATGACAGATTTCTATAAAAACAAATAAAAAAATAAAAAAAGAAATAAATGAAAATATCAATTAAAAAGTAAAATAAAAGAATAATAACAGTATTGTGCTTCTGTGTAGGTATCAAGACAATTGCTAACAAAAAGCATACTCAAAACCATATCACTGTCACCACTGGTAGGAAACTCATTACATAACAACTCCTATTTGTTAAACCTCCTGTATTGGCTGATAACATGTAGAGATATTAGACTGTAAAGTTTAAGCAGGAAATGCCCTTTTAAAACACAAACATCAACACAATGGAAAAGCAGAGAGAATGTGATGGGACAGGCTGTAAATTAGGGTGTGAAGAGAAACACTTCAAATTAAAAGTCTGTCGGTCACTCTCTCTGTGCCCGTTTTTCTTTCGGTCTCTCTCACACACACAAGTAATCACACACACATACTTCAGAGATGTAGGGTTTGACTTTTACCCAACTTTCCGCAGTTTGGAAAGTGTGTACATATTCAAATATGTCCACTGACTTTGGGTGCTATTGTTTTGGCCTTGTGATTATCTGATTCTCTGAGATAGTGTGTGTGTTTTTTTCTAGAAACTTCAGTAATAAAACCTATTAGATATTAACTATCAGTACTACTAAGTAAACACAGAGTGTTTTGTGTGTGTCTGTGTGTATGAGTGTGTATGTCAGCCACTACACTACACTAGTCTGCCTCCAGCATGATAGGCTGAGGTCAGGCCGTGAAGCCGCGTGGAAACACTGGTGTTGCCGTGACACCGGCTGAAATGTGACGCCTGGCAGGCAGTGAACCATCCCCCAGTCTCTGCCCGCACGCTGCAACACTGGCAAGATCGCGCCAAGGTGTCCCTGCCACGGGTATTTATAGTGCCACTGCAAAGCAATACCTCCGCAGTCACCATGGTTACCACAGAGGTGCAGCACTGTGAAAGCGAGTACACTTTTCCAGAGTGTAGCGCAGCACTTAGAGATGATGAAAGGGTTGCATGTTGGTGTTGGATAGGTAGGTGGATAAGTCTAGAGATAGTTACATGTGTGAACAGAATATGTATGTATGCACATCAGGTTCCTGATATGGATGATCTTGAGACAGTTAGTGATGCAAAAAAAGTCTTCAGAATTTAATGAAGACTATGAAGGTTTTGTTAAAAGTTACAATTTACCACCCTGGTTGTCACACCAAAAAAACATAATTTTCTTGTGAATTCTTGCCCCAGTATGAACACTTTAAATTTTTATATATGATTAATTTCCAAACCACAAAATGTTGTTCCTCCCCAATTGTTGGTTAGGATCAATCTGGAGACCTGATACGTGACACTTCAAAGAAAAGTACCAAAAAATGTACATTTTACATGCAGTCAAATTCAAACAATTCAAAGCTTTTGTGCTTAGGGCTGTGTGTTTGGGAAGGGTTTTGGAGAGAAACCTCCAGTTGAATTTTTGTTTGAATTGATGTATGCGTGTTCACGGAGGGAGTGGGTGAGCCAGAGTGAGTTGTGTGCAAATATCCCGAGCTGGAGGGAGCCGAGTCCTGCCTTCTAGTGTATGTGTGTGTGTGTGTGTGTGTGTGTGTGTGTGTGTGTGTGTGTGTGTGTGTGTGTATCCCTGCATCCCGCCACTGCATGCAACCACAGAGACGTGGCCTGATTATTTACTGAGTGAAGACGTGACCTTGAGTGGACGCACAACACTTTGACTGCATCCCAGAATACACAAGGATGCAGTTAAAACTGGAATGCAAAAGTGCCGAAGTCTGTATAGAAGACCAAAAGGTCAGAAAATTATAACTCATTTTAATTCAGTAGACTTGAGAAAATTACACTTCACACACACACACACACACACACACACAGTAAAACAGATTTCTGTGCAAGCAAGGACCTGACCAGACAAGGCAAGAGGACAGGCAAACACATCACATACACACGCGCACACACACACACACACACACGACGCACCAGCACAAAGCATACAGTTAAAGTCCTATCCCTTACAGCCAGTGGACAGGAGCGGAGGTGTGAGAATGTGTGGCAGATGTCTGTGGTAGAACACTTCCTGCCCTCCTCTCAGTGCATAGCTGAATCTCCCCCAACCACTCAAACCCTTTCAGTTTTCCCACTCCCAGACAGACACTCTCACATCACTGCCTATTCCCCCCCCCCCCCCCCCTCCATCAGGATGCATGTACAGGTATCTACAACACCCCACACCTCCACTTCTACAACGTCCACCATCACCTCCCCTGCACATACACCCATATCCCACATCATAGATACACACTCACCTGCGCACAAACTTGGAGGTGAACTTGCTGAAAATGCCCGAGGCGGCCGGCCTCCTCTGCTGGCTGTTGCCGTGGGAGAGGGATGGCGAGGCGGGCGGCCCGTGGTAGGGCGAGCCCTGCTGGTCGCGCGCCCCCCGGCTGCCCAGCGTGGAAAGTGTTGCGGCTGGCCACCCCTCGTGGGAAGTTGGTACGGTCCCCCGCCGCTGCGCTGCTGATGTTGTGAGCTGAGGGGGATGCGCCAGGAGCCCTTTGTGGGGGGGCACTGTGGGGTAGTTGGGGGGGGGGGGAAATGGGAAACGAGACGTTAGCTCAATGTCCAACAAAAGCATGGCTTGATTTTTAATGCTGGCCGTCTTTCTAACACAGCTTATCAGAGAGCACACGGTCACAACAGACTACAAAGGAGAACTAAAAGGGAGAGCCCCCACCCCAAAAAAAAAAAAGTGTCTGGACCGAGGGCTGCTGGAGTGAGCGAGCGTTTCAGCTGGCATTAACGGCAGTGCTAAGCTGAGCTGCGCCAGCCCTGTCCCTCTGCAGCTGCGTGCCCCTTACATAACGTTCGGGAGTGGAGGGACAAGATGAGCCCATTGTGTCTGACTCAAGCACATAGTGCTTAGGAATCACGCTGCTACGCTGTCCCTCACACGCCCACTCGCACTCAGAAACGAAACTCGGGGAAAAAACACACACACACGAGCCGACAACACAAACACACTCTGGCTTTCTAAGCACATCTGTTCGTCTTTATGTCCACTCCATGGACACCTATGTAAGAGACCTTGGTATGCATTCTATAAATAGAGTCTCCTTTCAGACAGTCACTGCTGCAGCACACCAGCAAAAAGTGTCCTGCTCCGGGCACCTGTTCAAACTGTTCACACAGACCATCCACAAGCACGGGGCAGAACTAGGCACAAAAGTAACAGTTGTCAATCACTTATGTAAGGGAAGTTAATATTTTCACCCTTATTTTATGAATTTATATGCATGTGTTAAACTGTATAATGTTGGCTATACAAAGTCGCACAATTATTAGATATACCTAATAAAAAAAAAAAAAAAATAATAATCATTTGGCATTTTATCTTTGTTTCATGAAAACAATGAAGAAAAACGTTGAAGGAAAGCATTTATTCTGAAAAAGAAAAAATCTTTTAATATTTCTAACAAAAACATATGCAGCACTTAATTGAAGAAAAAACAACTACCTCCACATTAACCTCAGTGCATGATCCCATTCCATAAACTGACACCAGGGCAATAGCTAGTCACATCACACAGGGTGGGTTAAGTGAAATGCTAAGGAAACAAGTCTGGGAGAAGATCCACCTAACACATCACACTTAACTCATCACATCAAACTTCAGTTGGCTGCTGACCACTATTACAAACCTAGACAGATAAGGAGGTCTTAAAAGGCACCTACACACAGATGCAAAGACACACACACAGACACACACACACACACGAGAGCTAGGATGACACCATCACTTGGCCTGGGAGGCTCTAGGCCAAAAACTAGGAATCTGATCTAATCATGGCACGCTCACACATACATCTCCAACACGGCACCCACAACGTCCGACTCCGGAGCACACCGGCCGATGTGTCGCCCTCTGCTCCAGGTCACATGTAACATGCTACCCAGTGCTAGTCTGGAGGCCCAGTCAGGTAACGTGTTACTGAGCTAGCAGCTCCAAATGGTATGTTAACATGGAGAGCATGACCCGGGACACACAGCGGCCTCTATCAGTGTGCTTCTTCTCCTTCTCCTGTCAGATCACTCCATCATGATCATGTTTTGGGTTGTTTGTTTTCACCCCCAATTATTTGTTTTGTACATTTGTTTGTGTAAGGTGTATTGAGACCATGTTGCATGGTGATACTGCACTACAAGCAATTGACTGATTGGAAAATCAGAAAATTGGAGGGTGTTTTATGATTCTGTACAAGGATGCATGTAGAGCTGACGTCATTGTGATATTACGGCTCTAAGAGGTTCAATGCAAAGACTCAGTGTTACTTTGAATTAGATTATCTTCCCAAGCATGCAGGATTTAAGTCCAGTGCAACCCAATATACATGCCCGAGTGTAGGAGAGCCACATGAAGGACTGCGCTTGCTGGTGCACAGGTGCATTTAAACGGTCACATATGCCGTGCCTTATGGTATACGCAGCATATATGATAAATGATCCGAAGGGGGTGATTATGACGATGAAGTGGTTCTGACAGAAGAAGAGGGGGCTCGACTAGGAGGAGAAACAGCCGGAGCGGTTCTGGGTGCATCAGTACCTTCTCTCAAGGGTCCCCAGCCAGGTGCGGAAGAGCCTGAGCTCACTGCATGCAACAGAGCAAGCCTCGACACCGTCAGTCACAACAGCAGTAACAAACACACACACACACACTCTCAACACTGCTAAATCCATAGGCACAGTGACGTCCCCAGAGGCTTTAAACCACAGACTCGGGAGCAATACGACCATGTGACTTGCGGGAATTGTTATTTCACACTAGGATATTGTTCAGAGACCTAGGGCATGTTGCACACACACGTGGACGTGTAGATGTAAATGGACAGTCTATCAAAGTAGTCACAATACAAAGAAGTTCACCATACTTACAGAACGCCATCTTGGTGTTGAGGTTCCCTTGAGTGTGATGAATCATAAGACCGTGTATGTGTGTGTGGTAAGTCATGTAATGTTACCATAGAATAGGAAATGTGTGTGACTGCTTGAGTCTGTTATGGACATGTTAGTGGCAGGATGATGAGGCTTAGTCTGGTAGTTAAGGGAAATGGGAACACAAGTAATTCTCAGAGCTCGATCAATCTGTGTGTGTGAGTGGCTATGTGTGTGTGTGTTTTGACTGGCAGGTAAAAGACACATTTCTCAGTCTATGCATTACATATACAACTCTAAACTGCCCTCCTCTTAAACAAATAAATATTGCCTCTTTCATTCATTGCCCGTTCACTATTGATTGTTTACTATCCATTATTGATTACTGATTGTTTACTTTGCCTGTAGTTGAGTGGCTGAGTGTGTGCGGATGAGACTTGCCTGGGGCGCTGGTGTGTGTGCAGGTCAGTGGGACAGGGGTGTGCGGAGGTGGACTGGGACTTGTGATGTCGGGAGCGTGAGGAGGAGGAGGAGGAGGATGAGGAGGAGGCGGCAGCTGAGAGCACGGGAGGCTGAACCCGGGAGGCGCAGGACCCAGGAGGTTCAGGCTGGGGGAGAGAACCGCACAAACACACACAGACACACACGCACACACACATACACACACACACACAGGCATGTGTGTGTGTGTGGGTGGGTGGGTGTGCGTGAACAGAGTGCAGGGGCAGAGAGGGGACAAAACATGATTAAAAGCTACATTCAGCACACAATGGAAGGCTAAGGGGAGACTGGGGTGGGGGGTGGGTGGAATTGATGGATGGGACAAAGAGAGACAAAGCAAAGGAGAATGCAAATAGAGAGAGAGTTCTACCAAGTACTACTGAGAAGCACCTACAACAGTGTATGGATTAGTAGTGGTGGAATGGAAGGAGAAAAAGACAGAAAGGCAGTGCATGGGGACAGCGTATAAAAAGATAGTTCAGATCAAAATCTGGATTTAGAAGACCAGAGTGTGGACTGTTTGCACGGCTGCTCTACGACATGGATGCGAGAAATCAACATGCAACCTTCGTCTCACTACTGCCAATCTTAGATCTGAACTTATGCAAGACAGGAATGCTGAGAGAAAGAAAGTAAGTGTAAGTAGTCGATTAAAACACAAACAGACAACTAAACAAGGATTAGGCAACAAGAGTGTGATGTTGAAATCACACACACACACGCGGGTTCCTGACGGAAGTGCTGTGTGTTCTCGTGTGAGATTGTGCACTTGACCTCCATCACTCACAGATGGAACTGATCCTTTACAAAACAAACACAACACGGCAAATACACACTTGCGCGTCACGCATGCAAAGATTCACAAAGAATTACAAACAAAAAACACACAGATCGAACAGGCATAGAAATGTGACACGCAAGCAAGGACAAAAAGGAAGGAGTGCAGTGAAGGAAGGAAGGAAGGAAAGGAAAGGCAACAGAAAGAGAGTGGGGATGGGGGGATGGGGAAAGGAGGGGAAGGAACATGAAGCCCACCAAATAGCGCTGGTTAATAATTCAACAACACATGAACTGCACACTGCACACACCAAGGAGCTTGGTGTGGACTTTTAGAGGATGAAGACTAACACAACACCACAACACTGCAGATCGTAGACAATAATAATAATAATAATAATAATTTTTAAAAAAAGTCAGCAGCGTTTGCACGTCACACCTGAAGCTTTTGAAATAAACTGCAATGACCAGGTGCAAAAAGCGCTGCAATTGACCACAGGAAAGAAGGGAATGCTGCTCACAGGAAATCGATTTGTCCAAACTACTCTCGTGTCATTTTTTAAATGGTGGCACAAAAACTATTACACAGCGGCAGAGAAATTGCCCACCAACAATGGAGTGCAAATAACTAAATACTACTAAGCGCCACCATTTGAGACTGGAAAAAATACAATGCAGGACATCAGAATTTAAAAATAACAAAAGTTAAGTCCTGTATATAGGAGTTATAATGAATCATTGGCGGCACTTTCCTGGGAGCAGCTTGACCTTCTCACCAAACCTCTACAAGCCTGGTTATGCATTAGGTTATGCATAAGGCATGACAATAATACATATTACATACAGCACAGGTAAGCATGTACAGGTAAGCATGTATATGTATTATGATGACAGGGGCATTGGCACACCTGGGGGGGGGGGAGCAGTTGAAAGCCACTAGCCAGGAAGACTGGGGAGAATGGAGGGATGGAGGCCATGATTTGCATGTGTGTTTGTTACCATGTGGGGATGAGGAGTGTGTGTGTGTGTGTGTGTGTGTGTGTGGGTTCTGTCTGAGACTGAAGGTCGGGAGGAAAGGAGTGATGGAGGAGTTCACAAGGGACTTCCTCTGCATGCGTCAGATGAGGTGTGTGTGTGTTCATTGTGTGTGTGTGTGTGTGTGTGACAAGGAAACGCTGGGTGTCATTAAAATTTTTCCAGAAATCGATTTCGAAATGACCATAAAACCAACCAATTGCCTTCCATGGGCATCCGCGGTCCACCATGAGTCACTGATCACAACGCTGTGACCTTTATTTGCGAATGGTGAGTGGCTGGTCAATGAGCTGCTAAAAGGGACACATGTCCGAGAGGACAATTCCTCTCGACTGTATAAAGTGAGTGGGAGTGAGTGTGCCCATCACGTACCTGTCTTTGCCATTATGGACCCCGAGCGTGGACCTCTCAGCGATTGGAGAGTTTCGGCTGCGACTCGTGCCAGTAGACAGGATAGAGTTCTGAAGAAGAAGAAGAAGAAGAAGAAGAAGAAGAAGAAGAAGAAGAAGAAGAAGAAGAAGAAGAAGAAGAAGAAGAGAAGAAGAAGAGAAGAAGAAGAAGAAGAAGAAGAAGAAGAAGAAGAAGAAGAAGAAGAAGAAGAAGAAGAAGAAGAAGAAGAAGAAGAAGAAGAAGAAGAAGAAGAAGAAGAAGAAGAAGAAGAAGAAGAAGAAGAAGAAGAAGAAGAAGAAGAAGAAGAAGAAGAAGAAGAAGAAGAAGAAGAAGAAGAAGAAGAAGAAGAAGAAGAAGAAGAAGAAGAAGAAGGAGAAGAAGAAGGAGAAGGAGAAGGAGAAGAAAGAAAGAAGGAGAAGAAAAGAAGAAGAGACACCAAGACAGAGAGGAAGCATCACATAACATTACATTCAATACGTAAATCAACTCAAATGAAAGTGCAGGACAGAACCTGGGTCAGATTACGAGGCAGCAACAATTATATGGGACTGAACAGAAACACACACAGGAACTCTCATTTGGATACTAAATAGAAAAATATGTGCTGTTATCTCATTCGGTGAAAAGTATGAAATCAAATATGATTTAAACATGGATGTACCGGTCCTGGCTGAAAATGTTTTGTTTCTGTTTGTATTTTGCTTAATTTATTGTATAAATCTATATAAGAGCAAACTTCCTTCCAATCTTCCTTTACAAACGAGACTTTAATTCGTAATGGCAAACTGTCCGAATTGTCCAGGAGACATCACATAAAAAAGCAAAAGCTTACGCACTACTCACAGAGGAGGGGGTCGAGCTCTTCTTGTGGTCACTGGGAGTGACAGGACTGGGCGGCACCTTGGCCGAGCTGCTGGAGCCCTTGCGTCCGGTGTCTTCAGTGGTGTGTTTGTTGTCGCCCTGAGCGCGCTTTGAATATGAGCCTGAGACGAGGAAAAAAAAGACAAGAAGAGACAATCAAACCAGCCCTGTGCTCAGAACATTGAATCATTAATTTACATTTATTCGTTTAGCAGAGGCTTTTATCCAAAGCTACTTATATATGTCAATTAGATTACAAGGGCCATTCTTCCCCATAGCAACTCGGGGTTAAGTGCCTTGCTCAAGGGCACAACGGTGGATGCCGGGAATTGAACCCAGAACTTTTCAGGCAACTGCATACTAGCCCAGTCCCTTTAACCACTACACTACCACCATCCCCGCAAATTATCACCACATAATTATTCACTATACAATGCACTATAGCAGTGTTTCTCAAAGTGTGGTCCGGGGACCACTGGTGATCCGCAAGCTATCCCAAGTGGTCCGCAAGCAGACATGGTAAAATATAATATAGATGAGTTGTTTGCAATATTTAACAAATTTGTATGTAAATTCAAACAGTTCTGCAACACTGCTCTATGTAAGCTACGCCAGTTTAAATCATATGAATCCTATGATCCAACAATAAGCAAGGTTGTTCAGTGAGGTCTATTGTGTAATATACTGTTGAAGTGGGTCTACTGTTGTGTTTTTTTTTTTTAATTAAGTGGTCCGTGAGGTTATTTTTTTACTGGTTAAGTGGTCCTTGATCTGAAAATGTTTGAGAAACACTGCACTATAGGATGTAGTTCCCACACTCTCCAAAAGGCGAGTGTGAAGTGTAAAGGTGAAGGAAGCAGGCGCACAGACGAGAGTGACCGCTCACCCTGATCTGTCGCCCTCCGAGGTTTCTGCGCTGACACACTGCGCTGTACTTTGTGAGGCGGCGATGGGGCATTGCTGTTCGTGAGGTCACTTCCTGGCCGGGCCTTCGTTGGCAGGTTGACACTCTCTTCCAACTGTGGGGCAAAAGAGGGAGAGAGGTCAGAGGAATGTGTGTGTGTGTGTATGTGTATGTGTATGTGTGTGTGTGTGTGTGGTTTCTGAGAGGTCAGTAAAGCATGGGCATTTTGGTGAGGGTACCTCTGAGTTTCTGTAGTCCAGCAATAGGAAGGTTGCTGTGACCTCATTGTATTTTTGGTTGACAAGAGCGTCTCTGATTTCCTCCTGGGAAAAGCCCATCTGTATCATCATATCTAGGACAGAAGGAAACAACAAATACACTCAATGATGACATTACAAATAGCTTTCCCCATCATGCTATACCAGTTCTAAATGACACACACATACAAACATGCACAAACACACACACACACACACACACACACCTGTCCTCTTGGGGTCGTTATAGTCGAGCTCAGGCTCTAGATACGGCTTCAGCTCCTCGTCCTCATAACCGACATTCATCCAGCGGTCCTTCATAATTTGCTTTTCAGAGAAGGGAAGGAACAAAAGGAATAAGGAAAGGCACAAAAGTAGAGATGACAAGAACCGATCTGTACATGGTGATTTTGTCAGCAATGCAAAAGCACACTGTATGCATAAAAGCTATGCTATTTTCTGCTGGCTCTATATTGATGTGCATGGTCTCAACAAGGAGCTTGCTTTCTAACAAATCAAGTCTCATTAACCGCAAATGCATGACTGTGTGTGTGTGTGTGTGTATGTATATATAAGACATACTTCCAGGCTGCCTCTCTTAGAGGGGTTGAGAATAAGGAACTTCTTCAGCAGGTTCTCGCAGTCAGTGGACATGTAAAAGGGGATACGATATTTCCCTCTCAGTACACGCTCCCTCAGTTCCTAAGAGAGTATGTAAACGCAAAAACAACTCACTCACAGCAACAACCTACAACAACTCACTCATATGTGACCCGTATAAATAATAAATAAATGCCCCTGCCAAAATCAATTATTATTGACCATCCAACTAGAAAATTTGGGGCGTGGAAGTTAACCGGCAGGTTATGATTGTGCAAGAGTCTGAAGTGCCTGATTGAGGTTGAAGCAAGACTTGTGAGACCTCTTAAAAAGTAAAAATGTTTTGCCTAGATAAGATATAAATGTATTTCAATTTTCTGTGGTCTGTATAGTTCATTTACAAAGTTACAAAAAACAAAATTGTTAAAAAGCACTGATATTGCTTTTTGGAAGGCGAATCCACTTAAAGTAGTAAAGAATACAACCAACACAATCTGTTTACAGGTTGCAGGGGTTATACATGTATAGCAGCAACATGCATGTCAGTTTCTTTATAACAGTTTTATTTGTAACAGAAATAATAAAATAATTTTGCATGAGAAAAAAATAAAAATAAATCACAAGCTGAGGCAGAGAAAAAGACTGGACAACAGGAAAGACAATTGAAAGACAGGAATGTTGGGCACTGATAAATTCAGTGAAGAGATTCCATCTCCCCACCTCCATCCATTAGTCTACTTCCCTCACCTTCAGGTTTTGCCCATCGAAGGGGAGCGAGCCGCTGACCAGCGTGTAGAGGATGACGCCCAGGCTCCAGACGTCCACTTCAGGCCCGTCGTATTTCTTGCCCTGGAAGAGCTCGGGGGCTGCGTACGGCGGCGAGCCGCAGAACGTGTCCAGCTTGTTCCCCACCGTGAACTCGTTACTGAAGCCAAAGTCAGCAATTTTTATGTTCATGTCTGCATCCAGAAGCAGGTTCTCTGCCTAATAAACAGAGATAGAGAGAGATAGAGAGAGATTGAGGTGAGGAGTGTAAGGGTGAACCATAGTAAGGTGGAATTTAGAGAAATAATTACAACACATCCTTTCATAAATAAGCAAAAACAAAGTAAGAAGGTGTATAAGCAGCAAGACCCAACACTATGGACAAAGCAAACATCTGCTCCTTTGTGTTTCTTCAAAGCAGCTCTGTCCTTTTGTCTCTTTCTATACTCCTTCTATGTCCTTTTCCTGCAATTGTGTCCAACTTCGTATGGAGTTATTTGCATTAAGGTTTGTGGTCACTGCTTTCTGATACCCCAGACTACAAACGAGTGGCGGCTTACAGCCTCACAGCCTACACCAGCGGAATTCTCAACCCAGTGGAGAGGAGCAAATGTTGCCTGGCAACAGACTGTTGTTACAAACTATCTTTGTATGGACTCTACCGAATGGCCACAATTTCCGTGTGCATCTGTGAGGAGTAATCGCATGTATGTTTATGCCAAATACAAAAGACACTAAGGTGATATAAGGGGACAGACAAATGTAATTTGTCTTCCATCACGGACCAAGGACCCTACTAGTTGCTAGACCAGAGGTTTTCAATCCTAAAAAAATCCCCAAAAGTCAAATCAAAACCCCAAGGCAAACAGAGTTATTGTTACTGATTATGATAAATGCCATACACATTATTATAGGCTAGGCTATAACAGGGGTGTTCACTCTGTATGTATAGAACAAACATGGGCATATAAGAATGCTCATGAGACCACAGCAATGGGCATAGCATGGCTTTGCGCTCACAAGATGAGAAAGGTAAACATGATATTCACACATAGGGAAAGGTGACTTTATTGTGTTGCTCGGCAAGTGTGAGAGTCCTTTGGTCGCTAGATGTGGTTTTGGTTGAGAGAACAGGCAGGTGAAATAGCAGCTAAATCTAGCAATGGCAACAGTAAACCATTTTGGTGAGCTTGCTGACAAAGAATCGCGAGACAGATCCTAACTTAGCAGCCTACTCAAGACCAGATTGACTAACTGCCATCGTTGCATTTAAAAATTAACCTCTAGCCTATTTCATGAGCCTGTACAAAAATGCAATGGGTTCCTCAAAATAACGGTACGCCGGTTAAGAACTACTGTGCTATACTGACTGATGCGCATTACCTGCCTCCATCCGGAGTCAAAACCGGTGAAGCACGAAGGAGCCTAACAGCACGCCTCGTTTAGACCAATCGCAGAGCAGAGAGCGAAAACGATGCCCATGCCCACAGAGATGGTGCCAGACCAGATGGAATTTACCCAGAAGACACCAGGCACCAGACTAAACAAGAGGAGCGCTCCATGTCACTCACTAGCTCGCCTCACACCGAACAAGGCCTCTGACTCAATGAACAGGGATTATCCAGTGCTCCAAAACTATTGATCACCACAGACATCAGGAGACAAGACACCACTGATCCCTAGAGAGGAAAACCTCGGTAAGCCCTCACTGTCCATCACCACAGGCCCTCGTAGCTTGCTTTGTGAATCACATGGCGAGCACGGAAGCTGTAATTAAATGATACACAAAAGCAAAAGGGAAACAAACCATCTCTGCTTTATGGTGTTGCTTTCGATGGGCTTTAGTTAAACAAACAGTTCAGAGAGCTCTGAGGGCTGACAACAGGAAAATCCCATTCAGTCATGAGAGCACACTTTATGACTGGTATCTCTTTGCAGCCTGACAGAAACAGTTGGCTGATGACGATAAAAAATCATATACTTCCACAGCTAACTTGTTTCACGCCCAGAAAATGACAGAAAATGCCATAATTTTATAAGAAGCGGGGAAAGTTGGAATGTTTGTAATAAAATTAATGATTGTTAGGCCATTTCCAAAGAGCTAAAGTAACTGGTTGTATCCTGTATTTTTAAAAGGCATATCAAGTTAAAAATTCATGAGCTTTCTATAAGTAACTATAACCATTAATGGCTTAATACACGCAAGACAAACCAGAGCTCAATTCATTAATATTTCATATGATATCATCCTGTCTACCTCAAGAACACAACCTTTTCTAGTTAAGAATACTAGAAATGAACATTTTTTCAAAACTTGTTCATGTTGGAAGGCTTGAAATTGAGCTTTATATTTGTCCAGACAGACACATTGTGCCGAGCTTAGGAGCCAAGGCCTCCCCAAACCCTTTATAATAGACCTACCAAAAGGTATCAAACTATTGAGCACAGATAAGTACCAGAATAACACACAGACTTGAACACACACACTTGAATAGCCTTATATTTGTTGATATTGTAGTATTGATTCTCAATTTCTCAAAAAAATCTACACATTTTTGTGTTACCCTGAAGCTCAATTTCAAGCCTTCCAACATGAACAAGTTTTCAAGTTGGTGATTCAATACATTATTATTGAATTTGATACAATTTAATACAACATTACTGTGATATGTTTAAAAAAAAGATTGAAATGTCATAGTATAAAGAATATACCACTATATGCATGAAATCTGAATTTTAAATGTTTGCTTTCTATGCATGTATTTTTATGTGTTTTTAAGTCACTGCAACATCTAACAACTAAACAACTGTTGTGTATTCTGAAGGAATTCAACATAAAAATGTGTAGATTTTTTTGAGACATTGAGAATCAATACTACAGTATCAACAAATATAAGGCTATTCAAGTGTGTGTGTTCAAGTGTGTGTGTTATTCTGGTACTTATCTGTGCCCAATAGTTTGATACTTTTGGTAGGTCTATTCTAAAGGGTCTGAGGAGGTCTTGGCTCCTAAGCTCGGCACAATGTGTCTGTCTGGTCAAATAAAGCTCAATTTCAAGCCTTCCAACACTTTCTGATAAAGGGTTCAGAAGGAGAAAGACCAAAAGCAATAAAGCCATAAAACTCCATCCATTCTGTGGGGACACAGGGGGAGTGGTGGCATTTGTGATGGACTGTGAGAGCTGGCTGGGTTGTCCCCTGGAGCGGGAGAGGATGGGGGAAGGGTTTGTGTGATTATGTAGCACTGTGGACACAAGTGCTACAGATAAGATCTTATTTTAGCTGAGGTGGCATGTGCAAGCCATTACAGGAAGTAAAAACAACTCCTGTAACTCTCCTCCAGCCTAATATGGAGATCCGCCAGACAGAGAATCGTGGTCACCGAAGATCATCATGTGTCAGAGTGAGAGGCCAGAGTGAACGGAGAGAAATCCTAACGAGGAATTTTTTACTTTTCCAATTGTGATTTTGCACAAACAAACAAACAACAAACCCTGGGCCAGGCCCTGAACAACCACAACAAATGCCTACATGAAAATGCACACACACACACACTGGTTGGCACAATAAGAGCACTCACCTTTAGGTCCCTGTGTACAATGCACTTTTGATGGCAGTACTGAACTGCTGAGACAATCTGCAAAGACACAAATGGGGAAAAAAGAAAAGTAAGACAGACAGTGAAGTAGTCAACATATAAAATAAATGAGGTACAAGAACAGAGAGTAGCAATGTACCCTCTGACCCCACCTGGGTGCTAGATCACACAAGCAAACATCTGCACACACCTGTCTGAATTTGGCACGGGCCTCCTTCTCCTTCATCCGCCCATGAGCAACAAGGTAATCGAATACCTCACCTGTCACGGGTAGGACATTGGAAGTCAGGGGACACATCAGAACACAAAGTATGAAACAACATATTCAACTGGGGGAAATAACTCACCTCCACTGGCGTACTCCATCACCAAATACAGAGTCTTCTCTGTCTCAATCACCTCAAATAATTTCACTGCCGAAAAAAAAGTGTGAGGACAGGGGCGGGCGGGCAGAGAGAGAGAGAAATCAATACAAGATGTAAGATGTTAGAAACTTCAGAAGCAGCTTCTTCCCTTTCTGTTGCTAGTCAAGCTGTCAAGTTTTAGACACTGAAACAGCCAATTCAGCCTGTCTTGTTCACATCAAAGTAATGAGGCATAAAACTGAACTTCCAGATATATTTTTAGATTATTACACAGTCCTAGCTCAGTCACTTAAAGTTACTGTAACAGTTATGTTTGAAACGGGCTCAGTAGAGATGGCATATGTGAGCGTGGACACGAGTCCCTGAAGGCTTGTGTCAGCCAGGCTCTCTGAACGGCCTGGGCAACGCTACAGAAGACTTCCCTTCTGAAGATTCAGAGCGAGAGCCTTGGCATGCAATCAGAGGCCCAGACAGGCCCAACGCCAGGCACTGGCTCCTCTTGGCGCTCATATTAACTTTATTTATTTATTTATTTATTTAATTTATGCATTTACCTGACACTTTTAACCAGATAGCAATTGCAGGGCTAGTCTACCTGGAGCAACCTGGGATTAAATGCCTTGATCAAACGAACGCATGACTTTTTTTTTTTTTTTTTTTTTTTTTGCGGCTACTGCACGTAATGCCAGCTTACACCAAACAACTTTGACGAGATTTGGGAAAGATTCTTGAAAGATTGTAGTCTTTTAACTAATGCCCCCCATTCAAGCTTTACTCAGAGGACTCCAATCTTTGGAGAATCTTTCCCAAGTCTTGTCAAAGTTGTTTGATGTAAGGAGGCCATAAGCCAATTGATTTAGCCACTACTGGATCACCGCCCCACTAGACAATGCAGGTGATGGGCTGGGTGACACAAGGAGAGGGAGGAGAGGAAGTGGAGGAGAGCTTTGTTATGAAAAGCTTGATGGGCAGGTCTTGCATGCTCTAGCTGGAAGAGTAACTGACGAGTGCCGTCAGCTTGTTTCAGCTGAGAGAGATTAGTTATCCACACTCACCATGACTGGGTGCAGCAGTGACAAGTCTGGCCATATCGGAGTCTGGCCAATGCAATTCATTATTTTTTTCAATGAAACAAAAGATATTTGGCCTACATTTCATAGACAGGCTAGTTAGGATCACTATGAATGAATTAAACAATAAGACTTTCATTTTCTTAGTGCCATTTTGACAAGTGCTTCAGATTACAATGGCATATAAATCTATATAAATCTGCCTATCAAAACGATGCCTACATTTTGATTAAATGCATTTAGATTGTGTTTCGCTTGTTGTCTCTTGCCACAGACTGCACATAAATATTAATTTTTACAATTAAAAAACTCTTTACAGCTTCTACGAAGTTGACACTTTCAGTTTTGCAGTTATTAATTAATTAATTTGATAAAATCAGTGCGTTTACTTGGCCAGCACATTCACCATCAGTTCTTGGTGACAAAAGTCAAAAAGAAAACATATTGCTGATTATTTTCAATTTTTTTTTTTTTTTTTTTTTTTTTTTTTTTAAAGATACACTTTCTGACAACTTCAAAGTTCAGCCTGGACCTCAGTCTTCATTAGAAGCTATGACGCACTTCAGTCACAGCCTGAGTGGTCTTATACAAAAGATAATTCAAGCATGGCCGGAAACGACACATCAAGAAAAATATACAATCACATAAACATTAGCACGGGCCTGCTCACATCACACGCAAATGGAACCCCTGCTCCCTAAACAGTTTAGTAGGAATGCCAAGTCGTCGGGATATGTCTAATCCATCATCATTTCCTGACCCAAGATTAGCTATAGCCTCCAAAAAAATCATTATTTTTGTCTCTCCAACGTAATTCTCAATGCAGGCAACATATTACAAAAGGGCATGTATGAAGCAGATCTTAAAACTGTGTAAAAAAAAAAAACATCCCACTCACCAATATTTGGGTGATTCAGGACTTTCATGATTCTCACTTCCCGGAAGAGCTGATGAGAGCGAGAGAGAGAGAGAGAGAGAGAGAGAGAGAGAGAGAGAGAGAGAGAGAGAGAATAAAAATGGGGATAGGAATGAGGGAGGAGAAAACCAAAGATGAGGACGTGAACCTGAGCCATCTGCAAACTCAAACTCAATCCGCATCGGAGACAACATTACATCACACTGGGAAGGAGACAAAGGTTTGTTTTTTTGAAATGCAGAGTACATTTGGGATGTTACCAAAATATGAATACCTGCATGCTTGCTTTATGTGACCCAACAGATGCAGATGCAGACATGTGTGTGTGTGTGTGTGTGTGTTTGTGTGTGTCAGTAGCTGTTCTTTGATTGTAGAAAAAAGCTGACATACAGAGGCATGCAGAAGGGCATCCTTTCACATTTCCTGCAATTATGCCCTCCTGATCCCCAGCTTTAAAGACAAAAATAGCGGGTTACGTCAGTTTGTGTGTGTCTGTGTGAAGAGAGAGAGAGAGAGAGAGAGGGAGAGAGTGAGGAGAGGGAGAGAGAGAGAGAGAAAGAGGGAGATAGAGTGGGCACAATAAGAGGGAAGAACTTACTTTCTGAAGACTGGAAGAGTTCAGTTGTGTCTTATCTATGATCTTTACTGCCACCTGGAATAAGACAGTATGATTTTTTTTAATTTATTTTTTAAAGAATATATTAACACATAAAATACACAAATGCATCTTTGGAACACATTTGTGTTCTTCTGAACACCTAGATGAAGACACAATTGCAGTTCATGTATGGCCAAACTTAGTCTCCCCTTTTCACTTACATTTTATTTTTATGATGGGTCTTTAGTTTTTCTAAAATTAGACATACTGAAAATTGCAATATATGGCCTTTTGCACAGTTTTGAAATATTGCATGTATATTGCATGTAAAGTGTTGGCAAGAATCTCACGGTACGATACAATACACAGCCCTACAATGGGCATATGGATGATACATGAGGCAAATTTTTGAGCAATGTTGCAGGGGAACCTCTGCAAGAAACTTGAGGTTGGTGTGAGAGGGGGTGTATTGTGTGTGTGAGCAATCTACACGTTACTCATCTTGCACTGTATTATCTTCCTGAATCCCAATATTCTGATCAGTGTGGGCGAATTACAAAGTCAGCACCAGTCAGAGGCTACATTCATTGTTTTGCAAATTTATGATATCACATTACCAAAAGTATTGGTTTTACCAAAAATACTTGGCAATATTTTTAAACTACAAAAATACACACCTATAAAGAATTTTGATACAAAATACAAAGCCATTTTTCTTCAACCCAATAAACATTTTTTAAATAAATATCATAAATTCTGGCCATCCCTGAAGGTGATTGGTGTTGGCTGACAACCTAAATAACGCACATGGCTTGACAGCACAATGACCAATCACCAAATCGTTCAACATATAAATTCTTCAGCATCGCCGCAACTGGCCAAGTCTAAGAGCGAGATCAGCATGTGTGATCAAATGTCCCTTCTCCTTTATTAACTGGGCCATATAACGATCACAGGGAAGCCTCACAGCATTCTCCAAACACCTCCTCCATCTCTCATCTTTACAATGTTGACTCAACAGACTAGACAGACATATGTGACATTAGCCTCCGTTCGCTAAACCAGTTAGCTGTGTCCTTGTGGAGCCATCAGTGCACACCGTGAGGATTAACGAGATTAGCCTACTGACCGACCTGCCGGTTGATGCCGTGAGGCTCGAAGGCACAGGTCAGTGGTCAGGTGAACCAGTGTGTCTGAGGCCAGTAAGCCATGTGATGGAATCAAGAGTTAAACATAGATCACCGGGCTAGAGGATGCATAACCAACATGTGCGCTTTGCTCACTTAAAACACAGCTGTAGCAGGGAGGCTACACCGCATGTAACTGAAGTGTTCCGTTAGCGTAGCGTCTGCTGCAACAATTCGCTTCCATCAGTGGAACTGGCTACACCAGACGTGATAGAGTGTGCATTCGAAAAAATTAGACCAGTCTTAAACTTTTTTTACACTACACACCCGGTAAGATTTGTGTCTCAAAGCTGATGAACTCTTCGAGACTAAAATTAATGCATGTTAGGGTTGGCCATTATAGGTGAAAACATCACAATAATTTTCTCATATCAATGATTATTGATAATGACTAGTCATTGACAAGGGGTGCAGTGTGCCACCCTCATCCCCTTACATCCTCTCAATGATCCTAGCTGTCTCAATGATCCTAGCTGTAAAACTAAAATGTTTGTACAGTCCTGACACTGTAAATAATAAACAACCATAGAGGCTCAGACTGAGCCACAGCCATAAACAAGTCCAGCCGATCAGCACGATGCCTCAAAATTTGGTCCAAAAGTTAACTGAAGGGGCACTACTGTCTTTCTATTGAGGTTTGTGTGCTGGTCTTGATCAAATCTGCACTATTGTTATATAACTAACGATCACCTTTAATTGTTTTAATTAATATTAATTGAATTTCTTTCCTGCAACTCATCTCACTCCATCAGCACTCATTCTCGTTCCATGCTGCTTATGCTGTTGTACAACATGTGGAAAGTGTGACTGAGCAATTACACTGATAAATGATTATGCAATGTACCGCAAGTGACATCCAAACAGCACAGGATGTGATTGGCTGCAACTGAAAAGAGGAGCATGCTTGGGGTTCATGTAACCTTGCATGCAACCTTGAATTTGGGGGTTATCCAGCAAACTCAGCTTACTGAGACATTTATGTAACAATTTTCTAATTGCCATCAATGAATTGCCTATTGTAATAAGTGGCCTCATCTAAATGACACTTGTCTGACCGTTTGACCGTTTAGCAGACATAGGAAAAGGGATCAATACAATGTGGCTGAACTCATACTCTATAAGACTCATTTCTGATCTGCCATAGACAGGTTGTCAACAGCAACCTGTTTCAAACAACTGAACATGGCGGAAAGAAAACCAAGGAACTACTTCAGCACCTTTAACAAACAGCGACAGCAGGACAGAACTTTAGCCCAGTGATGCCGAGAGAAGGACAGAGGACGGCCTCAGTGATGTGTGCAGGTATGTGCTCACCTCCTTCCCCGTCAGGACGTGCCGGGCTAGCTTGACCTTAGCAAAGTTGCCCTTGCCGATGGTCTTGAGCAGCCGGTAGTTGCCGATATGTGGGTCATCTGCTGATGTGGCAACAGAGTTCCGGCAGCGCGGCATGCTGGGACGGCCTCCTCCCTTGGAGTCCGTGTGTGTCTGTCAGAGGGGAACAGAGACCATGAGGATTGAGTTAGAACACAAGCATCGTATAACTATATACTACTATATAAGCATTTGTAGCGTCCAGAAACGCTCTACAAACAATGACAGCTGAACACTTTTGGTCTTGAAGATTTCTCCATTCAACGTACAAGGCCCAACGTGTAAGGCCTGATGCAACTACATTGTCTGATTTAATCATAATGGTAATTTAAGACTGAAGAACTATATATTGTATATTGGTTTCAGACTTCATGCCAAAAACTGAATCAATGAACTACATGCAAGCAGCTAGAGCTTTATGTTCCTGCGAAAGCTAAGATGTAATGTCCCATGTGTGCACATCCTTCCCCATGTGATATTCCACTCTCTCCATAAGACTATGGCAAGCCTTACTGGCAGCATGTGCATCCATGGACACAAATGTGCTCAAATGTCAATGCCCCATCAAGTCAAAATACCTTACATGGAAAAAACAAATGCAACGCTATCAAAGCATCTGCAGTACACAGACACTGCAAATTTGGAAAGAACCCGTGATGACAGATGATCACAGAATGTTAGATCTTCACAGATGCTAGACTGTATATTTACATAGATGTAAATAGATAGACAGAATAGAAAGAAGATGTGCTTTCAGATATGCACTTCGTGTTAAAAAAGATATCTTGCAGTGGGAAAAATGTAAACAAATTTAACTTACAGTATGAATACTGGTATTTATCAGTGTCCAGTCATCTCACTCAAAACACAAATCGTATACAAAAAATTACAGTCTGAGCATGAAATGGCATTTAAAAAAAAAAAAACAAGATGAACAATCTATGCCTTTTGCTCCTTTTCTTATGCCACAACAACAAACATTAAGGGAATTCTGGTACAAATCTTTCTCTAACTACGAAATCTGATATTTTAAGAAAACTATTTCTCCGATGACTTTTGCAGTCAGTCCGAAGATTCACACTTCTTCCTGGGCCCACTGCTCCACTCTGGCCAACAAGGAAGGTACCGGACATTTGGACAGTTGCGTTTGATCTAAAGCTTATTACTTGCTTCGTTATACAGAATGTAGGGTAGGCTATACAATATATGGGGAAAACCCTCCTTGAGATTTAAATTATAGTCAAGTCAAGTCATGTTTATTTATATAGCGCATTTCATACACAGAGGTCATTCAATGTGCTTTACATAAAAAGCAAAAGTAGACAGTAATAAAATAAAAGCATATTATAGGCTAACTAATTAGTTTGCTTACATTATTGTGCTAGGCTAATATCAATAATATCAATTCCAACAATGAGACTCTTTACTACAACTGTTTACTTCTCATGTTTACTTTCAACAATTAGGAAAACAAGAGGTCATTAGGAAATGGGCGATACCGATTTAAACCTAGATCACGATACGTCCCACAATATTTTTGCCGATGAAGATATAAATGACGATATCCATCCTAGAGGCCATGCATGTCATGCAATTTGTATTAAAGTGTACTGTGAACAAAACATTACATCAGATCTCTTCAACAGAACTCTCTGATGCAACCAACTCCTGATTGTGTGTGTGCATACATATGAAGGCGCAGTGTGGCCATTCGTTCCCTTGGTGCCAACGTGAGTAAGTGTCTACAGCTCTGTAGCATTTGTGTGTTGCTGCTGTCTACATGTGTGATCTTGGCAGACAGGTGAGGGTGCTCAGGGCCAGCAGGGAGCGTGGGGGGGGGGCGGCAGACTCTAGGCTCCAGAGAGAGACCCGATACACAACATCCAAAGTCAGCCAGTCAGCCACACACACACAGAGACACAAGCGGAGAGGCTAGGGAGCACACCACTCGGCCAACCAAACCTCAACGGAAAGACGCTAATGCTATAATCGTTCATTAGGCCGAGGGATGCCTCTGGACGGTGCAGAAATCCCCTAATCTGTCAATTAACTTAAAGCGCAATCCCAATTTCACATTCTAAAGTTCCAATCCACCCAATTCAACATATTAAACTGCCCTCCATCACAGCTGCTATATACACAGATTAGGCCAGATTAAAATCTGACCAGCCATCGCCATCTGGTCCTACAGCATGGCACATATACATATACACACACACACACACACACACACACACACATCACTTTAGAAGGTTTATTCGATCATTCCAGGCCTGCTAAACACATCAACTGAATAGAGTGCTGGCTACGAACCATCTCACACCAGGACCAAAAACAAACACGTTCCCATTACCGCATCATGGATCACACGAGCATACCGGAAGGGTGAAAGTGGTCCAAAACATTAGTTCCTCCTCCATGCAACGTGAGCCACGGAGTTCAGAGGAACTAAACTGAAGGCACATGGGCGGCTGTATTTAAATACTGACCACACCACAAACACCACAACTGTTCTGGAAGAATGCTGCCTTTAAAAGGCAGCCTTGATCAAAGTTCAGAGTTGCACACTTCCAACTGACGTCAGTCCACACATGTTTAAGTACTGTACAGGCAAAACAGTGAACATGGGCATTTACAAAGCCGAGTAACAAGTTCTCAGTTTGCGCAGTTTGATGTTGCATCATCCCAATTAAGTTCCTCAGAGTATGTACTATAGTACCACTGGACTGTGTGAGAATCCACATTCGGTGTTTGTGTGTTAGTACACTTATTTTAGTGTTTGCAGCTACAGACTGGGAAGGAGAAAACATCAATGGCTGGTCGGCACATCTGAACAACTGACATGCAAAGGGAGGTGTAGAACGACATCATCAGTCCAGTTGGTTCCTCCTGCCACTGGGCCTTTCCCAAACTAGTTCCTACCCACTCCCCCTCGATTACCTTTTGCACTCCTGTGGAATCACCCTCACAGCTAAATGACTTGATTAGCGTGTAGGGTAGAATACCACACTCAGCTCAGCTTTGGGACGGACTTCACTCTGCCTAGCGGAAACAGGTTCTGACGTAGCCCACGTATGGATTGGTTCGACAAGGAGGCATCGGTGTTCATGCGGCATTGGAGGGTTTATAACACACAGTAATTGGTTTCGGATGGCCCTTAATACGGCGGACCCTCCATGTGAATGCGCAAACAGAGTGCAAGTGGCTAGGGAGAGGGCGAAGTAACTAGTTTCGGAAAGGGCCATTCTCTCTTACAGTCAGACTCACACAAACATACACACACACACACACACACACACACACACACACACCTGTCCATAGCTACACACATCAAGATCTGAGGCAGAAAAATGACCACAAGAGGGGTAAAATACTAAAGTGTGAAATCAGGAGGGTGCAAGGTTTTTTCTCTCTAGCAGCATCACTACTAGCAGGATCGGAATGTCAGCAGCAGAGTCTTGCCCAGTGTATTCGTGTGTGCACTGGTGCTTTTTCAAGGGTGGTGGGGGCCATCCCCAACAGTGCCTGTGCCAGTTTACAAAAGTGCAGGGACGTGTGTGTGATTTGCGAAACTCTCTGCATGCATCGCTGCAATTAAAAAGCTGCCCTCGCTGGGGAACTACATGCAGCCATCAGAGCACACACACTAGTGTGCGTATCCATCCACCGACTGTTGATGTGCCTTAACACTAGAGTTTTAAACATTTACCAGGTTGGTGTGGGTGGATGACTCCCTTTCACACGCACATTCTACACACGTGACAAGCGCTCAGCCTCAGAGACCTAGGATGAGGTAATAGATGATATCTTCACTGTTCAAAGCTGACATCTCTACACTGATCATTACCTGACAGGTACCTATTCTGATTTCCTCCCTCCGCTTCAATTTTTCTCTCTACCTGGGAGTGTATGTCTGTGTTGCCTGAGTGTGTACGTGTGTGTGTGTGTGTGTGTGTGTGAGAGAGACTGCTCATTGTGAAAGCTTCCTTGCTAGGCTTACATTTTGCACCAGGGCTAATCACCCTCGGGTAAAAACACAGGACCAGACAAGGCCTGCCCCTGTTTCAACTGCAATTAGTTTTGATCTCTTCTAGCGCTCTCCACCCTTTCCCTTTAAGAAGGAGCATGTTGTAATGTAGGACCTGGTATGCTGACAAAGTCGTGATGGCTATGTTGCCATGGAGATCTGTCGCTGGATGGTATTGTCCTCACTCCATTCAAACTCTTAACATTTTTATCCTTATCTCTCTCTCTCTCTGCAAGCATTTCACTGTGTGGTTTCGGACGGGTGCGACTGAACTATGAAATAACTACACCTTACCCAGAATCCCAAACACTCAGCATTATGATGATTCATCCACTTCTGCCTAATGCTGCATTATACAGCAGTAACACAAAACTCAATTCACTGAGTACAGTCAGCTTGCATTCACCTGAGATGGGCAGTTTCAGCAAGCACTACAAGCATCGCACCATTGGTCATGCTGAAACTTCAAGATTTGATACTGACTTTTTCTCCCCCCTGGCAGTGGAGTGAAAGGACTCCAAACAACAAAATGCTCTTACTTTACTTTAATGACTTCACATTCTGACTGTTTTTTTAAGCTTTGTCTTTTGCAGTCATCTAGATAAAAAAAACTGAAGCGATGGTGAAAAAATCATTAAGGTTGTTAACAAGTCTGAAAATATGCAATGCAGCAGATTTTCTTTTTTTTTTATGCTCATGTCAGGTGCTTTAAAGGAACCGTATGTAGGATTTTGGCCAAAACTGGTACTACAATCACTTTCAAAATACTGTAGAGCGGTGTACACCGCAGATGTGGTAACTAGAGCAGAGCTGGCAACCCAGATGCCGAAACACTACTGACTTTGTGATTACTAGATAGGTGGAGGGTGGCGGATCAGGCTAAAACACAAATATCAACATCAGTTGAGGGCTGCAACTTCACTTTTTGAAATGACGATATCCTGGCCGGACTACTGTTGTCAGTGATATAAGTATTTGAAATTAGCATTGATTTCCTAATGTCTAGTGACAAATCAGAGCCATTTTATGATTAATTGAATTTCATTTCTTACATACAAGTCTGTTTATTTCATTTCTGTTCATCCATACTGTGACGCAGACTGAAATGCAACCCACCCAATAAGGCCCAAACAGAACCATGAAAAGGGGTTAACAGACACACCCTTACATAGGTCCTTCTAGAGGCTAAAATTAGACTTGGGAAGCCTCATGACTTAACTCACGGCCACTGTATTTGGACACTATACAGAGTTCAAATAACCTCTCTCTCTCTCTCTCTCACACACACACACACACACACACACACACACACACACACACACACACACACACACACACACACACACACACACACACACAAAAACCAACCTTGAGAAAATATAAGTGACTGACTTATTGATTAAGCCCAGTCGTCTAATCTCACTATAGCCTACTTCCTTATTCTCAAGCTTTGTCATTTGTTAGCTAAATGTAGCCTATCACTGCTAGTTTGATACAGCCTGTATTAATGCAGTTAGCTAACACTGGCATACACAATCAGTTCTGAAACCAGGAAGTAATAGTCATCATGGGCAACTTCACACTATGCGTTTGGAACTGGCAATGGGTTAAATAAATCGCCGCATCACCATGGGAAACCAGCGCACTTTCACTAACACCCATCCTCAATAAAGCCGCAAACTAAAACCACAACTGTCCAACAAGGCTGATTAGCTCTACATTACCACAGCACAGGCATCTTATGTTAGATGCGCCACTCCACTACTCCCTAGACTCACACTACACACATACCCAAAGAGGTACGGTTTAATATGAACACTGGCCTAACACACTGGTGTACCAGACGGTCACAGTTTGTTGCCAACGACAGAAAGTAAGCAGCACAGGGCAAGATGGAGGGAAAGAAAGGAAAGAAAGAAAGAAAGAAAGAAAGAAAGAAAGAAAGAAAGAGTGGGAGGGAGAGAAAGAGAGAGAAAAGAAAGTATGAGAAAAAAAGAGCAACAAAAGAAAGACAGAAAGAAAGCGTGGACAAAGGGAAGGAGACACACAAGAGAAGATGGGATAAATAAAGGAACCTGCAGGTAAATGGATCTGGGTATAAATATCACACTGCCTCTATTTCCAACTGAGCACGGCAACAGCCAAGGACACAAATAGGCAGCAGCTGGACGTCCTGTCTCTCCCCCTCTCCCTCTCTCTTCCTGTGTCAGAAAACTGTCAACAGCCCACAAATAAAGCTCGTATCAATTTGCCTTCCTCACTGACAGCTCATTTCATTGAAATAAAATAAAACTTGGATGGCAAAGACCATATAAATTCTCCCTCCAACACATACCTCTGCAATCATTTCAAAGCACTTGAAAGTTGTGATGAGAACAGACATGAAGACAGACATTACTGCGAGACAAGATGCATGTTTGCATGGCCTAGTTCACGTACCTTAGTAAAAAAACACACACACACACACACAACCTGGACATACAATTATCTAATAAAACAGAGAGATGGTGTAGAGAAGGCATTCCAGCCTTCCTTACAGAGAAGTGCAGTTGGGGGGCAGACTGAAGAGAAAATCTGTGTGTGACGGTTGGATGGATTATAACACTAAATAGGGAAAACACAAGAAACAGTCCGGGAAGGACTTCAAATGCTTTGATGACAGCAAGAAGTGTCAACATAATCTTGCAGTGACCCCGACCCCCCCTGCTCATGCAAACACACTCAACTATTTATAACCTAGTCTTACAGCGAATATGTTGGAAACAGAGTGCCTCATAGGGAGAGAGCCAGAGGGATTGACTGAAGAATTGTTCTCTCTTCTCTATATTTAATGTCTACCAAGCTTTTGCTCAACTTGTATGTTGTATATTTGAACTTATCTTTTGAACATTTTGAATGGGCTACAAAAGCCTGCCATGTCTTTTCAGCAGCAGTCCAAAGGCAGAGCACAAAATGGAGAAGCTAGACACCGACTCTGTGCAGTTAACATGACTCACTCAATCATAAACAAACACCTGAATGACGTCAAGCTGTTGAAAACAGAAAGGGGAGAGATGGAGGGAGAGAGAGAGAGAGGAGAGAGAGAGAGAGAGAGAGAGAGAGAGAGAGAGGGCACTCCCTCTCGCTGACTTCACACCCAGCTCGACTGGAAATGCCTGTTTCAACACAGCAACAAAATAATACCGGCTGGCCAGTCCACATGCAGATGGAGGCCACTCGTGTGGGTGGATGAGAGAGAGAGACAGAGAAAGACCAGAGAGAGAGAGAGAAAGATTATAGAGAGAGAGAGACACAGAGAGAGAAAGACCAGAGAGAACAAGAGACCAGAGAGAGAGAGGGTAAGGAAAACTGTAGAGAGAGAGGGGGGGGGGGGGGTGAAGAACTCTGGACTTAGGCTCCTACTGTGGTGTGGCATGACGTGGTCTGGTCACATCTTGATATAGTGCTGTCTGTAAAAAATGCAAAGCGCCGTGTAATTATGAGCCTTGCTACTGGAGAGGCTGAAGGTCAGAGATCCAGAGAGCAGAGCGTGCCCACTCGATTGTGCTCACCCTACACACACCCACCGACTCAACACCCTCAGCTGGGGGACTACACAGATACCGTCCCAATTGGTGCACACAGCAGGCTTAGAGGACACGGCCCTTATCCATTTACAAGGGAGGAGTGGCCTGACAAGGAACTATGGGAGGTTAGAGTTCCTCAAAAGGGAAATTGGTTTGGTTGGCGGACTTTAAGCCTTTGATTAGATGCAGGGTTCCTACACATTTTGCATTTCAAAATTCCCTACTTTTTCCATACTCAAATTTCCAAACTTCTCCGTAGATTTTTCTAACCATATTCTCGACATTGCGGCCACTTCTGGTTTGGGATAACTCGGTGAAAACAAAGGTATGGACAACTGAAGTGAATTAAAAAATGACACTTAATATTCGGCCATTTAGCTGGGTCATTTTTAGTTGTATCTTGACGATGGGGACTGACAGTTAAGCTACACAACAGTAGGAATGGTTCATTATGACCTGAGTGAAGTGATTAGTACTGCAAATGCAATAGTCTGGAAACACAAATATTTCTCCATACCCTTGTTTCTTTTTTCCATACTTATCCAGACCTGGAAATTACTAAAATCAAATTCCATACTTTTCCAGGTTTTCCATACTGCGTAGGAACCCTGTAGATGTCTAACTGAGGAAAATATATGACATTTCCTATATAGGCTATAATATTAACCAGTGGGGTATATGGCAGTCCATTCTGAATCTAAGGTCCAATGGTGTCCTGAACAGTTGGAAATGTAAGCCTCAATGTCAATCACGTGATTATAGATGACTCTTCCATGCCTGACGACATGGAATTCTGACAACTACTATGCCTGAAGACATGGATTTCTGTTCTGTTCTTTTTTTTTTTTTTCACTGTGACAACACAAGTTCTGACTCTACATAAAGTTGTAAATTCTCAAAATCACAGAATAATTTAGTAACCACAGAGAAACCCTATGAATTTCTTCCTTTCTTCCATCTCCATAGACTCTTTGAATCCATTCAGCTTCTCTATGACAGGAAACCCCCTGAAGCCCTTTTCAGCCCAGGATGCCAGACCAGGCACACTTCACAATGAGAAGAGTGGGCTACGGACTGCTAGAGCTCTCTGGACCTAAAATCGGGGCCAGACAACTCCAATGGAAAACAGAGAGTTGTAGGAGTTCATTACTATGTCCTAACCAAACAACAGGATGTTGGCGTGATAGCAGGCTTGTGCAATGTCACAGGGGTGCTGAAGAAATAGCACGCTGGTGTCTCAAGAGTAGTCTCAACTGCATCTCAACAACGCTGGCAGCTTTCAGCGGTTCACAGACGTCACACACTGGCACAGCTCATTTTCCCACTGTCCCTTCACGGGATGACATCATGTAGACTAAACCTGCAGGGCCCGCTTGGTCGTGTGTGTCCGGGAGCGAAAGGCTTGCAGACAGGTGAAAGCTTTAAGCCCCAGCTGACCGCTGGCCATCACATCACATCACAGCCTGCCTCACATGCGCACATGTTGTTTAGCATGCAGTAGCCTAAAAAGTTGTGGGTTCAATTCCCGGCTTCCACTGTTGTGCCCTTGAGCAAGGCTCTTAACCCCCGAGTTGCTATGGGGAGAATGGCTCTAATACTGTCACTGTCGCTTTGGACAGATGTATCTGCTAAAATGAACAAATGGAAATGTTAACACCTATTTCATCCCGGCAGAGGAGCACACTGCAGCACACAAGGAAGATGCTCTATCTTCGCCCATCACACTCTCTCCCGCTCTAATCACCATCAGCAGCACATGTACCTGAATCTGAATCCATCTGCCCGTCCCTCTATCTCTCGGGGAGATTATCCTGCATCAGAGCTTATCCGGAGATTCAATATCCATTTCCACTAACTGCAGATGAGGCAAGCTGAGACAGGATGAGCAGGATCCAACAGCTCCTGCAGCTCCACAGTGGCAGCATGCAACATACAGTCATAATGACAGGGAGTGTAATGATGGGAGTGAAGTCTGGGCAAAAGCACACTCCCAGATGAGTGTTTGAAATGTACAGAAATTCCTAAATATAATGCAATATTAGGCTGATTGCTATCTATGTGACTAAAACCCATAGTCTTTGTAGTTATAGGTCTGTGTCTGACCGAAGTTGATGTTTAGGTAAAGAGGTAATGCGAAAGACAACAAAGTGTGTGTGTGTGTGTGTAGTGTGGTGACACTCCATCACTGGTAAACAGGAACACATATTAGCATATGTGAATATATTAACAGCACCAGAGTTGATTTCAGACAACACCCTTCATGTAGTTACAATACAGGGGCATGCACGCTGCAAGACCACATTTTTATTCCATTACAAACATGACCTAAGCTACTATAAATAACAGTACACCACCACTCTCTGGAAATACTATGAAAAGCATCATTCAATCAGTCAACACTCAGTTCCTCTCGGTCATAGTATCTATCCAGCTACTTTTTACAAGCTGTGCTGAAACTTGAAACCAACCCTGCCATGCTTATCTTGCAAACCTAGTGTATAAATGTGGCTCCTTTGTCCACATTTGCACACACTAGCAAATAAGACATTTACAAGGGACCAAATCATCTTTGCATGGTTGAGGAAGTTGTGAACTGAAATGATAAAAAATATAAAATATATCTAAATGATCTTGCCATAGTATGAATCGATTCATCTTCATCTGTTAATCTCACAGTGCAACTCAAACATTCTACAATCATGCTCAATTACTAACTCCGTGTACTTAAACTATAAGGCTACATCTCCCTATGTATAAGGGAGAAGCCACTTTGGCGTTTTGTCAAATACACCCAGTGTGTTCCAAGGGATTCTGTTCCTAGTCTCCCCAAAAACTGCTTTGCCAAATGTGTGACACTATGAATCACTAAAGAGATCTCCCACACTCCAAAGGGCTTTTACGCCTAGTTTTCACTGGGGTTAGCTCACTAAAACTTAATCCCTTTGATTTGTGACACAAGAAAAACATTTGTATCTGCACCTAAGCATTCACACAGAGGAAATGATATAACGTTACTTCTCCTAAATAGTCACAAAAGTGTATATTTATTTCCATATTAGTTCCCTTTACCTACATGGCTAGCTAAAGCTAGATAACTTAGTAGCTGATGTTAGCAAGCTAGGTGGTCACATCCAACCACTAGCAAAGAAATCAGGTGGGATGCTCTCTATTTTATATATTATCGCCCGTGCAATGGCTAACTATATGCCGAGTTAGCTGAATAACAAGCACCATAGTAAATACAAACAGGCCTGTGGATGTTAACCAATATGAGCAAAACCATGTTCATTGGATGACACCACTGGCTGTGAACGAACATATTTGGTTGGAAATGCTCGATTTCACCAAGCGTGAGATGACTGACTTGAACGTTGGGCTACCTAGCCACTGCTAACGTTAGCTAACGTTAGGTTACTGCCTCAATTTCATAAAATGGCAATATTGCGTGAGCACCACAAACATTCTCTAGCCACACTCACAAACCCTGTGTAATTGCATAGAACATATATTTCTGATGCCCACTCTATGCACAACAGGCCTAACGTTAACGTTATAGCTATCCAGGTTGCTTGTAAAGGAATGCAAGAAAACTCAATGACAGTGATAGTCTCTTGGCTAGCTAGCTGTGGTTGCTATCTTGAGAACTCCACTTACCTGACCTGACGAGTTTTCTATGACAGTTAGTAACGGAGGCCGGGATGACATTTTTGGTCAGGGATCTTCAAAAAGGGGTCCGGGGATGAAGAAAAATGTCTAAGAATCATACACACATTTAGCGGTAGAGGTTATTACTGTCCTTTTGGTCGAGGACCAAGGATCAAAAAGGTCCAAAGAGCTAGCAAGCTAGCTAGCCACGCAGACAAAGATCAACAAGTTGAATCCCACATTACAAGTACGTGTCCATGTCAACAGAGGTGAAAAATTGGGTTGCAAAAGTTTTCCAAACGTCAGAATTTATAATCACTCTAAGGTTAACCGTCAATGTCCTGATTTGCTGATTCCGACAACTGCATGGGCTGATTTATGAAATAGACAAACAGAAAATAGATTACAGTACTGATAGCCAGTCCAAATTAACGTTAGTTAACGTTAACGTTACCATCAACTGGCAATCCAACAAAGGAAACACATCAACGTGTCACGGTCTTGCACTTCATAAAACCAACTGCGCTTGATTTGCACACCCACATTAGGTTTTAAAAAGGAAAAAGAGAAAGGAGAAAAAACTGGTGTTTAAAATGTCGGATCTGTGTGAGTGTTGAGGCAGTCCAAAATCAAATCCGTAGATTCAATACATCAGGCCGGTCTAAATCGGTTCCAACTCGACCGACCTTCGCTGCAGAAAAATGAATAATCAACGTTGCCTGACAAATAACTTTAACGAGGTAACGTTAACGTTTGCTGGTGTGAATATTTAGCACAAAAATGTTCTTCCTGGTTTGAAGTGAGGGACAATTGCGTCTGGAAATAAGCCGCTTGGTCAAGAAAATCAGCCAGCTAGTCAGCTAATGTTAACGTTACATCCAAGTAGATATGAAGCTAGCAACCGTAGCAAGTATTGTGGTCTGCTGTGGAATTGCGCTAGCTAGGTAACGTTAGCTACTAATCCGAGGGGTAACGTCTGGTCAGCAAGCGCACTGGCTAATAAGCAGTCCAGAAAAACCAAATATCCATGAATAGCGCCGTCTCCTCTATTTCCGAGTGCGTGATTCAAATAAGGACGGCAACACTTGGAACACCAAACACTCGTGTTACGAAGTTGATGTCCTTAAAATACGTCCGAAAAAAAATCAAGTTGTAAAATCCTCCAGCATTACATGCCACGATAAGTGTATGTATGCGCTAGCTTGCTCTCTTCACTGGTAGAGGACAGTAGGCCTATGGAAAGCAACGGCTACTGCGTTCAAGCAGCAGCAACGCATTCTGAAAGCTACACGGAGATACCGGAACAAGCAGAAAGCAAGCAAGCAAGAAGCAACCACTGGGAGGCAACATGGCCGCCTGTGCACAGCTGAGAGGGGCGGTGTCGGTCGTCGGTACCCGATCTGCTACCGGAAGCTTCATTGGTTATGGTCCTATGATGGGTAACCTGGTGCTGACACTGGCTATCATGTTAACATCACATGTCATGGATATCTCAGTGATAAGTCTAAACATTTAGCCCAACCTACCATGGTCAGGTCAGGTGGACACACATTTAAATAATTATGATAAAATTCAAAAAAATGCTTTTGTAGTAGACCTACCCAGGTAATGGTTTAGTGAAATATTAAATACCCCCACCCCATCCCAAATTATAAAGGTGTTACACAAAACTATATGTAGCCTATAGTCCTTCCCCAGTTTACAGCAGAGGTTTGAGGCAAGATGAACACATCCAGAGTCATCAATATGTGTTTGACATTACAAAACAGTTGGGACTATGTCACTGGACAGTGTGAGATGCCATGTGCAGATAGGAATGGCAGAAGGGGGCTCAATAAAATGTTCTGTGAGTGAGCATCAGAGCATTCAGAAAATCTTTGTCTTGTTGAAGGCAAATCTGGAATGTTATGCTTATGTTTGCCCTCCAGAGTCATTAGGTGGACATTACAAAAACAGTTGGGTGTCACTGACAGTGTGTGGCCATGTGAGTGAATGGCAGAAGTCAAGGTGTGACAAGGCAGCCAGAAATTGTAGGGAACTCCAAAACTCAAAGAGAGTGAAGGCGGGTGATTTATTGGAGGCTTTGGACAGATCAATCAAGATCAGAACAGAAGGCATAGTCTCTGGAATCCACAGGGGGCTCCACAACCTCAATGGGTAATTAATAAATAATAATAGAGTGGCAACTCCTGAACAAACCCACAGGCGATTAAGTCACAAAAGGCCAGGCTAACCCTGAAACTTCTAATCCTATGATAATCCACCAGAAAACATTTCTGTTGTAGATCCTGTTGTTCGCAGGGAGCAACAGATTTTGGGACCAATGAGGAAGAGTTCACGGTAGTCTCCTCTGCTGGTGATGATCACTGCCACCAGGGGTAGTCATTGCTGTTTGTACTGGAAGATAAAGAACCTCATCAGATAGTGTACAGTAGCATCGTGCAGAAGTTTACAAGCCAACCCGAACACCTGTTTGGCTGTAAGGAACAACATCACAGACTGCCACAAAGTTCTTTAACCTGAAGTTTAGTTTGAGACATACAGTACTGTGCAAAAGTCTTAGGCACCTCAAGTTTTGCTTCAGTAATAAGGACCATATTGTTTATCACTCTTAATTATAATATGACCAGAGAACACAGTAAATACATAGTATTTAAATACACATACAGTATAATATACGTTTTGTTCTGATCCCAATCCAATTTCAGTCTCAAGCTGCCATTGGATTTGTTGTTAGCAGCGTTATAATGACCAATCATCCAAGGGGGAAGCTCTTGACGGAGCTGTCGTTCCCCACCCAGGCCACTGACGGGCATGCCTTGCTTGCCAAAGGCTGCTGGAAGATACAGATATGGGGGTCTCGAGATCAGCTGCTGACTTAACCATGGCTCACCCTAAAACTGTGTCAAGAGCATTTTGGCATGGCACAAAGTGGAGGAGCCACCTGAAATATAGGCTACTGTACACCTCTGGTGACCCTCTTCATTGTTCCAGGAAGGAATACAGTATTAGCTTGCCTCATCAAGGCTCTTTGTATAAAAATCTTTTGCCATGTTTTTTCCACTTTAGGTAACCAATGAACTCTTCCAACTGTAGCTTTTCAATGAGATCTTCGACCTGTCAAAGTGTCGTCATCCCTTCCCACTTCTGAATGTGGCAGAGCCAGTACCAGTACCAACCGGCGTGAGCTTCCCCCTTGCGAGATTGGTTGTTTTTGCAGTGTTATAATGACCAATCGAATGGATGCAGAAGACTAGAACCTGAACCAGAAAGACACATTTTTGTTTTTTTTATATTCCCTCTATCTTCTGGTTGAATTCCAATAAAGACAATGAGAAAATAACATATACATGGTCATCATAACATTGCTAAAACAACTAATCTAAGGGGAGCCTAATACTTTTGCACAGTACTGGTCTTATTGACCTTATTGATTTTATAGTTTACTGATCTAAATGTACAGTACAGGTGCATCTCAAAAAAATAAAACAGTGTAATTTACTGTATACTGAAGACCTTATTGATTTTATAGTTTACTGATCTAAATGTACAGTACAGGTGCATCTCAAAAAAATAAAAGTGTAATTTACTGTATACTGAAGACCTTATTGATTTTATAGTTTACTGATCTAAATGTACAGTACAGGTGCATCTCAAAAATGTAGTTAAAAATTTGAATTTTTAGTTAAAAAATTGAATCTTCCATATATTCCTAGATTCATTACATATAAAGTGACCTTATTGACCTTACTGATCTTATAGTTTACTAATCTAAATGTAGGCTACATTATGTAGGCCTAGTTTTAGAGAAAGCTCTGCTCAGTGTCTCACATGCACTGGTGGTTTAAAGTTAAATTAAATTAGCATTTAAGCATATTATTTATCTTGCCGATATTGCTGATGTAAATGCTGATATTAGCATAGGAGACGCTTTTATCCAATGGGACACTAGGCTTGCAATAGCAACCGAATTGGGGATTGAATCTGGACTGACCGATTGTCAGGCCGTTGACTGACACTGCTCCACCAGGCCTGCACCTGCACTGTAGGCAAGAAAAATGCCCCCTTCCCAGGAATGGAAACACCAACATAGCATCCTTGTATCTGACGGCGGCTATAGGCATGCGTGTCTTAAGCTGGAACCTCAGAGAGGGACAGGAAAGGAGGTAGAGAAGATTGGAGATTACCATAGCATAAATTATTAATCTGGATCGACTTGTATCAAAGAAACTATTCTGAGACAGTAAATCGAGGGGTTGAGAGGTTGATTTTGTCTTTTTACACAACTCCAGGCCTGCTTAAATTTGCTAGCCCTATTGACCTTGGGAGACTGTTTCACCACACCACTGTGAAGAGAATGCAACTCCGACTTTATGCTGATTATCTAAAGCCTTTGGTGCCCATATAGATCCTAAAATAAATGAGTTAATGAAGGCCTTGTCAGGTGTGGTTTCAGGAGATTTGTAGACGGAGACAGTCCACTAACTTAAGTGGACTTAAGAACCACCTTTTTAGGCAGGCCTTCAAGTAACTTATTGAGTCTGTTCACTGTGCTTTCCTTTAGAGATTTGTGGTCTATACATCTTTTTTTTTTTACTTTCTGTGTCTCGTGTTTTATCCTGTTCCTGTATCCTGTGCTATCTGAATTTGTGACTTTTGTCAGAGAAAAGTGCTTTACAAATGAATTTTGCTTATTTACTTAAATACTTTATAATTTACTATTTGAGGCTGCAGGAATGTTACCCCCTGTCCAATATGAGAAAACAAAATTGGTTGATTTACAACAAAATTGAAAATTAAAAACAGTGTAGCATATCTCATATGAATCACACACATGACTTGACTGCTGTTCAACTGCACAATGCTGCATAACAAGGCATAGAAATAACTTTTGACATTTACATGTATTAATTTAGCAGACACTGTTGTCCAAAGTGACTTACTTGGGGTCAAGTGCCTTGCTCAAGGGTACAACGATGGAAGCCAGTAATTGAACCCAACTTCCAGGCTACTGCCCAGCTACTACACTACCAATACTACAGAACTACATAATATTATTGTCAATTATTGTTAATATTATTGTCACTTTTGGCTTCTGAATCATGTATACTGCCTCACACAAGTAGGAAGGGTCAGCTTTTTAAGGGCTTTTCAGAGATTTAACATGTGTGCGTGTGTGTGTGTCTAAACTTGTAAACTTGTGCACTGCTTCACAAAAAAAGTCTGCAACAACAGATAGAGTACAATTTGGTGACACCCCAATGCATGTTTGTAGGCATGTGTTTGTGTACCTGCGTGTGTGTCTGTATACATGTGTGTGCATGTGTGGTGTACGTCTATGAGTGCACATTTGTGTGTGTGTGTCTGTGTGTGTGTGTGTGTGTGTGCCTATGCCTGAGTGTGCAAAAAAAAAAAAACACAGACCCAGGCATAAAGTTACGGCAGTATGCAAAAGTCGGCACACCCCTTATGGATTGAATATTCCAAAATTTGATGTGCATCCACAAACTGTGGCACTGATTGAGCGTGTCAAATTTAGTGAACGTTGACTCGCAAGATATTGCACAACTATGTCTTGAGATGGTTGATGTCAATTGTAGAACCCGTCCCCTATAGAATTTAACTAAATTTGGCTTAATGAAAGTGATGCAGTCTGAACGTCAACTTTAACCTTCACAAAATATTGGCATAAGCTTGTTGGCTGTTGAACCACACATTAGACGTTCCCCTTGATCAATAAATCAGAAGTTAAACATTGTTAACCCTTTGCATGACTTACCACCTATACTTAAAAAATGTTTTTTTTCTTTTCTTTTAAAATATGAACTAAATTAAGCTTGACTTAGTCTTGATACATCTAGTTTTACCTACCATAATACAAATTCAACTATTGGGTCCATCTTGGAAGAGAAATAACCTTCTTTCAGGGACATAGAGTAAGCTTAATTGTTATCATAACCAAAGTTTATGTTAAATAAAGTCATCATTTAGATGACTATGTTTCATTATAATGACTTTCATTTCCCATATTCAGGGTTCTATTGCAGTCAGAGGACATATTCAACTGCACTGAGATCGCACAGAGCCCTCCCCTTCAGAAAGCGTGCAAATCCAATCGAATTTGGGCCTGTGAGGTACTAAAGCTGTAGCCATAGCCAGAATGGGTGACTGTATCTGCTACACACATCAATGTTTTTCTCCTCATTGCTGCATTATAGCTAATCCTGATACTTTATTGGTAAAAGAGCCAACAATGTGCTTTTTCTTTCCCACAATCCCAAACAGAAATTATGAAAAAAGCATGTCTAGTTGACAGTGAAAAATAACACAAAATACATCTTACCGCTCCAGTCAATATCTGGACCTTATTCCACAGATAAGTTGCAAATTGGTAAACATTTACAATATCCTTATATAAGTAAGTATATATACGCGTTTGATCCCGTGAGGGAAATTTGGTAACTGCATTTATCCGAATCCATGAATTAGTGAAACACACTCAGCACACAGTGAACACACAGTGAGGTGAAGCACACACTAATCCCGGCACAGTGAGCTGCCTGCAACAACAGCGGCGCTCGGGGAGCAGTGAGGTGCCTTGCTCAAGGGCACTTCAGCCGTGCCTACTGGTCGGGGTTCGAACTGGCAACTCTTACCTTGCAGTATATAACTCTTTGGAGATATATTTTGTTGTTAATCCTTCACCTCCACAACAAAAGCATTTGCATTGTGTACAGGGGGGATAAGTTGCAAGAAGTTTGCTATTTACAATAGCAGAGTAACATATAAATACATCGCGACTCAGAGGGAGCTCTAAACTCTCCAAAAATACCTAAACCTGCATAGTAGGTTCCATATTTAAATGCTGTTGCCATATGGCAAAAATTATATTTTGCCAATTTACAAAACACTCATTATATATGAACTTGATAAATTGTTCATGTTTGCATAGTCCATATAGTGTTTCAATTTTTTTCTCAAAGAAATAATGCCTAAATTCTGAATTTTGGCCATCCAAAGGTAACGGACAGGTGGTGGTGGTCACAGAGGTACCTCTCTGAAGTACTAACATATCCTCATATGACCTTTTTCATACTAAAAAGCCCTCTTCTTCACTTCAGTAAATAGGTTTTGTGTTACTACCAATTATTAACTGTTGCCAACACCATGCAGTAGAGAGTTAAAACAAATGAAAAAGTGATTTTTACAGCCTAAAAGAGACAGACAGTGGACAATCAGTTTTTGGTGTTGCACTTTGTAGACACTCCCTATGCACTTATGCACTGAGAAGACAGCCAGCAGCACACATCTTGAGGCATTTATCCAGTTCTTGGATCCACTTCTTGCTGCAATCATGTGGTAAGATTAATTTTTCACCCATAATGTCCATCTTGACACTGCATGGCTAATATCAAAGTAGACCAGATGCTAGTACCTTACAGGGCAGCTGGTAACAACCATATTATTTTCAGAAACATTTCATTTATGCTTACCAACTTACACATTGAAATCATAGCGGAACCAGTGAAGTTTAACATGACACAACTCCTAAAACCTTTTATTTGAATGATGGAGAGTGTTTTTGTGTCATTGAATGAGAGCAAACCACATGAGTAATAGTAGATTTTTAAGAATTGTGAGGCCACGCCGCTTACTTTCTTGGATTTCAATGTGATGTTGAATTATAAAGTATGTTATGGAATGTTTATCTTAGACAGTTTACATACTGTCAACGTACTGAACATGACAAACAGAGGGATAGCAGGTGTGTCAGGTGTAAATTTAAGTACAGTCGGTGATGGATCTATTAAAATAAGGGGTTCTCAAACTTTTTGGTTCCAAGGACCCACTTGTGGGAGACAATTTCCAAGGACCCCCCTCATAATCGTAACAATTAAGCAATATTTTAAGGGATTTATATGCCATTTGTATTTTCTGAAGTTGTAGCCTGCAGGTTCATCCTGTGTTTTCTGGAAGGTGTGTAACTTGGTCTTTTGTCAACTTTGGATTTTGCATCACTTGACAGGGTGGACTGAGTCAAACATCTCTCCACGTTCATCAGCTAGCTGGCACATAAGCCACAAGCAGCGGAATGGTTTTTTGTGACGGGAGTGAAGTGATTCAAGTTAATGGTTAATGTAGGTGAGCAAACATACACAATTTGCTTTTATTGGGGATAAGGGTTGTCACAGATGTTTTTTTTAAAGATGATAAACCACAACTTTATAATTTAAAGCAAATTATTTTGCAGACACATGGGTCGCAGACCCCACTTTTAGAACCACTGACATAAAAGAGTCAGCCTTTTTGTAATTATGCATTCGTGATCCGCTGTATTAATTCATAAATATCTCTGCTTTTGGAACTTTAAGATCAAGTGACAGGTCAAGTCACTGAGGTGATTGGGACCATTTCATTTGCAAAGACTGTGAGACATTCTCACTTGAAATATAACTGCATCAGGGCATTTGAGTAGCCTACTTTTAAAACAAATGTGCAAATAAAGCAAATTTGCACGTTTCATTTTCAAATATGTAAAATCTAAACTATACATTTTGATATGTGCTAGATCTTCTGGCAGGCAAAGGCATTTGAGCTCAACAGCCAATCAAATCCTCCTCCCTGTCTCTGAAGCACATAGATTGGCTGGCACTATGACTCGATCTCAGTTTAGTTAATTTACAGAGCCTGGACTGTGCACAGGAGTTTTGAAGTTTTTTTGGAGCAAAACTGAGAGGCCACAAGATCACCAAGGAGTAGGCCTAATTTACTGAATTTGACAAAAATTCTTAATTGTAAACTGCGACTTTAACGAAAAGTTTTGAGAGAGAAAAAAATGACACATTTCTCCAGCTCATTTGTGAGAATGAGAACATTGTTAAAAAGTGGTATAGTTTTCTGATGAAGATTGTGAAACTGATCAAATTAGTCAAAACATAATATTTTAATATCTTCGTCATGTTGAGTTTTACAAACCCGAGATCTAAGGTGCTCCCTGCTGGTGTTCGAACGAGCGGGTTAAGGCACACATACATGTGTGTAGCCCTAATATCCAGACCATCTTTTTAATAGACAGTTTTACAAACTACACTTAGCCTATTGCATGTAGCCATATGGTTGACTTTTACGTAATCTGATGCCCAACCTTGGTGATGGTGAAAGAGCATCATGCAACATCCCCATTCCAAGACTTTGATTCACCATCTGCGAATTTTTTTTTTTTAAAGACCTATGCTATGGCCTCAGCTCAGACATACCATCACCAATTTGTCTGGCTGTTTGTGAGTAGCCATGTGCCCTCTCAGGGTCGTTAATAAGTTTAACGTCATATCGATATTGGTCGCTAGAGGCAGCTCTTTCCAATTCACCACAATAAAGCTACACGTTTGCAGCCCGTTCAGCCATGGGCTCTCTATGGATCTTCAAGTTACAGTGTAATTCTACACCGCCCTCTGTGGATCCTCGAATAGGCCAGGGTAGGGCGCAGCTCGGCGGAGCTAAAGCCTGAAGAGAAATAGGCTAGAGAGAAATGATTATAACCTACTTCTGTTTCTGGAACATCTTTAGGTCTCCGTCGCATTAAACACATCGGCAGTGTGTTGTGAAACAGTCGGTTATACGGTAAGAAAATATACTGGCCTCTTTTCATGGATATCATGTCTGTAAAGCTGAGCGTAGTGATCTTCTTTGTGCTCTTTCCCATCGCATCAAACCGATTTCTGACCGTTAATTTATTTCTAGTGTAGCCTATCTTTCAGTAACGGCAATGTAACCTACAGTTAACACCAACACATCTTCTGAAATTAATATGTTATTTAGGCTAGGATAACATTTATGCCATTGAGAGAACCCCTTTAATTAGCTACCCATAACGCCGTGAAAGAAATGGTTCTGTGTTTGATTCGTCCAAGTGACCAGTGCTAGGAAAATAGGTTTGGGGTTTCTGGGCCGAAAGGCGAAAACGTGGCTGATTTTCTGACCTAGCCTACACAAGGCGACTTCAACCAAGTAGTCTGATAACCGATCGCAGCCTATTTTTGTTTATCAAGCATGCTGTGGTTAACCACGCGTGTCCATATGTGTCTTTTGACATTTTATGTTGACCATAGGCTATGATAAATTGTGGGGGTATCTTGTGCGTCACTCAAAACAGGCCCTCAAAATTCCATTCTGTTTTTGCCAACAAAAAGGTTTGGTTTGTAGATTCACAGTAGCTGTGGGAATTGATAGACAATCAGACCTCGTTCATTATAACTAAGTGACGTAGGATATCTTACCTCGATAAACTGGTGTTTCTGGTTCAACCAACTGAATCTAGCCATGCACAACATTGGAAATAAGTCTGGCCTTGTTCTTAGGCTGCTGTCTCGGTGCAATTGGGATGTATCAGAAGAATTGGGTAAATGTAAAGCCCTTGGTCATCTGTTCACTAAAGTCAAAAAGCTAGTTTGATCAACCACACATGTTCTCTTATTCAATAACCTCACTGGGCAGTCAACTTGCAAAATGTGATGTTTATTTTGCTTTTCTTCTAATAGGCTATGCCCAAAGAAGCGATGGGAGATGGCAGGTTCAGGTAAACCGATCTGTGTTGTATCCACAATTGCCCCAGTGAGAATAACACGGCTACTGATACCCGCCTCCTTCACCCGCCGGTAATCATCTGCCTAACATCGTCTTGGCCCAGATGGACAGCGCTTTGAGAGCTTAAATCTGACCGAAGTCTTTAGGAAACAGTGGAGAAACAGGGGCCAGTCACTGTGGGGCAGCCGCCGGCATGTCTCTTTCAGTAAGTACCGTATATTCAGCATTTATATGATTGAGAGAGCAAAATAGATGTCGCACAACTCTCTCTCTCTCTCTGCCTGTCTCTATCTCTTTCTCTCTTCTGATCTCCTCTGGAAGGCAGTTTGTTCTGGTAGAGTGCTTTCCCCTGGGTGTAGAAATGATAGGGGGAGGGGTTCCCCAAAAGAGCTATACAGGGGATGACAATAGGACCTCAAACCAGGGACAGATGTGGTCACCCTTCCCCCTCACCTCCTTCACTTGTCATTAATGCTTTTCTCCCATTTGTTTAATAACCCGCTCCCCTCTGAGTCTTTCAGAGACACCCATTCCCCCTCCATATGAATGAAACAGTTACAGCATGTAACTTCTTGTAGTAGGCCTAACCCAGTGTTTCTGCAGAGTTACTATTCATTCAGATGAAGCAACTTCATAATGCCATTTTCTTTTAAAAGAGATCTAAACAGATCCATTCTCAAAAAATCAATACCAAAGGAGTGATCCTGTCAAAACTATACCTCTGTGTAAACATGTCAATTAATGTTATGTAGCATTGTTATAAGCAGCCAGCTCAGGACGTCTACTGCCAGACAACTACAGAGTTGAATTGCAGATCAGATGAAGCATTGCCATTACATAAAACATGTGTATACCTTTTTGATTACTGTTTGAGCAGGGCAATAAACCTGCAAATTATAGTAGTTAATCATAGCACACAATAGCAAAACAACAAACTTATGTTCCTCAGGCTGTGACAGGCATGCTACAATATACCTAAGACAGACTCAGTATAATTTTCTTTTGCTTGTTCATAGGTAAGCAGATAGCTCTACAATGGAATGTAATTAAACCTTCCACAGGAGATTATGTCTGGCAAAGGTCAACAAATTGTAGTGTTATAACATACCAAGATTGGCAGAAATTGGTATTCATTGGATGTTTACTATTTAGAAAATCTAGGTTAATTTGTTGTTACAGGGTTTGTTTTTAACGAATTCTAGGTCAATTTGTTGTTTGTTGCCTGTCCAGAAATATTTGCTGATTGATTTAATGATATCCAAGAGCTTGTTCTGAAATATTTGCTACTATGGGCTGAAGACATTTTAATATTGCAACATTGGCAGTACTAAATTTGTTATAATGGGACAATAAAGTCAAGGCAGAAAAGACATTGCCTAAAAATAGTTGTAATACGTTTGTGAATAAGATACAATGTCTCCAGTGAAAATTACTTTGTGAGCCTGATTGCTATCACTGCTTTCCTCTCCCAGACGGTATTAGCAAAGGCTTTATTCGACAATGCAGCCGAGAGCCCGGAGGAGCTGGCGTTCAGGAAGGGGGACATCCTGATGGTCCTTGAGCAGGAGCAGGAAGGAGGCCCTGGCTGGTGGCTATGTTCACTGCATGGAAGGCAGGGCATTGCCCCTGCTAACCGCCTCCGCCTCCTCCAAACAGCTGCCCCCATTAACACAGGCATGGACACCTGTCGTGCCCCAAGTATGGACTCTGTCAACATCACTCCCAGGCAGCAGGCTGCCCGTGGCAACACACTTGGCTCTGATGACGGGGTCTATCTGTCCCCCCACAGCATGGCTGAGGGACTGTACCAGAGCCCAGGGGCCAGTTCTGCCCCCAGGGCTGGGGAGATGTGGCATATGGATGGAGGGCGCCCCCGCTCTCACTCCAGTTCTGGGGCACACTCGAGGCCTGAGCGGGATATTGCCATGGTGAGTCGGCCAAGGTCTCCCTCTGTGAGGGGTCGTGGTGTTGAGACAGACTCCTTATACCAGACTCCCAATGGGCTGTCACCCTTGACAGTCCAGTACCACAGATCCCAGGAAGTCTTATCATCGGAATCTGTGTACCTGACACCCAGTGCAGTTCCAAGGGCTGGCGTGGCCCCTGATGCCCAAGGGGAGACCACATTTTTAATGCAACGGGAGTCAGGTGGGCAGGGGAATTCCGAGGGCTGTTACCTGGTCCCTAGAGTTGCAACAACTGCCATGTCCAATGAAGACTTGTATCAAACCCCGACTAATGGTGTTGCAGTGGCAGTACCCACCCCGGGTGCATCCGGTCTCTCTGTTTCGCCTCTCACAAAAGTGAGCCAGGAGACTCCAAGCATGTACCAAACACCAACTCCCCCCGGAGGACCCCGGACCTCCCCCAAGGAACCTAACCTTCCCAACTCTTCTTCTGCTTCAGCATCAGGACCTAACCACAAACTTTCCCCTGCCACTGCCAATAGCTCCCCAAGACCTCAAACAAAGGGCGTCTCCAAAGACCCAGACAACCTGGGAGTGCCTTCCACCCCTCCAGGAGCCCGAGGAAAACTGGCTGCAGGAGGTAGAGGGTCCCCTTTGCTGGTACGAATTGGGAAAGGTGGCATTCCGGGATCTCCGAATTTCGGGAGGAAACCCCCTCCCCCTGCTCCCCCAGTCAGAGGTGTTACCAAGAAGAATACAACACCCCCCACACCTGCCCCAAAACCTGCTCTCCCAGCAGGTCTGGCTTTCTCGAAACAGCCTCGAGAGGTGGATGAAGGACATAAAATGGTTCCAGTAACCAGAGATGAAAACATCAAAGAAGGAAATATGCAGGACAAGTCAAGAATGAAGGATCCAGAGGTCCAGATGGTGACTACAAAGGTCGACAATAAAGCACAACAAGATTCGGAGAGTGATAAACTCGAGGATCAGGTGAGCAAATTATGTTAGGAAAACCCCAGATGTGAATCTTCTATTCCCCCTTTAACATTTAACGTATCTCTTATGTCTCTGATCTCAGCACCTCTGATGTGCTGTAGCTCTGATCACTGTTAATTATTTGAATAACCAACTGAGAATGTCCAACCATCTGTTAATGTTTAGCTGTTAACATGCCAAGAGTAACAGAAAGCTGTGTAATACAGTGGCTATGAGAGTCAAACTAAGAACTAAACATAGCTCTGTCATGGGGGTCTTTGAATTCATGGAACCACATTTGTCATTTTCATGATTAGACACTATGACACTAACTTGTCTTGAATGCTTCTTTTTTGCATTGCATTAAAAAAGAATGTACAGAAACACCTAAGGCAATAATTAGGGTTAAAACTCTTTTGCTAATGGTGGTACTACCTAAAGTACATCTCCACACACTATGTGGGGTGAAAATGTAACAGGAAGGTTGTCATTGAGCTAATTGTAAAACCGAAAGGGAGGTGCTTGATCAAAGCCGTGCCATCCTAACTCGTCTGTGCATTTTGTTTGTCATTTTTGGACTTCAGTATACATGCAGCTATTTGCTATGAGTCATTTATTTTGGTTGGTATGACCTAAACATTGGTAAAGGGTAAAAATATTGCAATTTTGCATCAGCAACAGCAATGTGAGTGTAAGTTTAAGACTTCTGTAACTGTTTGTCAGGTTTATGATACCCCTCCAACCAATCGATGGCAGCAAGCCCCATTAGCAACATGTGATGATGAGGATGACAACATCTACAATACTCCGAGAGCTGTTCCTCTTAATATTGGTTTTGACCAAGAGTCAGAGGTAAGATATATTCTGATCACAGATTATTTTACTTTATTCATTTGTCCTCTTTTTCCCTTTTGGATTCCTTTTTGTTAAATAGGTGCCTACTATACCCATCTCTTAAATTTCCTCTCCTACAATTTCACAGGTGCTTTTAAAGCTATCTTTCTGGCATTGCCTTTCCCCAATACGTTTTCATTCATTGTACAATTATGTCCTTCAACTCTTGAAATTTTGTTTCTGTTTCTGTATAGTGTGTTTTTTCGTCTGTTGCCAGCTTTGGTCTCTTATATTGTTTTTCATGTCAGTCGGTGTTATGGTGGTCTATCAAGAGAACTGAACTTTTTGATATGGTCATAATGCATCACACCGTATATATCTATACATCACACCTATTGACGCCTCTTAACAGAGTTGTTCTGTTGTCATACGGCTAGAGATTCCATCCTTTTGCAAAATATGGGATGGAATTTTTAAGCTTAACATGCTGGACACAATTGTGTGTGTTTAAAAAATGCACCAGTTGTTGAGCTGGAGCCCAGCTTTAAATAATGGAGTTCTGTTAAAGGTCTGCAATTTCAGAAAAATAGAGTGTATTTCAGCCAGTAAGCACAGACTATCACTGTTCTCAACACTGAACTACTTTAGCACTCTCACAATGGTGATTCATAAGCTCTGTAGTCAAGCTCGGCAGTGTCTGAGAAGCTGCTGTTAAAAGAGGAAAATGAACGATTCACTCTCATTCTCCCTCTCTTTTGCTGCAGATCTATGATGTCCCCACTCACACTCTTAACCCTGCGGTAGAGCCCCAGCATGAGACCTATAATGTTCCAGCATCCCTTCCCATTGCAAGTGAGGTGGAGGAGGATGAAGAGGATGTTTACAGTGTCCCAAGCCTTCCTGGTCAACCTGTGGTCCCTGCAGAGCCAGAAGAGGGAGCTGGCCATTCTCAGGTCTACTCGATCCCCAGCCCTGGCAAATCGGATGCCGACAGAGTCCAGCACAGCAACTGTTCACTTGAGGAATCCGAGCCAGATGGTGGGATCTATGACATGCCTTCTATGACCTTGGATATTCCAGCTACCTCTTCGGTCCGCCGCCTTTCTGTCTCCAGTACAGGCTCAGGGGACGTTCAGTGGAGAACCTCCATTTCCACCCTCATTCAGTCAGCGTGGAGCGTCACCTCCTCAGCTCCAGCGAGAGAGTTAGCGGCCTCGTTGGCTGAGATCTTGTCTGTTTGGAAAACAAGCCATGCAGGCGATGCCCCCCCACCCCTCCAGCAGGCTTGGTCCCGCCTCTCTGAAGCGATGCCTGCTTTGGCCATGTGTGGAAATGGACCTCCGACGGAGGCCCTGCGTGGCTTGGTACGATGTGCCCTGGAGGATGCCACTCTGCTTTTGCAGAGTCAGGTACGACCACGTCTCCCCTCCCAGGAGTCTCTGTCACGTAGGCCCTTACCAGCTCTTCCAGTGTCTGACGCACAGCACATAGGCTCGGGTATGGGCTCACGGAAAGGTAGTTGGATCCAGGAGAGGCCTCTTCCTCCTCCACCTCCTCCAGCATTCCCTTTGCCCCCACCACCGGCGTCTCTGCCACCCTCCATTGGAAGGAGCGAAGAGGATGACGAGCTGGGAAATGAATATGCAGGAATTGGGCTGACGCCTGCACCACCTACGTTGCCTGTGGGCGACAGTGTGGGATATGTGAAGTTACAGGTCCGTCTATTTTTCCATCTTTTTTCTTGTAATTCATTATCTGCTTTTTGAGTTGTCATATTATTTGACTTTGTGGTCAACTTAGTTCCCTTCTTTCTCATGTTCATAGTGAATGAATTTCTAGCAAGACCATTTTCAGGGTTTGTTTTCAAATGCTTCACATTGTCATTCTTTGTAGTTTCTTGTGCCATTGTTTGAGTGAGACACACCAGTCAACTGTTGTAATTTCATTCAGACTTTAGTTTATTCATTACCATTTTTAAGGTGCTTTATGTTTTAAGATTTGTTATGTTTTTTACCAACACCCTTGTTTACTATGATAGCATATGGTCATAGGAAGCAGAGATATACTCACTTGTTCATCTAAAGCCTCGCAGGTTATTCAGAGAGTAGCTTTGGGCATCCTTCAAAAATCATTTTTGAAAAAATATATAAAATATCTGGCCAAATCATAAATTCACCGGATAGATTTAAGTAGTGCCAAAAGTGTTATACAAGGTACAAGGTACAAGGAAGTTTATTGTCACATGCATATAGTTACTGGAAGTAAGAAATGCAGTGAAATTATGTCTGGTGTCAGCCTATTTGTGCAAAGTTGGGGGGGTAAAAAGTGCAGTAGAAGAGGGGTTTAGTAGATTATATACTTGGTGTATACTTGGTGTTTACAAGGTAAGTGGCCTTTAGGCCACTTAATTATATGTTTATTAATGAATGCATGGCATGATGGCACATGGGATGCGGAGATAAGCTTCCATGGTGGCCAAGTCTCATGAAAGTTTGTTAGAATTGTTGTAACTCTTGTGTTTTTTTTTTTAATCATAATCCTAAAGGAGTTTAATCCTAAACTCTTTTAGAATCTTTCTTTCCCTTTTTTTCTTTTCTGAATCTGCAATCCAGCATGTTTGCAGATGGTTGGCACAAACACCTCTTTTAAATGACTCATCGAAATTACACTTTGTCAAATTAGGGGATGCCAGAGCCCCCTGCAGATGCTCAGTTCCAGACAGAGAACAATTCCAGCCAGGTGATCCCCACTGCTGAGACAAGGGTAAAGGCACATTGTCAAGTACGTCAGAAATTGCTCCATTACCTATGATTTCCCAGACATTAATGCTATTCTCTCAAAGCCTTCGGATGTAATCTTCCCAAAGACTTTTCAATCAGGTTGCCTGACTTTTAAAAACAGTGGTTCTCTCCTGTTCCCTCTCCACAGCTCAGTCCATCTCCGCCTCTCCCGGGAACGCTCTCTCTCGAGGATTCTGAGCTGCTGTCCTTCTACTCATCCCAGAGTCTGTCACATCTCTCTTGCCTGGCTGACTCCATTGAGGCTCTGTTTACCAGTGTTCAGGGGAACCAGCCACCACGTGTCTTTGTTTCCCGAGGGAAGAGTCTGATTGTAACTGCTCATAAACTTGTCTTCATTGGGGATACCCTTTCTCGTCTCCTCAGTTCCTCTGACCTTAAAGCAAAGGTTTGTGTAATTCATTTTTGATTCTGTTTTACAATATGATATAGTACTTCTATTCAGATTTGCTCAAAACCTTAAAATCATTTTTAAAGTGGAACCCCCTTGAAATTGGCCTACTACTTTAAGTAACTATTTTTTTACATTACTTTTTTGAAATTGTACTGTAAATTGGTACCAACATATAAACAGTATTAATGGTCCAACCCATTTATAACAAATTCATTATATATACCGGTATGCAACTTGACTCAAAATCAGAGATGTTGTAGCTGTAGGTTATTATAAAGGATACTTTATAACATTTTGTTTATGTGAAGGCCATCAACTTGCATATAAATAAATAAATACAAATAATTTGTCCTCTGTAATTGTCTTAGGTTACCACATCAGGAGCAAGGCTTTGTCAGGCCTTAAAAACTGTAGTCGTGGCAACAAAAGGGGCAGCACAGAACTACCCATCAGTCCCGGCAACGCAGGAAATGGTGGACCGTGTGGCGGAGCTATCCCAGCATGCTGCTGGTTTTGCAGGGCTCCTCCAACGCCTTGCAGAAATATCCTGATGTCATCTTATTTACCCCACCCCAAAATACCGTTCCACAAAATGCCTTAATTGTATTTTTAACTTCTATTTTGATTGTCTGATTTGTTTTGGGAGCATATGTGCCATTGACATCACAGTTTGTGTTTCATTGACTTGGTTAAGACCAGTGCCACAAACAAGAGAGACTGTATGAGTATGTGTGTGTTTGTGTGCGTGAGTGTGTCTGTGGCTTTCGTTTACATGTCTTCAGTGCCAAGCACACTTGTCCTGTGTGACGTTATAACTTATTGGTGTTTGATATTGGATTTTTTTTGGACTGTGTTGAAGCTTAGTGTGTAATGGGTCTTTTTCATTTTTTCAGTGGTTTCAGCTCAGTGGTTTTCATTGATGCCACCCTGATTTTTGTGTAGTCGTTGGCGTTTGTTTTTAATGGCATTGAGTGGTACTAAGTGATCTGTGAAGTGTTTCACTTTGATGACAGTTTTTGAGTTTTGAGTGGGAGGGAATCAGTGTTGTCTTCACAGACAGGTGTGGTACTGGTATTGTAACATAACATTGGGATAAATCACAGGACTCCCCCCTCCCCCTTCTTCCCTGAGAGATAGAACACGAGTGAGCACACTGTGAGTAAACTGTAGGCTACTCACAGCCTAATTACAGGAATAAGTATGTCAGAAGAAAGTTATAAGACAGACTTGCCCACCAGTTTCAATGTGTCCAGGGACAGTGAACTCAGGCAGTCAGCCTGTATGCTCAGTCCTGTGCATCAGTTGTTTACTTTTTTTACCCTATCTCTCACTTTCCTTATCTACTCTATATGTGCTCTGTCCTCAGCTTACTCAGCATCACATGCAGGTTGAGACATGTTGTTTCAGTTTCTTTCCCACGACAGTTTGTTTCCCACAGGGAGTGGTGGTGCGTGAGAACAAGGAACTCTCATTCACATTTAACTCTCCTATTGCTTGGGAATATCTCATGTTATTTACATGTTCTGGGGAATTTATGCCTTATGTCTTTTCCCCTTAAATTCTTTCTCCTGAGTCCCACTGTACCAGTCTCTCTCTCTCCTGTGCAATTCCTATAAGCTACCAGCCATCCTTACCTTCTCTCATGCTTCACTAAATGCCAAATATATATCAGAGTTACGAGAACTTGCATGCAGGTTGTTGACTGACCAACCTTACAGAGTATAGCCTACTACAACTTGGAACTGGTCTTGGTCTCAGATTGTGAATTGAGCACCACCCAATGGGACATAGCAGTATTACTCATTATCACAGTATGTATATTTTTATGTAATAGAGGTGGCAGTTTGACAAAATGGTTGACAAGAGCAGACCATAAACCACTTCATAAGAAAGCCTTATTGTGTTTATCAAAGTCTGAACGTAACTATAATTTCATTGGCTATTATGTTTCTTCTGCTCCATGATTATGAAATGTTTGCATGGCTTTATGTAACTCTTTTCATATAGCCCATAAACACGTTAATCTGGGGTGTTTAAACACCGCTTATTTTATTAAACCAGTATATCATCAACTCTTTTAAATAATATTTGTATCAGAATGTATTTTTGACAGCTCTTGTTCAGACTGCTCTGGGACCTACCTGTTAGATCACTTGGTGTGGTCCAAACATGTCTTTTTTCTTTTGAAATACATGGTAAAAACTCTAATGCAAATTCATGTGTGATTTTTCCAAGTCTGACTTTATTCGCGTTGGGCCTTGTCTAGTCTACTTGTCATTTTGTCTTTAGCAGATTATGTTCACATGCAACTGAGCACTGCACGTGCCAATGGGGGTTTAGTTTGTATTCTATTGAAGCACCACTGAAGTACTTCGACGATGGGGTTGTTTTACTGAATTAAATATACTGATTTATGCCCAAATGTCTTCGTGTAAACAGTTTGACAGAGGCACACACATGCAACGGCCCGTAGCACCATTCGATTCCGGAAATCTCCTATCCTCGAATGTTGACGCACGCGCGCCACCGAGTACGTTGATTTTATGCGCTAGTAGTGAAGGAAGAGCAAAATGGCGGAACTCGAAGACGTTACCTTGGATGGAAAACCACTTAATTCCCTTCGTGTGGCAGATTTGAAAACGGCATTGGAAAAAAGAGGTCTACCAAAAAGCGGTCAGAAAAATGCACTTGTCAAGCGACTTAAGGGGGTAAGTTTGGTCACGATACTTTGCTTCCGCAAAAATTCAAGTTCAGTCGGAGTCTCGTCGGATAGGCCAAGCATCAGTGGACATATGCGAGAAGCCTTTGCATAGTAATATTGGTTATTACGTGCTTGATTCCGCAGGTGCTGCACCCTACCCCCTAATAAATTGCATTAATAAATATTAGGTAACGTTGCTTACCACATATGTGAAGCTAGTTAGTCACCTACTCTGCGAAAACCTAACTCCATATTATGACAAGATGGCCCGCGTTCGTTGTGTTTACGTGAGTCAGTTGATAGTGCTGTCCAGAGTTTCCTCCCCTTGAGTTGATGTTTGTTTCGTCAAGTAAGCGGCGTGGTGTTCAGGAATGGTGAAGCAAATGGCTCACACAGCAAACTACCATTCTGTAACTGGACTGCAGTGTCTGATTGGAATTAAACATCCAATCGCTAACATTATTTAACTTATTCGGCCTAACGTAACGTTTACGTTAACTGTTGTCAGAACAGAATAGCATAAACTTGAAGTGTTGTAATTAGTCATAGGCTACCGTCAACCACAAATAACATTAAATGGCTTTTACTTGCTAATTCGTGGTTATATTGCTACCAGTTAACTATCGTTATATATTTTTATTTTCACGGTCTTATTAACTTACGTTAGTTTGACCCCCCTCCCCTTCCTTTTGCTACCATAATGTTAACGTTAGCTAATTTAGCTAACTTTAGCTAGCTAACTAACGTTGCGGTAAACAAGTGAATTTAAAAAGCACACGAAGTGTAGGCCGAACTAACGTTGACGTTAAAATGTTGAATTAGTGGTAACGTTACACTATTGAGGTTGGGTGCTGCATGTATCCTCACTACAACGCCCATTCATTTCCAGTAACAGAACTTACTGATACAGTCAATTCAGATAGCGCTTTTAATAGAATTTGTCAGGGGAGGTTATGCAACGTATTCTCTGAAAATGTGCGTTTTAATTCAAAACTACCATTACTTTGTAAAAACTATTATACAGTTGTAATACCAGTAAAACACACCTTAAACACCCGTGATAGTACATTAATTACATTTGAACGGGAACTTTTGAACATCCGACTTGACAAAAATGAATCAGTGTAGGCTATAGTCTATATAAAATATAATTTAAATAACTTGGGATCAAGCAAACTATGTAGTCTAATAATCCAAATGCTTTTTTGTGGATTAATTCTTGCAAGTTATTATTAACTACCTGGGGCTTTCCCGCGTCTTTTTAAAGTGTTTATTAGCACGTTGTCATATCTGTTGTAAAACCTTGTAATATCTGGTGATTGTCCTGGCCGATAATTTGGCACAGCACAACGATAAACCTTTGCGGTCTCAGGGAAGCATCGTACAAACCTTAATTTTAATTTAATTATTTTTTTATTAGAAAATGTTACTTAAAAAAACTAAAATGTATGTCTAGACCTAGTTGCATTATTTAGCACACAGGTATTTATCTTAAGAGAATATCTCTTCCATGTGAAAAAAGATGTATTTTCTTTTTGTAATAAGGACAAGGTCCAACTTGGACCTGCTTGTCAATTATGTGACCTTACCAAAGTTGTTTACACACATGGAAGTTGTTTTTACACACATGGAAGCTTTGGGTGGAATGCAGAAGGCACATATTGATTAGGCTGAGTTATTAGTTTATTACCTAATTAGTTATTACCTAATTATAGGTTAATTAAAACAGTTTTGTGATAAGTGATGTTTCATTTCCCATATCCCTGTGTAAAAGTCAAGTACTGTGAAGCCAGTGGGAGCATTCAAATGCCATTTATACAATTTGTACAAAGTTGCAGTACTTTAGATTTAGTAACCACCTTACATCTTACCAAAGTCTGTAATGATACACATGAGCAACTGTGTACTGAAGCTTAGTGTCATAACATGATAATAAAAGAAAAGGTTGCATTTAATAAATCCATCCCACTTTACAACTTTGACATAGCCAGGATAAATGTTGCCCGCATTAAAAACTAAATCTCAGAATCACAAACATAGGATAAGATGTTTCCTACTATGCATGGAGATAGTTCTTCAAAGGATAATTAAAGGAAAGACAGTTTTGTGGATTGATTGTATAGTTTGCTATGATGGAATGTAAAGGAAATGTCTAACTAAGAAACGAGAATATGATTAATAGACATTAATTACACAAACTGAAATGGCTAGACAGATATCTTTTACAATCCAGGTGGTGCAACAGCTGAATACCATTGATATATCATAATACTATGAAAATATACACCTGGTGTCCTTTAATTTGTCAAATTGTTTTTTGATTGGGTGCTTAACATAAATTTACATAAACTAATAACCTGATTCAATAATAGAATGACTTAAAAATTTGGTCACAATCTGCAGTTACCGTAAAACTCAAATAGTTGCCTGTCTCTTTTACACGCCTGGTGTGGCTACAGGTTTGAATGAATAAAGGCCAGGCTCAAATAGAGGCATGGTCTGTTTTCGGGTTGTATTTAATCTCCTAAAACCCACCAATATTACCTTTCAGTGTGGTACAATATCTTTGTAAATTACGTTTGATAAAAATGTGTTGAATCTGTCCCGGCTCTCCCCGCTATTTGGATCGTTATTGCTTGTATCTCTCTATTAACACTCAATGAACAACATCTCAACACTAAATGAATTATCCGTCATCGGATAGCCTACGCATTCAACGTGTTTGAAATAACTAATTCGATAATATTTCCCATCTTTGCAGAGGAAATGTTTTGTGTGAAAGGAATTAAAAGGCCTGTCTCAAATACAAGCCTGTGCAGTTTGGCGATTTTGGAAAATAAAAGCCAATAAAATACATACATGTACATATGCATGAGTTCTTGTTTTGTTTTTGAAATATATACTATCCCAGTACCAACATGTAAACAATCTTTCCCTGATGTCCTCCACCTCACAAGGCAAGGTCTCATCTGATCTGGCAAGATTAGGCGTCAAAGTTACAGTTCTGCACTACCAGTCCTCCCAGTGCAGTTCTAAAACAGTTATAAAGAGTAATGACGAAACTGTCATAATACCGTAATTTAAACACAGATTTCTAGATAGATAGATAGATACTTTATTGATCCCCAGGGGATCTCATTGCATACTAGAATTCTCATTGCATACTAGAAGGAAACTGTAGATATACTCAAATAGTAGTGAGGGTTTATTTTAGTAGTAATAGAAAATAAAAATTGGAAACTTTTGTTGGAGTTTGTTTGAAACAATTGTTTGAGGATTTGTCTTCATAACAGTTTACCTCTGATTGTGCTCGTTTACAGGCTCTCATGTTGGAGAACCTACAGAAGACATCTACCCCTCATATTGGGCTGCAGCCCTAACTCTCAGGTGAGATCATTGTTTCGGCCACTCCAATTAGAACCATAGTGAGACCACCACACATTGGTTCCTGGTCCGTTTTTATATCAGCCAACCGGGGGAGCAGTAGATGCCAGTAGTTTTTTTCTCTGTTGAGGCTCCTGAGAAAGGCACCTGTCTCTTGGTCAGATCTAGTATAGTTACCGGTATATGGATATATGCAGTGGCAACGTAAGCTTTTTGCTTTTTCTCACATAAAAGCCAAGTTGACCATTACAAATATTTAAGCAACTTCATATTAAATTTCAATAAAATTTTTGTGTTGAGATTCTGGAACAGCCCTTTACATTTACACCACAATGGGATTAATATGTAATACCAAGGGCATAGTTTTTCTGACTTATGGTCGAGCAGAATGTATGGTAGAAGCCTTGTGAGTTCATTAGGGAGGAAATATGTCTCTTCTGTTACTACTCATCATTGATACACTTCAAAGACTTCAGCCATTAAAATCTCATGGGAGGATATCGTGCAATGACATTTCTAACAATGTCACCTTAATTATCTTGTGAAATTTGTAAGTATGTTAGCACTAACTACTAACTAATTGATAATAATTCAAGTGCTCTTAGTACTGACTATTAGTGTATTTAGAGAAACATCTCTAAACAATATTTGAGGTAATCACATAAAACATTGTGTACAGTTCTTACAGGGAGCTACACTGGGTGCGTAACTAAAATGTTCCGTTCGCGTTGCGTCTCCAGCAAAAGTTAGCTTCTACTATAATCAATGGAAGTAGCTACACCAGACGTGATGGCGGTGCGTACGTTCGAAAAAAATAGCCCAGTCTTCCAAAATGTTTTTTGTGCATCTCAAACGGAGCGTTTCAGTTAAGCGCTCAGTGTAGCTTCACTGTTATGGTGAAAGGCATGTTTCTGACCTAGCTAGATAGCTGTGCACACTTATTTAATTAATAATAATATCTTCCAGGTGCAACAAATGAATGGTGCTGCAGAAAACTAAGCAAAATTTTTAGTTGAAAATTGAGTGTATGGAGTGTCTGAATGGGAGAAGTGCATTGTGAACATATATATACATGCATGGGGCCAAGGAACTCGTACAACTTGATGCTCCACAAAGTTGTGTTCATTTTACTTTTGCAACCACAATTGCATCATGGCACATTTAGTTGTCATAATAACTTATTAATTACTGAACTCGAGACCCAAAGCATGCACTATTACAAATCAGTTCAGTTATTGCATGAGTCTCAAATAGGAAATGGATTGCTATATATATTTTACCCTTTAATATGTTTCCCCTTCCTTCCCTTAGATTGGTGCGGAGATGAGTCAGAACAGTTTCATACAACAGTATCTGGCAAAGCAACAGGAACTACTTCGACAGAGACTAGAGAGGGAGGCCAATGATGCTGTTGACAAAGAAGGTAATGTCACCAAATCCCCATTGCAACCTGCATCTTTGATAAATGTTGGCGCCACCATTTCCTATGAATTATGGACCACTTTTTTTGTATGTGCTCTCTATCAGCTCTCTAAATAGAGCATTTGTATTGGCTCCCTATCAGTAAGTTGTCACAGTGGCGGAGCGTCAGGAGGACCTTAGCAAAGTCCATATTAGCATTAGCACATGTCCATAGCTTCTGAGTGCTGACATGTGATTCCTCTGCTTCTGGTCTTTCAGCAGGCATGGACAGCCTTGCAGGTGGTGAGGATGAGGACAACACTGAGGCCAATGACAACTCCTCCTATCGACCGGAGGTCAGCTTCTGCAGCCGCTCACATGTACTAGTTGAATGTGTTTGAATGATAGACCTTGTGTTACACAAGTGCACATTTGTGATAGACAGATAGATGGTTTGATCATTTATCTCAAGGTAAATCAAGGCATCCAGTAGCTTATGACACACATACAGAACAACAGAAATATTCACTTTCATTTCAACACTGTAAGGGCCTGTGTCCACCAATCAGATTTTTTGCGCCGATAGCTCCCTCAACCTCATTTTCAGAGCGCTTCAGTCAAGTGTTTGTTGTTGCTAGGTTACGGTCGTCGAGAGAGAAGTGACATTGCTGTTTTTAAAAGTCAAGGTGGGGTCCTTCAAGGTTGCTATTGCTATGTACATCATCATGTCCCAACAAAGTACTGTTTCAATGTCAAGCATCCATCAAAGTCAACCAAATTCTACCAAGGCCGAAGTCCTTCGTTTTGCCGAATTTTTTAGGACGCATGTGTGTATCCTCTGACTGCTCAGCACACCACAACCCTGTGCACACATTTATGGAGGATTTAAAATCTGTACTAAACAAGGCAGTTCACTATGTATATAAATGCAAACATCATCTTAGTGTCTCTATGTAAAGTAGCATAAATTAAATATGGGCTCAGATCATTTTTTTCAACTTTGAACTCTTACACCGTAATCATGTAAAGACACCATTTAGAAACCTTTTCCAACGATTGTGAAAGTGAGCTAAATAGTAGTTTTTCTTTACGATTTTGCTTAAATGTTGCTGCTCTGGGTTTTATTTTGGCAAATTAATAAAAAATATATCATTTAATTTATTGACGGGAGAATGACAGTGGTGCATTCATTGTTTTTCAACAAAAAGCGGGCAGGAGGCATGATTTTCAATAACGCACACCTGCAGCTTCCCGCACACTCCCTAGTCTGTTCCATTGTGTGTTTTCCAAACGCTAAGAAAAAGCCTTGCCTCGTCTTTAAAGGATTTGACTCAGCAGAGCTAAGTTCTACCAAGCATGAATCCTCGACTTTGAGAAACAGCCATTGACCAGCCCAGTGCTGTTCTAAAAGTTGAACAGATTTCAACTTTCAGAGCGCTGCGGGGAAAAAAGGTCAGCGTCGAAGGCTTTTTTCCGCCGAGGGCGCTGAGCGCTATGAACGCTGAACTTTATAAGATTTGTATAAAAAATAGCCGCCATCGGCGCAAAAAACGTGATCGGTGGACACAGGCCCTAAGGATGGTAATACAACTGTGAGTTGATAGTCTATCCAGATTTCACATTCCAGGCAGGGAACTGATGCTGATGTAGTATGCGTAAGTGAAAGTGATTTAGTGAGATGTTATGGTAGAGTTAGTGTCATGGGGGAAGTGAAAAAGGTGAAAATTGCAAGAATACAATTACTGTGTCTGATATAAAATACAAAAAACTACACAGCAATAGAAATTAACTATACAAATCCTTACTGCATTTTTACTGGTTACAGGCAAACAAAACACATAATTTTTTATTTAAAATTTTAGATGTTTTTTTTTTTTTTTTTTAAGTTCTCCTTTCTCACTTTACAGCATAGTGTCATACCCTCCCGGCCCTCACTAATTGAGCCACAGGAGGTGAGAGGACAGGACCAAGATGGTCCACCGCGTGCTGTGGCGTCCCTCTCTGTCCGTGTGGTGGGCGAACCAGAACGCCAAGCCCCAGCCGGGCACATGTCCCAGCTCCAGGAGAGCCAGAGCACACCCTACGCTGCCGCTGGGTCCGCCCCATCAGTGCTCCAGCACAGTCGCTTTGCTCAGCAAGCGGTCAGCCAGTCTGTGAAGGAGGACAGTGATGACGATGACGACGACGACGAGAGTGAGGAAGAGGAGGAGTGGGGACCTGCGGCTGGGAAGAGGGGCGGCGGTCGGAAAGCTGCTGCCACGGCGGCGGCGGCGGTGGCAGCGCAGTTCCTCCCCACCCCGCAGAGGTCCCGGCGTAAGCTCCAGCCACCACAGCATATTCCCCCTCAACCCGCGATTCAGCCTCCCCTTCAGCTTCGCCAGCCCACCCCTCCGCCCTCGCCTCCTCTCGAGCTGTCCTTCCCCCTGCCAGACACCCCCAAGCAGAGTCCACCCGACCTGAACCAAGCAGCCGTGGCTGTGGCCGAGGGTCCACCTGCCGGCCTCCAGAGGCAAGACTCCAGCTCCAGCTCTCGCTCCAGCAGCCCCGAACCCCCTGCCAAACTTGGCCGTGGACCCCTCAGCCTGCTGGTCCGCAAGATGGAGTCAGAGGGGTTCGAGGGGGCGTTCGAGGAGGAAAGTGCAGCGGCAGCAGCGGCAGCAGCGGCAGCAGCGGCGGCGGCCGGTCAGAAGGAAGGAGCACCTGCCGCTGCTCCGGGTCCAGTGATGTTCCATGGAGATGCTCACAGCAGTGGAGATAAGATGGTTTCTCCTGGTGCCCAACCTGTCTCCCTCCCCCATGGATTAGACGCTGTACCCACCATCACCTTCAGCTCTGGGGCTCCAAAAAGAGGTGTTATTACCACTCTGGCTAATATGGAGACCGAACACGTGCAAGGTCCATCTGAAGACGAGAAGAGGAAGGATGAAGAAGCAGCCAAAGCAGACAAAGACAAACTGGAAGACTCTCACGGACAGCAGACCTCCTTGACGACCTTCCAGCCTCTCTTTGATGCTTCTCTCCCCACCTCCCCTCCTGGTACCACTGCATCTTCTCCTCCCCCCTCTGCGACCAAGAGACGCACCTTCTCGGATGTCCCCCCACCAAAGGCTCTCTTGTCGCCCACCAAATCAGAGCCCACGTGCTCCGACACGTCAGCCAGTCCTCAGCCCCCAGCTGCCCACAGGGGCAGCATCCTCTTCACCGGCAGCCACCAGCAAACTGCCCAACCACCTGTCACTGAGAGCACAGCAGACACCGAGATGCCCAAACAAGCGGGCAGACGACAGCCATCAGAGGGCACTGCCCAGGCTGCGTCTCTCTTGCCTCCCTCACCCCCACCAGATGACACTGAGGCTGAAAGGAAAGGCCGTGGAAAGGAGCAGGGTAGCAAGCGTCGATCTTCTGCTTCCAGTGACTCCTCATCCTCCGACTCGGACTCCTCTGGGTCCTCCGACTCCGAGGATAAGTCCTCTTCCGTGAGCCAGAAAAAGGTGTGAGATTAAAGGGTGAACAGTCTCCTGCTGTTTTAACCCATCTTATAATTATACAAAACAAATGTTTTACTTGAGTGGAGGGTATTCTTGTCCACACTATTAGTTCACAGTGCCATGAATGAATCCTGTGTGCTCCTTTGTGCTTTTCACTATACTTCATAAGCAGCCTGTCCCTACCTCTTGTGATTCATCATCATGCTTGATTTCAGGGAAAGCAAGACCAGCGAAGATCTGATGGCAAAGGCGATGGAAGTGAACACACTCACAGGTTGGCTTACAGGAGTGCTGCTGCCTCACCCACACAAGCATACAGTTTCAGACTGAAACATACATCTATTTATCTATTTATAATTCAGCCTGACACTTACCACACATTTGTCAAAAGATTCACAAGCAGTCCAGTTCTCCTATCTGATGTGATTCTCTGATGTGACCATTTTGGCTAATCTCTCGGCACTAACTTTCACTCTAAATCACTGCACCATACCAGGATATATGCTAACTTCTTTATCTAATGCACAACATAAAACTCACCTGATAAGTGGCATAAACTGAGAAAAAAATATATTTCTGCACATCATACATAAAAGGCATTTTTGCATACATGTGAAAATATGTTGAAAAAAGAGGTTTGTCGATTGTCTTGCAAAAAGAACTGATTTTGCAGTAAATCATACAAGCTGTCCACACAAGACAGATTTAATGACCATTTAGGTTAAAGAATCGTTTACTTTGCTTTGCAAATGCATTTTTCCCTGCAAGCCAGCTCCCCCTGTTGGCCGGTTTGGGAGTGGCCTCGTCCAGAACTATTTTAGGAAAGGCGAGTTTTCTGGGCTCCCCATACCTTCATGGGTGGAGTGGCAAAATGAATGTCGCCATGACTTTGGTGAGGGCATGGCCTTTTCTGTATAAGACTTGTGGCTAACGTTTGCCTTTGCCCAGCTGCCACAGAACGGGCATTTGGAAGAGGGCGAGGCGTATTTCCTTTTGCTGTCTCCAAGTGAAACCTAAGAGTGCCTTTGTTGGTCTAAAAGGAGGAGGAGGATCGTTTTCATTTTTTACAGGATGACCACATGCAGCTGAAAAAAGACTGCAGATTAGTAGCTCAGCATCAAGTGGAACCTTTGGTCTGTGGTCATGTGTCAGAAATAAGACGTCGTCTTGTGGCATTATTCTGAAGAACTTTCCATTGAGAACCGCAAATTAAGTTTCTCTTCTGTGCAGTCACTGGAATAGGACTTGAACAGGGGACTGAGTGGACTTAGATCAGAGTGTATATATACATATTTATTTATTCATAAATACGTACAATACTCATAGGCTTTGTTTTAAGTGGTCCTTAAAATAATAAACTTATGATTGAACTTAGAGATGCAATTTTAAGAATGTTAAATGTTTCTTGGCAATAAAGATTGCACCACCCTGCTGCTACCACCACCACCACCAAGAATGCACAGCCTGCATCTTATGTTGATAGAAGAAGTATGGTTTGCATATGGCTTAAAAACGGCATAGCATCTCAGCATTCAACTGTATATATTCAATATATTATTAATATTCTGTGCACAAAAACATGACATCTTTGACAAAGATGTTTGAAATAGTTCTCAGATCATTTGATAATTTAAACAGCAGAAAAACAGTGTCAATTTCAGGTGTTATTGTTAGCTGTGGCTGGGATTATTCTGTCTTCCATGAATGGAAGACAATGTAACCAAGATGAAATATCAGTAACTATAAGGGCACCCAGAGAGGGCACTGACCTCTGCCAGGACGAAAGGCCCCGCTCCGTTTTTACAGTAAGCACAGAGTGATGGAAGGCGACCCTCCCCCTCTTGCAACTCTAGAGTCTTAATACCAAGGATTCAAAAATGATTTAGGGCATGATATAGGGTTACAATCAAGCAACTTTGGCCATGACTTTATTTCTGCCATGTTGTATTAATCACATAAAAACACAGGCTTCCAACAGGCTGTTAATGTGTTTTCTTCTGCATGAGTGGGGAAATGTTTCATACCGTAATGGAACGTGCTGAGAAGTTGTCGAATCATGTCCTTCCCAAGGTAACAAACTGTGTGGTCGCCGAATGAGATATGGCAAGCCGACATCAGTCGGTCATATTTTTTGTCAGGCACTCAAAACGACAGCCTCGAGCATGTTGCCTTGGAGAGGGAGAGGGCCAAAGCCGTGTGGGTCCTTTCCCTTGTTTTTTTAGTCTGCCTATGGTTCCTGTTTGTGCTAGTCAACATGGCTGCCGTCTCTACGCCGCTGCCATAAAACCGACGCATTGCACAATTTGCCGGCTCTTGTATTCGGCACCTCGCGTCTGCGGTTAGCACAGCTATTACGCTTAACCAAAGACGATGCTTTTCGAAGGTCACAAAAACGGGTGAGGACAAGCTTGCTCCTACAAACGAAAAAGAGAAACATACGTGTAAGGTGTTGCCTCGATATAGGGGTGACACCAATATTATTAAAAAATGTGAAGCTTCTTCCGCGTCTTTGAGACCTTTATACAAGTGCGTTTATGAAACGACTAGCGTGGTCGCGTTCAGCTAAGTTGCACCTGGCCTCGTAAATTAAAGAACATGAGGTGGACGAGTATTTCTCTGTTCAGTCTCGTTTACTTGTTAAAAAAAAGGTTTAGTGTAATTAAAGTTTTAGAAGAAAATCGAAAGAAATATGAGGATATGTTTTCAGTTGCTGATCGCCACAATTTTATGAGCTAAGCTGATACAATATAACAAGAGGACTCCATGACTCTAATGACATCACTGTATTCATAATTATTAGGGGAGAGCCAGACATGCAACAAATATAGACTATGGTCTCTATTTATTGTGAATGTGGTAAAATGAACAATAACCTAATTAAATAATTCCTAGTGTTCACCTTATTTTCATTTACCAGTCAATCAGCCATTACAACCCTAATGTTTTGTTCTGTTATTTGTCTTCTCTTGTCACTCTAATTTAGTCGTTCACCTGTGTGTTATCACTTGTGTCTTTTGGTACCCTGCAGCTTAACCTAGCTTATTTTTTTGTTTTCTTTCTTTCTTTCTTTCTTTCTTTCTAGGGAGGTGAAAGAGTCTGCCCTCTCCGAGTCAGCAGATCCGGCTGCCATGGAGACGATGGAGGGGGTTCTTGATCGGCCGGGCCCCCAGGGTCAGACAGACACTCGGGCTGAGCCAGAACCTAATGAGGAGTTCTCAGACAAGGTAAGAATTAACCCTAGCAATGGCAGTTTCATGCCCAGGGGGTAGGTGAGGTCACAAGGTGAGGCCCTGGCTGGTGTGTGTGTTGAGATGGAGGAGTTGCCTAGGTTGTCTTGTAGTGTAGATATGTGAGGTGATGGGTTTATCTTCTTCATTCTCTCCTGACCCTCTGCAGACTAATGTCAAGGGATGCCAGGATAAATTGGCCCATGTTCCCTGTTATCTGGTTTTGTGTAGACTGTCGTTGACATTATTGATATTTATAATAGTTTTAATCAACATATTCCTTGACATAGGTATTCCTTACAGGTGCAGTAGGTAGCATTTTCTTTAAAAAATAAAATAAAAAAGAACAAGAAACATGGAAATGGCAATTTCTGTTTACCACAAAAAATAATCAGAAAAAATCTGGGCATGTATTCAGAAAGCTTAAAAGGCTAAAAGTAAACTAATGTGTTTGAGTCATTTTTTTACTAAAAGTAGTTCAAGAAGAAGTAGTTAAGATGATTCTTGACTCAGTTAGACCAGACACCAAAACTAATAGAATATAATCAGTTTCTGTCATTCCACCATCTGTCATACAATGTTTTGGATAATTACTGTTAAAGGTATTACACCCTCTCCATCATGAGGGAATGACCAGCCCACTTATACTTGGCCTGTGGGAAGCGTATTATGTGATGTGTAGCCTGTGTCAATTTGATTGTTTTTTTTTTTTTTTTGGTAGGCTCTGAAGCACATGCTTGTTCACTGCTGGCACAAACATGTCAATCATCAACCAATTAGAGAAGTTTTTGAAAGCAGGCTTGACACTAGGGCTCCAGTTCTGCTTTGCAGTGGACACATTTCACCTTGTTGTCTTCTTTTCTAAGTTTGAAATAATCCCAAAACTTCAGACATTCTCTGCCTTCTTTTACAGACGGTTTCTTGGCTCTCCGTCATCGCGCCAACTTAATTCTGAAAGTGGTGTGCGCGTCAGTAATAACAGTCCGAGTGAAACAATGGTCCCTGAGCTGATCAGGCCTTATAACGCAAGTGGTAGGATTTAAACGAAGCTTTGAGGCAGAGAATTTGCCTCCATCATTTTTTGTAATCAAATTATGAGATGTTTGAGTAGTTGTTTCAGCCCTACTTGAGACCATACCAACTGAGTCTCTCTCTCTCTCTGCTTAAAGAGACTTTTTCAACTTTTTCTTTGTAAAAGTTGGTCTCAGCAGCTTAGTGAGTAGAATTTAGGAGAAAACTTTGTTAGAGTCTTTGATTGCAACCTATAAGAACTGTTAGTGGTAAGGTGACATGCTTTGTGAATACAGGCCCAGATCTTAATATAAAATTCCTGAATAGTGACTAAAAGGAACACAGCATTTGAGATACAGATCTTTATCCCACAGATAATTAAAGCTTGTTTGGGGGAATAGAGTGCATTTTAGGTATCATAATGGTAACACCATAACCCTCACATCTTCAGAGCTGAGCTTGGTGGCATTTAGGTCTGTAATGAGACATTGCCCCATCTTAAGTTTGTTGAATGAGGTCAGTTGTCAGTAGAAATAGTCTTTGGCTCTGTGATGGCCTTGAAAAGCATGAGTGAGCAGCCGTGACGATAACTTGGGCTTTTTAATCTGCTTATGAGCGTGGTGCAAGTTTTGTCTATCTAGCTGGTAACTATCTTATGCTAGTCAACAATACCTTTTGATGAATAATGATATGAGTATAGATAGGAAAAAGCCTAGAAAATATTTAGTTTCTTCTCAGACAATGCTGCCTATTGCACCTTTAAGTAAGCATAGCCTAATATGGACGACACTTTTCCTTGTTAGCTTAGCTTAGCTTCCCAACTCCTGGATATGAAGTCAAGGATACTCAAAAAAGCCTAGTGGAAGTCAGTTGATCCCTTGAAGTTGAAATCAGTTTATAAAGCCAGACATATTTATTTTGAATGTGTATGTGTTTGGGGGAAGTGTTGTCTTGTCCAACCCTGTTGGTCCCAGAAGTAAAATAATATGCTACCACCATATTATCTTGGTTAAAATGTAAATTCCCATTAAGAACTGTGGGTTTTTAGAGCATATTTAGCTTTTAGCTCTCAACACTAATGCCATTACTCTTTCTAGTGTTGTTTGAAAGTCTTACTTAAACACAGTGTGAATAGTTACACCATAATTGTCAGAAGATGATGCATGCTACTGTCCGTTGCGTAAATGAACATGCATCTGGACTGATTACATTTGACAGATTGTGGGACTGATGGGGTTAATGGACCCTTAAAATGTCTGGGGAGAGATGTAGGTCTGTCTGAATTATTCTCCTCTCTTCTCAGCCTCTTCACATTCCATTTCCTCTCTGCTATCCCACTTTTGCTCTCTCTCTGTCCCACTTTCTTTCTCTCTCTCGCTCCCTTCCTCCCTCCCTCACTCCTACCCACCCTCCCTCCCTCCTACCCACCCTCCCTCAGCCTTTCGCCTCAACTCTGTATTTGGTGGTGTGCCTGACTGTTGAAAACCCCAATTGATTGCTTTTTTTGTGAAGGTGCCCTCCCCTCCTTCATTGCCCATAATGGTACCTGCCTACTTCCTCCACCTCCTGTTCCAACATCAACACCACCACCACCACTACCACTGCTCCTCTTCCTCCACCTCCTGTGTCGCTATGCCTAAGCGTGTCGGCTGTACCTGAGCTAGGCTCCCCAGATTCACCACTTCACTGAGTTAGCAAGAACCCATGGAAAAGCTGCAAGGACACTCGAGAGCATCTCACTGCTAAGACTGAGAAGGCACACAGGGAAAAAAAAAAAGACTTTTACTTTGACAACTCTCCCCCCCTCCCTCCCCCTGCCCTCTGCCCCCCCTTCCCCAATCGTCCCAGCTGTGGATGAATGACATTTGATGTGGGTGGTGGCCATCTCATGCCCTCTCTTACCAGTGCAAGAAAAATCCAGAAACTCGTAAATCGCTTGAGGAAGAACTCCGAAAGCCCTGGATTCTCCCTCTGCAAACAGCACACGTTTGTTGTCTAGCTTGTGCTGCGGCCATCTACCATTTGTCCTGCTCATCCAAACTTGGCAGACGGAGCCTTTCTGACGGCGCTGACCAACTCGAAAGGACTCTGACTGAACGTTCCAGATCTGCACACTCTGGTGAGAAGGATGCAAGTGAGCTCATCATAGTGCTGCTGCTGAAATGGAGTTAACCCATTTTCCCTTGTGGGTTTGGACTGGGCCATGATGTGTTCCATAGACACCAAGTCAAGTTTCCTCATCTGAAAGCATATGTGGCCATATTTTGAGGACACCCAATGTTTTCCTGACACGTTGATTGGAAAACAAAAGACACTTCCATAAGCTCAGACTTAAAAAATGGATTACCACGCCTGGATTTAGCAAAGACTTTTGACTGATCACGCAATCCAACAACCAATGAACAATTACAGAAGTTTTAAATCCCAGTTTGCACTGAAGCATGAAAATTAGGCTTGGTGTCCTGGTCTTGGAGATGTCCATCCATGACTTTGGTATATGAAGTTTCATGCTGAATTGGTTTTGCATTGATGCATTATGGACATACACACTCTCTCTCACTCCTGGATATCCAGTTGCACTTGTGAGATGGACATAAGTAATCTTCTCACTCACAGCATCCACTTCGAAGGCACCCCCATTTCAAGAGAGACCACTGCCCCAACAAAAGACTTTGTATTATGATGCTGGGAGTACTGCAGAGCTCTATAAGTGATGGACCCAACCAAGCAGAAAGGGGACTTTTGTGTCAGGTGGCCAGTTGGCACTTACACCTTGTCAGCCTCACTGATCTACCGGTCACTGATTGGACCCTTGTTGCCTAGATACAGTGCACACTGCCATGCGATTGGGCCATAGCCAAGCCAGTGAAGAATCAGGTGTCAATGGTACAAGGAAGTACATTTTTTACAAGATAGATTTATTTTCCATTAACTAATAGACATGACCGTTTCTTCACAGTACTCAGAGAGTGCAAAACAGTTTTACTTTTTTAATGTGTAATGAAATGTTTTTAATATTGTGAAATAATCCAATGGCCTTTTTTATAGCTTTGCTGGAGATGGAAGTGTCATCATTGTGTACAGAATAAGTGGCACCGCATGCCTTCAGGAATAGACCTCAGTGTACTTCCTTTTAAAATAACCTATGCAGCCATACTCACTTAAAATGACAATGGTAGAAGAAGGGCTGTCATTCAGGAAGACAGAAACTCCAGTGCGTTGTTTTAAAAAAAAAAATAAAAATAATAAGAGAAGAGAGCCTAAAGATACCATAATTTGTGTGCTATAACCGATGTATCCACAGATTGATGTCCATGTCATTCTGTCCAATTAGAACTCCTTATTGTGAGTATGTTTACCATCAAATGGTAAGCAAGTCACCAAGGGACACTGATGTAACGCCAATTGTCTGTTTAAATCAAACGAGACTGATCTTGGACTGGGCTGTTCCGTTAGTAAAGGCACTAAAGGCTATTGTGCTAAGGATTTTTTATAGTCAGGGCATATTTGTAATATAAATCACGCCTGTTGTGCTATACATCTTTTTTGTAGCTACTGTAAGCTGACTTTGTAGCTATTGTGAGCCCATTGAGAGGTCTCTTACTTTGTCAATCAGCGTTGCTTGGCTTGGGCAGACACATTTAAAATTGCTTCCAAGCTTTAAAGTCAGTTGGTTTGTTGTATCGTAAGCTGAGACCAATTTGGGATTTTCTTGCACTGGAGCGACTGTGTCTCTGTATTGACTTTTTAAAAATGTTGATCCCCATGGTAACGGTAGTTTGTTGGAGTGGTTAAATTTTTCACTCATGGGTTTCTCCTCCTTACCTGTCTGTCCTTTCTTCCCATCTCTCTCTGTCCCTCTCATTATTTTTGTGCTTGTTTGAGTCTCTCCATCTCATCTCGTACACCCCTGTGGGGTCTTTTTTTGTTTGTTTGTCCTCTTTGCCTTGCAGAGCGCCTCAGCGAAAGGGATTCCAACGCGAAAGATCTCTCTGAGTAGTAAGTACAACTTACTTTTCTCAACAGTCAGAGGTCTTCGCTAACATAAACGTAAAACGGAGTTTAGCTCCCAATTTTTTTTCAATTAAAACCAGCAACGATTTGACCCATCTGGGTCTTCTTCAGGCAAAGAAGAAGGTCGAAAACATAGCTGGTTTTAATGAAAGATTTGGGAGCTAAACTCCGGTGTGCGGAAATTACCTCTCTTTGTTTTACTTTTGGATATTTTGTCCTGCACCTGGCTTAAAGAAACCACTGTACCAGTCTTCTCTAACATACAAATCTATTTTAGAGGGCTTTCTTATTTTGAGTATGAAATCTCTGTTTAAAATGGCAGATTAGACTGAGGCCTCAGAGTACAGATAACTGATAAACTTACTCATAAGCCAGGCTCAGAACACATTACCAAATATGCTGAGATGGTTTGGATGAACCCTTCATCAGTATTTTATAAGAATTCACACATTGCTTTGTATATTGAATTGTTCTGTAAAGAAGTTTGGCAAACTTTGTCTTGTCTCAAATTTGTAATAATTTCCAGAACCATTTGTCGCCTCTGCCATTACAAAAACGAATCACAAGGTGGCGCTTTAACAAACTATTTTGTAGTTTTGGCCTCCAGATTGGATGATCCACCTATGAGCTTTGTGAAACATGTGTTTCCAAATTTGACCTCCTGTGCTCATGAGTCATGATGAAAAAGTGTACTGACTAAAAGTAGCAAAAGGATCTGTATTGGGTTTAACTGCAAGATGGTAAATAGACAGTTGGAAACAATTTGTCACTTTTTAAAGAATGTTTTTACAAGCAACTAGTATGGGTGTTATCATAAAATGTATTTTTAAATTAAATTTCATGGTGGAACGTGTGAAGGACAGATGAGCACACCTGCCGTTCAAATTAGTGGCCAAGGGGTTTGCTCTTATCTGGGTTGGATCACCTACCTTGTATACAAAAATAGCAACATTTATCAACAAATCATCATAAGACATGAGTTAGTGTCCTAGCCTTTTATCAGCTCCAATTGATGTTGATATTGGTTATTTTTTTGTACTTTTTATTTTTTTAAATTTAAACTGCAGTAATTAGATTGCTAGGGTACTGTCGCTGTATACCACACTGTTGTTATTATTTAACAAAATGCTAAAGTAAGGAAATGTAATCCTTTGGCTCTATCCACAGGATTGGAATTCCCCATACAGTTGTTTGAGTATTTGATTTTATAGCAGTTATTTCAGCAGTATATTTTGTCTTTTGTTGTGGATTGGGTGATGCCGTTGAACTCCAGTAATCCTTGAGATTACAGTAGTGCATTCCAGGGATTGTTGCCACACCTCTGTTTTAGTGTTGCATAAATAATGTGGAACTGTGATGAGGGAAGGCTTTTATGGATAGTTAAACAGCAACCAGTGGGCCTGGCTACTCATTGGTGAAATAACCCCCCTACATAAAGTGCTTTAAGGGTATGTAGATATTTACCCAATGCATACCTGCACTCATTCATTGGGAAGTGCTAAAATTAGTCTTGACATTTATTTTATTTTGAGGCAATACTTGTAAATTGACTGACGTTTGTTTGTTTGTTTGTGTGTGTGTGTGAGCAGCCAGTAAGTCTCCAGGTGGTGCAGAAAGTGGTTCTGCGGAGACCGAGTCGCCAGGTGGGGCGAGCCGAAAGAGGAGATGGGGCTCAATCACGTCCGTCACGGCCAAGAAACCGTCAATCAGCATCACCACTGACTCCCTCAAGGTATCAGAAGGTCCAAACCAAGAACAAACAAAAAAGTTAATCCAGTTCATGAAATGGACCAGTTTAAGCATTTCTTCTTACAGTAGTTGTTGTTGAGTAACACTTTAGACATACAGTGTAGCACTGTAGCTGCCTGGCAACTCTAGCTGTTGGGTGCAGAAACTTGAGCTATTTAGAAGTAGTGACCTCAAGAAACAGAGATCTATGTGAAAAATCGCCGGAATTCTCCTTTAACTTATGTATCTTTAATCAACTCTTTGTTACGGTCATCTCAGTCCCTGATACCGGACATCAAGACCTCGGAGGAGGCTGTGGTGGAGCTGCACCCAGAAGATGTATGTCTCTCAGGTGAGGACGAGAGTGCTGAACGCCAGGACAGAGAGCCTGACAGGGACTTGAAAATCCGGCGCACCGTTACACAGGTACTTTTCCAAGGATCAAGGATTTTTATTATTTGTCACATACGTAAGAGATACATAGAGTAAAACATGTAGTGAAATGGCATTTAGCTGCTCAACTAACAACTTAAATAGGTTTTGTCCTCTTGGTTATATTGCTTCACAACTGGTACTGGTATGTGTGACCGTGGGACAATTGCACCGTGTGATTAGAGTGAGGTGATAAAAATCCTTGCTTTACTACACATATACTGTTTTACTATATGCAAATGTTTTTACACATTTACATTCAGGGACACATTCTCACACCAAGTTGTGCAGTGTTGGGTTTGACACTGAGGCACGAAATACAGATGAAGGCACTTCTCTGTAGTTTTAGTGATCACAGTGGAATTTATAGTCCTTTCAAACAATTCAAAAGTTTTTTTCCTACCTTTGTCATAGTTTTACTAGTCTAGAGCTGACACTATGACTAAGACTGAGCTGAAAACCTGACTTGTGCAAAGTAGGAGTACACAAGGGAACCAGACTGATATATATGGGGTGGGCGATATATATCGCCTGCGATAATATCGTGATTGTTGTTTTAACGATCAAATTGACATCATCGAGTATTTAAATTACTTATGGGGAAAAACACTCAATCACTTATTGAAGACTCATACATTCCCAGGATGTATGTGGGAGAAGCCCCTGGCTGCAGCAGAGCAAGTGTCACGTGATCACTAGTGGGTCACAACCTAAAACGTTGTCCCATGCACGCCTAATGTTTATTTTGTGCAGCGAGAGTAGCCTACTTGGGATTTTATGCGGCTACTTCTGTTCAAGTAGCATTGATGAGACAGTCACGTTTTTTCCTACACGGTATTATATGGAGAGAAAACATTAGCCTTTGAGTCAGTTGTAAACAAAGAACTATTCTCATGTAACTCTTTTGTAAATGGACTGAAGTTCGCTCTAAATATCTAGGTTTACCGATTATGCTAACCGTTAGCATCTCTATGGGATTTCTCATATACATTAGCCATAAGCTAATGCATTAGTTTCTATTCTGTAACTTGGAATGCTAGCCTACATGATTGCTCTTAAACAAAACATACAAGGAAATAACTGAGATGTACTCTGTTGGCCTGCTTAGTTTTACAGTGAATCCTATGTAAAGGTTTGAAAGGAACTTCAGCTTCAGACTTTCTCTTGGGAAACTGTTAGGCCTATTCATCTTCTCTAATGTAGCTGAGACCATGTCATTGCCACACACACAAGTGGGGGCAGAATTGGAAATGTGTCAGAGTGACAATGCATTGGTTGATTTGGTTAAAAAGTCACAGGTTAGGTTATTGGTTATTATTGTAATGATGCTATTCATAAATAATGAGCTGTAAAGTAGCTCAGACTTTAACAAAAACTATTTTTTAAAGGATATCGACTAATTATCGTTATTGTCAAAATCACAAAAAATATCGAGATATTATTTTTTGTCCATATCGCCCACCCCTAATAAATATATATTATAATATATATATATATATATATATATATATATATATATATATATATATATATATATATATATATATATATATATATATTATTATTATTATTATTATTATTATTATTATTATTTTATTTTTATTTTCTTTTTATTTTTTTAGGTGGTCCCTTCAGAGGACCAGGAGAATGGACAGATAGAGCTAGATGAGGAGGAAGAGGAGGAAGCCAAGGAGAATGAAGGGAAACGAGCCCGTCTAGACGACGGGGTGACATTTCATTGGACACCATGGAGAAGCATGGTGGCTTTTTAAACCAAGATGCAGAAGCCAAGAAAGGTAAATGGCAGTCATCCAATAGTGAATGTGAGTTTTGTGTGACGTTTGTGTCGAGTTTCCCTTATTTCCCCTTTGCCTCTACTCCTTTAGTGACTCCCAGCGACTCTGTGACTCGACGCTCCTTCAGCCAGCAGAAGTCCGGTGTGTCCATCACCATCGACGACCCTGTCCAAGTCAGCAAACAGCCGTCACCACCACGCGGCAAGATTTCCAAGATAGTCCACGTCCGAAACCTGGTGAGATCAACTCGCACGTGTATTTAAATGCAACCCTTTCCTGAAGTTGGTGATGGGCCTCACGGACCAAAAGAAACCAACCAACCAATCAATCAACCAACCAAAGTGTCTTGAAAAGCGCTATAAAAATTAAATATAATATTATTATTATTATTATTATTATTATTATAATTATGAAGGTGATGGACTTCTACCTTTTTAAACCCTGACATGACTTAACCCACCTTGTGTCATCTCACTTGACTGCTCCTCTACTGTAGGTGCGCCCATTCACCCTCGGGCAGCTGAAAGAACTGCTCGGCCGCACGGGCACTATGGTGGAGGAGGGCTTTTGGATCGACAAGATTAAATCCCACTGTTTTGTCACTGTAAGACAGCGCTGATGTCCTACTTGGTGTTTATGTACAATTATAAAAAAAAAAATACTAGCAAGGCATTAATGGAGGAATACTTTATCACTGTTAAAGTTGTAGGACTGTCATATGAAATGTCTTATTTCTCCTCTTAATAGTTTGTTCTTCCTCTCTTTGGCAGTATTCGACCACAGAGGAAGCGGTTGCAACACGTGCTGCCCTTCATGGTGTGAAGTGGCCCCTCAGTAACCCCAAAGTGCTCAATGTGGACTTCTGTGAGCAGGACGAGGTGAGACCTGTACTGAGGGCATGGATTACAACAAGTTTTCTCCTGTTCTTTTTTTTTTTTTTTTTCTGGTCATTCAGATATCCAAAATGATAAAGATGGACGCACTCCGAAATACTTGTATATAATTGTCTTTTAATAGTTTTTTTTTCAGTAGCAGCAGAGGTAACAAACATTTTGTCTGTTTTTGTGTATCTATCTGCATGTTTTCATTCAAATAGAAACATTACTGTCGTGTTTGTTTGTTCATGTAGTTGGACTTCCATAAGGGTCTGAAGCCAGACTGGACTCCTGAGGGCAGTGGTCAGCAGCAGGCTCCCGGACCTGGAGCTGGTGTCCGCGCCACCGGGCCGCCCCCGCTCATGGGCAACCTGGAACGCGGCCAGGCGGGCACGGGCAACGTGCGCGACCAGTGGGCCGAGCGTGAGCGCGAGATGCAGCGGCGGGAGCGGACGCGTTCTGAGCGCGAGTGGGACCGCGACAAAGTGCGGGAGTTCGGCAAAGTGGGAGAGGAACGAGACGGCAGGCGATCGCGTTCTCGTGAGCGCCGCCGGAGAGAGAGGGGAAAGAGCCAGGAGAGGAAGACTGAGAAAAAGGAAGAGGAGAGTAAGTCAAAGGCGCTGGTGGTGTCTCATGTCCAAGGGGAATATTCCCAACCCTATACTTTAGTCTTGCCACTCTGTTTCGAGGGGTAAGGAGTAAGAATGAGAAATGGCACTGGGCTTCCATGTTGAGGTCAGTAGGCTTTTGGTTTGGTGCTAGTAAAATGCTTAGAGTGCATATTGTGCCTGCCGTGGTCATGCTTTTAGAGGGTGCGGGGATGTGTGGTAGTTTCTCTGGTATCTCCACAGAGTTTGTAACTACTGTTGCACTTCTTTTCCCCCACGCGCTGCAACAGAGAAGGCAGCAGAGGAACCTCCTGCCAAACTGCTGGATGATCTGTTCCGCAAAACCAAAGCGGCACCCTGCATATACTGGCTCCCTCTCTCGGATGAACAGGTTGGTTTCTCACACGTGCTCCACACGCACGTACACACGTGCACACACATACATATACACACGCAAACACGTACACATGCGCACACACATACATATACACACGCAAAACACACACACACACACACACACACACACACACCTTCTATGGTTTATCAGAAATCACATGTGGCCATTGTCAGAGACACAGGAACACACAAAGGTAGAATTGTTTACTGGCAGGTTACCCAGACCACAGTTTGACATGCCCCAATCTCCAGCAGTCATAACTTAACATTCCTGCCATGTCTAGTCCGTGCAGAGGGATCAACAGCGTGTTGAGCGCAGGAAGGAACGAGAGAGGAGGCAGAAAGAGATGGAGGAGGAAGAGAAGAAGCAACAGGAGGAGAAGAAGGACCGGGGGACCCAGGGCCGAAACAGAGATGGAGGAGGAGGAGGCCCTGGAGGAGGAGGAGGAGGAGGAGGAGGAGGAGCGGCAGCTACAGCTTCAACCACCACCGGTGCCACCGCCAGCCGGCCAGGAGAGCGGGACCGCCCGCGAGATAAGGAGAGGGAACGGGATCGGGAAAGGGAGCGTGAGCGAGATCCCGAGCGTGACCGAGGTCGAGATGGTCGAGATGGCCGGGACAGCGACCGGAGGAGGGATTCCTACCGGAGCCAAGGAGCAGAGCCCAGGCGGTCCGGGGGCGCCGGGGCAAGTCGCCGTTCTCGCAGCCGCAGCAACCCCTTCAGAGACAGACGGCACTGAGCTTTCAGAGAGTGTGTGTGTGTGTGTGTGTGTGTGTGTGTTTGTACAGACATGCACGCCTGCCTGTGTGTGTGTGTGTGTAATAGTGGGGAAAACACTGTCCCCAGACACTGAAGAAAATACTTACTGTATCCCAGTTCCCCTTTCCCACCCTTCCATCCCAGTTACACACTGTCGCCCACTCTCTCTTTGTTAGTATATACTTTCACTCGTTGAAGGTTTGTGTCCCCATCTACTTGCTTAACTAATGCCCATCCTCAGGAACCGCCTGCCCTCTTCTCAAAGGGCTCGTCCTGTCACAGTTCTACCAGTGAAGGTCTTAGAGGGCCCCCCTCCCCCTTTTCTTTTTTAATTATGTTGCTGTATGGAATGTTTTGGCTTGATGCTGTGTGTATGTATTGGTTGTTTAACCCCCACCACCACAATTCTTCCTTTTATGTATTTAAAGAGCACTGGGGTTGTGATTAAAATATTATAAAAGCAGTTTGGAGGTTTGGGATGGGGTCGGGAAGGGAAGGTTCAGGAGCCACAAGGGAGTGACGGTTCAGTGCTGCACTAGTTTTCTTTTTTCACCCGTCACCTCTTATTTCTTTCTTTTTTTTTTTTTTTTTTTTTTTTTTTTGATATGTCCCAAAACATCCTGGCTGATCAAAAGCCTGCATCTCTCAAAGACTACATGAGACCTTCATAGTCTTAATTTCTCTAATTTTCCTCATCGACCCTTTCTTTCCTTTCCTGTGAAACTGTGGATGCGTGACCTGCAATTTTGTCTTTGTAAATCAGACAAGGGATGAATTTTAAATCAGAAATGAACCTTTATAGAAAGAGAATTAATGCTTTAATAATATGCTTATTTTAAAGTTTTACTTTTAGTTTGAGAAGTTTGAAGAATCATATTTGCATTTTTGATTTATTTTCCTCCTGTAAGTGTTGGATGTAAAAAGAATAAAAAAGGAGTATGATGTTTTAGTTTTAAACAGAAAACGTTTCATTTCGCATTCATAAAAACAAATCCCAGAGGGGCAGACCAAGCAGCCTGAAGAAAGGTAGGTCACTGGAGATGTCTTGTATAATTGTATGTAACTAAATGTATTGTGGGTGTGTAACAGAGCACAAAACCCATTGATGTTGGATGAAAAATGTTAATAAGTAAAATCTTATTTAATAGATGGGATATGATATAAATTGAAACAATAGACTGCAATAACATTACAAGATTAATACCAGCATTTTGGTTGTATTTCATGACATCTGATGTTCTCAGATCATTTTTTCCTTTGGAGTACTTGTGCTGCAGTTGAGCTGCCAAAAAAAGTTTTGAAAAGATTGAGTGGTGTGTTTATTTTTGTCCATTAATGTGAGCCATCATGGTAGTTTGAAAATCTAAATGGGGTGAGTTTTTATCAACAGAGTGTTGATGTTAAAGGGAATGAAGACCAGTGGTGAGGGATTCTAAAATATCTTATCCTATGGAAAGCATAAAAAAGGATACAAAATAAACTGCATTTAAAAAAAAAGCTTATTTACTAGCTTCTTTTAGTTGGATGGTTTCTGAGACAAAGACCAACAAATGTAGCTTTAGCTCTTGAAAACCTTAAGGGACTTGACATTCCAATAGGACCTTGTTTAATGAGACATTTACTGTATTGGGATTATCTTCCAACACTTGATGTCCTACTTCTGTTAGTTGGTGATCAGACCAACTGTCACTTGTCATGTCACATACTCAATGATGACAAGGAAGTAGTAACGTTTTGATCTCATTAAGATATTGTCTAATACCCCACACATTTTCACAACCCTTGCCATTAAATGATCATCTTCATCAATCGCAGTTGCTAATTCAGCGCTGAAAATAAGCTTTACAAAAATGAATGAATGAGGTGAAAAGCAACTAACCACACAAAATTGAGGGTGGGGTAGAAGATCACTCAAGATCTACTCTCAGATTTATCCTGAACTTGTATACTGCATGTTATGGACACTAGCCCTATTGTTGATGTTACATGAGCTTAATAAGTTAGACAGAAATGCACTGCAACTTTTCTCTGAAACCACACAAAATATTTATTAATTAAAAAAAAAAGATACAGGAATGTTTTTCATCTTTTTTTGAAGGTACATGTTCTTAAATCTCTTTAAAAAGGTAAACATTTTAAGTGCAAAACCATTGCTACTGATATTAAATATGACTTCACAAGAAACAGATAATAGTCCCTTGTTCTTCTCTACAGCACACAGTAGACACAGAATAATAAGCAGTAGTTTGTGTGTTTTTAGTACTTAGTTCATACGATAATAATACAGCTGTGTTGTTCAAAGCCAGAACTCAGACTTTGAAATGTCAGCAGGATCTGTGTGTATTTGTGCTCTTTGTTTGAGCAGAGACAATGATCTCTTGGTCAGGCATAAAAAATAATCATACAGTTCTGACTGTAAAAAAACAAACAAAAAAAAAACACGCAACAGAATTTGCCTGATCAATGGCATTTTGAATACCATCATTCTTGACTGGTCCATCACTAGTCCTTGACACTGACACAAGCATATGAGTAAGTCAATGTGGTAACACTTTTCCACTTAAGACAGCAACAGACAGACAGTGCAACTGCCTATCAACTGGAGAACTAGAAAGCTGTACAAACTGAGTGTTTCTTGCCAGGAAAGGTTCCTCCCTGTTTGTTGATGTGAGGGGGAAGGTTATGTGCAGCGCGCAATCCTTATCATGTGGCAGGCGTGACACAGCAGGTGTCCATCCAGGGGGAAGCACTGGGATCCGGGCTGATCAGAGAGCTGCTTTCTACATTCCTGCAGGGGGGAAACCGAGAGAGACACCTCAGGATTACAGTTCAGCAGATCCTGACGTGACGCGTCTACATACATCTGAAAGTACATCTGGTATACATCATACCTGGTGTTTACATGGGCACTTTAATGTTTACCCCATGGTTACCCCAACCCTACCATTTGTGTGTGTGTGTGTGTGTGTGTGTGTGTGTGTGTGTGTATAGGACCTTTAACATCAGAAAATGACTGAGATTTGGGGACATAGACTAGATAGATAAACCCTTTTTTCCAAGTTCCTGTTAAGGTTATTGTGGTGAAAATGAGACAGGTGGTATGACCATGGTTAAAACACAATTATTTTACATCATTCCCTTGTGTCGTGGCACAAATTGTGATACATTCAAAATGTTAAGCTTTACTTAACACAGCATTTGTACGGAGGACCAACTTCACAACTGACCTCGCAGTGGTAGCACTCAAAGTGATAGTCTTTGTTCATGGACACCACCCTAAGAATCTCCTCACTGCCCTGCAATACACACACAAAAAAAAAACAATGAGACAAATCAGAATCAGCCATTTGAGAAGAACAGTTTTGCAAATGATCACCAGCACATTCACACATGAAATCCATAATTTATGGATGCACATCCCTCTAATGAAGGCCCTCACCTCAGTAGGTAAGATGGGTTGTAGACAGGCAGCACATTTAGGAGCGAAAGTCCTAAAATAGAAAAAGAAAAACACACAGGCATGGTCACATGCTGCTGTACTTCCAACCACACATGATCAGATAAACACAAAGACAGGGTCAAACGCTGCTTAGCCAAAACAGCCTTACAACTGAAATCTGTGTCATGTCAAATCACCAGTGACTATCCCTCCAGTCCATAGAGAACATTAGATGGCATGAGTGCTATCTCATACTGTTTACCTCCAAGTGGGTCAAGCTATTGTACAAAGCAGCCTTCGACTACATCTTAGAGAACATTCAGCTTTGATTGTGTGAATGAGAGGGTATTTAAGATCATCAACTGTGAAGCACTTTGGGTCAACTCTGTTGATTTTTTAAATGTGCTATACAAATAAAATGACTTGACTTGACTAAAGAATTGCCATTCGTACCTGTTGTAGTCAGCGACACAGTAGACATGGTTGAGGTAGTCTACTGTGAACGGAACACCGTCCAGGGCTTTAGAGCACACAATGCACCTGAAACAGCCTGGGTGGTACGAATTCCCAAGAGCCTGCAGAATCTGATCAATTGGAGACAGACCCAAAGAGAATATTACAATCCCCAACACAGTAAACTAGACACAGGCAGCAAGCAGTTCAAGTAAAAAAAATAGAACAATAAAAACACTCATACACACTCACCTGCTCTAGGATAAGATGGCCACACACATTGCATTTCTCAGCGGCTGCCTGGAAGCCAGAGAACTGTGAAGGAGTTTGTGGGAGAGACAGGAGGTGAGGAGGATAGAAGAAAGAAATAGAGAGATAATGAGAGATTTCGGGAATTTAGCCTTGTTTGAACTGTAAAACAGTAGGGTATTTTAATAATAGGCCATTTTAATAATAGTGATGATTACACAATAATATTGGTTATAGATGTATGAAATCAGTCTTTACCATATAGTCCTCTTTACAGTACACGGACCCATTGACATTGTAGAAGTCCTTGTTCCGTAGGGTGCGACCTAAAGCAGAGGCAGATAGAGTGTGTGGTTAACGTGAGAATGTCTTTTATAGACCTAAATCCAGGTCAGACCATCTCAAACTTGTTTGCCCAACCCTTGCCCATTTCATGGACAAACATGACCAGCCTAATTTGAGTCACTGGAATTCCTGAGTAATAATGCCATTTATAGTATTTAACATTTTTTCACCGCAGGGCTCCCGGCTTTCATAATATCTTCCAACCTATAATTTCTGAAGTCACCGTTTACACATGCAATCTGCTGGGTTTTATCTGGGCCTATATGTACTGTATGTCAACACAAAGACATTAATATGAATCACAAATCTGCACACACAGAATCTTTGCCATGTTGAAATATTGTCAGTCTATTCAAACGCTCACTGCTGTCCTCATAAATAAACAAATCTATAAATAAACAAACAATCCCAGTCAAACAAGTCAACTCGGGATCATGAGTCACTCACCACACGAGACGCAGGTGAAGCAGCGTGTGTGGTACAGACTGTCCAGGGCCTGGCAGGCGTTGTCTGCCCCGTACACCCCTTTCCCACACTTCACACAGGGACCTGAGGGAACAACACAAGGGTCAACACTCTCCACTTGGTTATGAATGAGGAATGTGGTGTGGTTTATTGTTTGTTTCTTCCACATCTCACATATAAGCATGGTTATTTTCAGTTATTTCAAGAGTGAAATTCTCACATGCACAATAACAGTCAGGCCATATGGGACTTCGTGAAATATTTAACCCTTATGGAATTTGCCTGCACCAGTAACAGCCCTTAACTTACATATTGCAGGCTGAGTAATCATTGCTCACGCACCACTCCAGTAACTGGCACTGTCATTGCCACCACTGCCTACACACACACAAACACCCACACACACACCTGTCAATAAGAGCAGTTTGTCACACAGAACCACCCCATGAATTTCCCCTGCTACTCTTCACAGAGAAAACCTTCCCTCAGGACTCAAATACCTGTGATGCAACGCACACGCCAGCACATGCCGCCAGGCAACACACACACACACACACACACACACACACACACACACCCAACCCAGTGCAGTGCGCACGCACACACACACACACATTCATTCAGCTTGGCGTCATGCCAAAGACGAACACAAACAGTCCCTGAACCCTCACAGGCAGTCTGGCTAAATAGCTTGATGTTTTTAAAGGCAGTCTGTGGGCATTACTCACTCTTCCATGCCAGTAAAAAAATTCCCTGGCGAGGTTGGTCTTTTTTGAGTCCATTCTGGACTTTTTGGTCACAAACTTGATTATGCAGTGCCCCCACCCATCTCTCAATCTGACTCCACACTATGTTTTAGAGAAATAAGTATTCAAATAGGCATTTATGGTCTTCTCAATCTAATTTTCAACAATAAATACCAAACTAAATCAACAGAGTGGGGAGTTGTTTGTGGAGGGAAGGTGGTTTATAGTCTGGTACTCCATCCTTGATAGTCTTCTGGATTTACTGGCTGTATTTGGGGTGGGGGGGTGGAGGGTGCTCACTGTTCTTTAACCTCCCTTGAGCCTCTTAGGCTTTTGGTGGCAACCACTAGACTCATCCTCTGAGTCATGCCCAATATCACATTCTCCCCACCTTAACTGGCATCACACACAAAGTAGTGTGCTCACAGAACAAGCCCAGAGGGGCTCGTCGGCGCCTATGACAACTTACCAAAGAACTCCTGCCGGTTCTCCACGGACTCTCTGGCCCCTCCTGGCTCCTCCTGGGCTTTGTGGGGTCCACTTGTGGTCTGGTGACTGGACGCAGTGGCGGGCGTAAGCGAAGGTTTGGGTGCCGTGATGTGGAGGTCCTGAAGCGTCAGACCACCCATCAGATCGTCCCCTTCCAGGGCAGCAGCGTCCCTCAGGAGGAGGCGCGTCAGCTCCTGCTGGTAGCGTACGCCGGGGAGGTCCGAGAGTCGCGACGACCGCTCGGCCTCGCTCACCGCCGCCGGGCCCGCCCGGTGTTCGGCCCAGCCCTCCGCCGACTTGCCGGTGGTGGCAGGCGGGTACGAATGGCGGTTCTCCCCAGCCATTGCTCCCTCCAGGTAATCCCATGCCTCCATGGAGGCGTGCGAGCAAGGCCTGCCTGCTACGTGGTGAGGGTAGCACTGCCCACTGGCGACCCCCGCGAGCTGGGCGGTGGAGAACAGCGGCGGCAGCGGTCCGCCGGAGGGCATGTGCCGCGAGTCGTAGCCCAGGCTGATGCCGCTGGTGCGGTTGCTGCTGCAGCGGCTGCCCATGGGGCTGACCCCTCCTCCGCCGCTCGCCGTGCTGCTGGCGAAGCTGGAGCGAGGGCTGGCCAGCAGCGACTCGGCCTGCAGGCTGAAGGACGAGCAGGGGCTCAGCGCCGTGCCTCCTGGCGGGAAGTAGCCACTGCCGATGCCCATACCGCCGCCGCCGCCCAGACCCATTCCCCCGGCCCCGTCCAGAGCCCGCTGTGGCGGGTGCGAGAGCGAGGCGGGCCGGACGCAGTCCCACGGCTCTCCCCCGGAGCTCAGGCGCTTGTAGAAGAGCGCCTCCTGCAGGGAGAAGCGCTTGTGGCGCTCCGGCTCGGGCATGAAGCCCGGCTCGGCGGCCGAGCGCGGGCACGACGGGTGGGAGGAGGAGGAAGGGTACAGCGGCGGCATGGAGGGGGGCGGCTGCGACAGCAGCTGCTGGCGACGCACGAGCTGCTGCAGCTCCAGCGAGTAGCGCCGCTGATTGAGCGAGGCCCGCGGGCTCAGCCCGCACGCCATCTGCTGCGGTTCGCCGTCACACCGCAAGGGCCCCTCGCAGGGGCCTCCCGACCGAACGTCCGACACGCCCTCCGAGATGTAGCAGGAGGCGCGGAGCTGGGATGGCGGGCGCCGCAGCGGTGCCAGAGCCACTGGGTGGAGCTCGTTCAGTGGGCTGCATTCTGCGGGCACAGCCACAGGGGCAGCGCTGGAGGCTGTGGGCGAGGGAGAGACTCTGGTAGAGGGCCCTCCACTCAGGCCGCCGGTCTGGGTGGCCACATCACTGGAGCTTGTGGTGCTGCTGCTGCCATGTGTGGCTATACCAGTAGGGGTGTTGCTGCGGTTGCTGTTATTATTTGTGTTTGCCAGTTCATTCTTCTTTTTGGAACTGGAGAATTTCACACTCCCTGAATCTGTCAGTTTCAACTTTGTCAACAGTTTACTGCCAAGTCGGTCCATGATAGACTATAGATATATAGATATATATTACGTTCTGAATGAATCAACAGGTATAGTCTTGGAACTATACTAGCACGTTAATAAAATACAAAATTACGCCACTACGCAATAAATTAACCTACAGTGTGCGTACAACAAAGATTCAAGTATTCCTACAGCAGAAGAAATGCTTCGGACCAGCAACATAGAATGTAGAAAACAGACAAACTTCTCTACAGTAAACAAAAACAAACATGTCCCATTTACCTTGGATAAATAACACGACTAGGACATTTTACCAATGATTACAATTCGGATAACCCATGCAAAAAACGCCTTTTAAGGTACAATCATGATGTTTTTGTTCTGGGCAGGCTTGCCATATTAAGCAGTAGAGAGAAAGAGCAGCCTACATGCCCTACCTGATGAGAATATCTACCTGTAACGCGTTAACAGCAGTACAATAAAGACAGTTAGAAAACAAACACAGTATTGTTACAGTATTTATAGTCGCTGGTTGCGGTATTTAGACACTCGATTTCTACAGGTTCCTCACGCATAGAACGGTCCATTTGCACACGTTGAGAACTAGCGGTCACATTAGTGAAGTTGTAACGTTACGCGTATTTTCGAAGCTACAAGAGCCACTTCATCTGTGCAGCACTCCACTTCATGCTGTTTGCGTTAAAAGTTCGTGGTTCCAAAACAGATTTTCTTTGGTACTAGTCAGTCACTTTTCTGCAGTCAAATAATGAAATGTGCCCCCACAGCTCTCTTTTCCCTGAGATCTTTGTCGTTGTGCTCTGCTGTTCCTGAGCACAACCCGTCTGTTCACGGCTAGCGGGGTCCAAAAAGAGGAAGAGAAAAATGTCCTTTTTGATACAACTCTTCTTCGAATGCTTCTTGGTGAATGATATTCGGTAGTTGCCGTAATCCAAGTCCATATAGATGTTATAACATAAAGGAGTAACGTAACTTCAGCGTTTTCCAAATGTTTTGCCACTTGGCCCTATCCTGTTTGAAAGAGGCAACATTACTAAAAACGGCAGGTTTTCAGAAAACGAGGAACAAGGCAACAGAATGAATATTCCTCATGAACAAAAATCCTTGAACGTTTTAATCTTACACTCATTCTGAAATCTAAATGTCTGACATAGATCGGTATGATCACAATTTTGCCCAATGAAAACTTACTTATTCTTTCTGCCTTCCTTTCTTTCTTTCTTAAATTAACTACCTCCACCTCCTTTCTTTCTCACTGGCTCTTTCCCCAACCGGGACACCTTTCGTGCAGGCAACGCGGATGAAACGTATCAAACACGGTTTCGTCACACATCCTAAAGTTTCCTTGTTGCGTCTTAGTGAGTAACCAGATGATTGAAGCGAAGGAGTTTTATCAAGGATCTTTGTAATAACCTGGGAGATGTAAGGATGGTAACAAAATGTTGCAGCGATCAGAACCAGGGAAAAGTGAAGAGAATGGCAATATTGATCTAGCCTACTTGAGGCTGGTTATTTTTGTCATTAAAAGACAAAAGTTGAATTACTTTTCTCTAAGTAGATGTTAAACTGAAGAATACGTATGTTGAGCCATGCCCATTCTGTCCGCATTGAATGTAAAACAAAGATCTACTTTTTCGCGCTTTTAGTCTGTGGAATGTGCGGAAGGATCATGCCAGGGCTAGTCTGTCATTGTGGTCTGGCCGCGTGTGTGCTCTGGAAAGGCAACAATGTATTCGTTTCTCCTGAAAATACCACTCGTTGTCCCGTAGTTACCGGTAGGCTACTATAAATCCCAATGCAAAGAGGGCATTCAAGTCTACGTGGTCAGAACCTACATAGGCTACAAAACACGTTTGCCGTGACCCTTTCCCTACCGCTTTTCCCTACCCTGAAGCACCCTCTACTCCCCTGTCTTGTCTTCGCCTGCCTTTGCGGTTTGACCAAGCGCGTGTTTGTCAGCATGTCGCAGCCTCTCCCTAGTAGCCTTGTTATCAGCGAGTGGGAACTTGTCGGAGGCACATAAAAATATTGAGCTTACTCGGTGTTTGAGGAGACACTGATGAAAATTTAAGTTTAAGGTAGCTAAATGAGGGAACAGATGTTAAGTTAGTTTGAGAGTTATGGAAGTTATTGAAAGATGCTACTTCATTAAAAAAAAAATATGAGTAGATGTTTACCCTGAATACCATCCATGTTTGATGTTATTATGGTCAAACAAAAGATACAACAAAAAAGTTAATCATACAAAAGTCATTTTCTGGAATGACTTTTCAACCTGTTAAATGAGGGTCACAATATTTTGCAGTCGCATGCCATCTAGCGGTCATGAAAAGACACCCTCAACATCAATTTGGTCGTGCATTTTGCAAGCAATTTGTCCTCCTCGGGTTACCGTAATGGCAAATTAACAAAATGGCAGCGCCCTGGAGGAGTTTGTGTATTACAGGTGAGGGAGGACACTTAAAAATATTAAATTAATTTCGGTAATACCTGTAGGTTGCATAGAGATTGTGCTACCAATTTATTAGAGACTACACTTGCGTTGTGTCCAACAAATTGGCTTTTCAATTTAGCTGACAATAGAACTGTCGTAGCATTGGCTATTTGCTAACATTACCCCTAGCTTTTCACATCGGCAAATCTTTGCTATGAAACGTTAGCCAAATAACTCACCGAATGTATTCATGATTAAGCCCTCATACCTTATTTCTTTCAGCCCTAAAGCATCAATGTCGTTCATTTTCCTCCACGAACGGGGCTCAAGCTGGTCAGATATGGCGGCTGAGGTGCGTATGGATTGCTTGGGATTCAGTCATTCGATGTTGCATCCTGAATTCATGGATTTCCTGTTAATATTTGAGGACATATCATAAACTGTACTCTTCTGCTGTAGCCTACTGTTTATATCATCACTATTCTGTCTTTTCTCAACAAATGATTGATCTAGTCATGGATTACCAACACACGGATCAGAGTATGGCCCGTTAACTGACTTGCCAGATTGGTCATATGTTGGTAAGCCTAAAAATAAACGTATGCCTTTTGTCGGTATATAAATCTACTAACATTTGCCTAGGAATATGGTTTAGGGCGTACGTGTTATAGTAATTGGCACGTATTTAAAAACAATCTTTTTCCTAGATGGCAGACCCAGGCCACCAATGAAAGGGCAAGCACGTAGGCAAAAAGAGAGAGAAGAGTTTGCGGTAAGTAGCCTATCCCCATCACTCAAAACTGTATACAAACAAATTACATGTTGTAATTATCATATCAAAACGTAATTTACATATTGGTATATCTGCTCTCACACCTACAGAGACGAGTAGTGTCTTTGAGCTCGGAGGTTGACATGGGAATGAAGCAATGGGAACAGAAAAATGAAGCCGAGAAACGAACAGAAGAACATAGAAAATCTCTCTTGCTCAAGGCGAAAGGAAATCATAAATTAAAGACAAAATAAATGAGTTATTGCACTATGGTGATGTTGGTTTTTTTTTGTTGTAAAGGAGACAGATGCATGATTCTGTACTCAATGTACATTAAAAGATAGTAGCAATAGTAATACATCAGCTGGGGGTCAAGGCAACAGTCAATTAAAATGAAGATAGTGCTGCAAAGGATGCTAGACCAAAAATGGTGTGTATGTGTTAATACATTTATTCCGTACTAATCACCATCTCCCACTGTGAACATTGATATGTGATTATTAGTGATGAGTTTTATTCAACACCCTGTTCTGGGCTTGGTTCTTTTCTCAAGTTAAATTGTTTTTTTCTCATGAAGAGTGAAGACCTTAGATTCTGTAAAACAGGTTATGGCAGACATTATTTGAAGTGCGATGTAACTACAGTTGTCTATAATGCTAATAATTAAGCATGCATTCCATGTGTTGTTTGACCCACAGACCAAGGATTCAATATAAAAAAAAAAGTAATAGCTGTCTGATGAGTCACTGCGATCCTAGAAATTGTGCAGGTGAACATTGCCTACTAAAGCAATACAAATGTATTTATTAATAAATACATATTTCGGCTACGATTACAGTACATGAGGAACAAATATGGACCTAAACAGCTGAAATGATCATGTAATTAACTGAAAACTGCAATAGAGCTTTACCCGTTTTTGTCTTTTTGCCTATTGAGGTTGGGAGGAAACTTCATTTACTCTTAGAAGTAAACTCAGCTACTGCTTTGGCTCACTTCTGAAATGCAAGCTGTCATGATAATTCTACAACAACATCGGGTGCTTCAGCATGAACTCTGACCTGAACACTTAAGACCTTATAGGTTGCTCCAAAAACAATGATGAGTGATAAAGCAGAAGCCAGGGCCAGCAGTGCAGGTACAATGACCTTTGCACTTTCCCATGGTACTGAGGAAAGGAGGTCTGCATCAAAGGTCAAATTGGGATCTGCTGTTTGATGTGCATGAGAATAATATCTACAAGTAAAACAAAGTATTAGGGGAAAATTAGTATTTGAAAGCACACAGATAGAATATATCAAGCAAAAGTTATCGACTTTACATAATATTGTGATTCCAATACCAAAAGGAGGACACTCACAAATCAGCAACTGAAGAGTCCGGGACAGGAAAAATGACATGGTCCAGATTGTTTACGGGAGTGGTATGGTCAGATTGAGAACATAATATTTTCTCAGGGCAGAATACAACGCCTACATAACCTGGAACCTGTAAAAAAAAAATGACAGGGTTATTCACCTTGGGATAATGGGTAAGGTCAAACTGTACCCAGGTGATGTTATTGACTTGGTGCAAGGAATTATGGGGAATCATCACTATCACCTTTCCTTTCTGAAAGGACACTTTAGTGTGCCCTATCCAAAAGGATATGTAAAGGAAGCATTGAAGCACCTTTCCTATATTTAGCATATTGAGAATCTCAAAAACTCTGATCACTTAATACTTCCGGGTCAATTCATTCCGATAGGAAGAACCTTTTCGAGGGTTTAAGGAGGGGCCTTTCACATGGTCTCCTAACGGATTGATAGGTCTTTGGGTACCTCAATGGCACTTCCTGGTGAACAATCCAACCACTCTGCGTCCAACACCTTTATCTGGTACCTGCGCATCCCTGTACATCGGTGTCTGTAACAGTGACCCGTCACTGAGACTCTCAGAGAGGTGTTCTTCATAGAGAAAGGCCGTAGAGTAGGAAAGAAAGAGATAGTCAGAGTTACTCCAGTCCATACAGAGACAAGAGGTACTTTCCACTTGTCCAGCTTGGTTTTCATGACACATACTTTGAAGGCTCTCAAGCGAGAAGAGCTGGGTCTGCCAAGCCAATTGGCGGGCGAATTACAGGGAGTAGTGGATGCTATGTCTGGTGATGTAATTTTAAACCATGCTTATTTGTGTTGAACCAAAACCAAAATGAATCCCTAGGAATGTTCAGACCACAGCAGATGCAGCAGAATACTGTGTACTGTCAGGAAAACACCAGACTGGTTTATTTTACTACTGGTTAGACGGTTTGTGTATCCGTAAAAAAGAAAAAAAAAAAAAAAAAAAAAAGAAAAATTTTAGTTTTTTTTAGATGGCAAAATTATAACATCAACTTGATAATTTTTTCAATATTGTTGTCTTCGCCTATTTCTCTTTGTCACTTTCTTGCTTTTGTCCTTCTTTAGTCCTGAGTTGTCTACATGCTAAATTCACTGAACAAACACACTTCTCTGCTCAGGTTGGAGAAAAAGCAGCGACTCTCCGAGTGATAGATCTCTCCACTCCATCCCATGTTATCCGGTTGGTTCTCCTCCTTCCAACATTCACTCTGTAGGGCATAGTTGACAACCACATGGATTGACTTAAATATAAATAAAGAGAAAGGCACCAACAACACGTTTAACTGTTCATTCTGATTAGGTACAGAAGCAACTTTTTGTAAAAATAGCAACACACTGGTGTATATCACTTGTGCAGTTATGTTGAAAATAGTTGATTTGCAATTTGCCAAAGATTTGGTTAGGCTGGGTGGGACCATTAGTGATGGTAGTGCTTGAGTCTTACCCCATTTACCAAGGGTTTGTAAATGCGGCATCCCTCCAGATAATGGTCAGTCTGACACTCCCCCTTGTGGAGATGATGGTAATGACACCCCAGGCCACTATGGTCAAATTAAAAAGATTAAAAAGATATGTACAGATGGAGTGAAAAAAAGGCATAATAGTTTTGCAGGTTGTTGCAAATGGTGAGGAGCTTTGCTGAACACACAGTACCTGCCAGTGCAGAAGTAGGAAGAGGTGCTAGCATTACACGTGGAAAGAGTACCAAAATGTGATCCTTCACCTGTAAAGACAGAAAATATGAACGCATATATTTAGGGATATATTCACATAAACGCTACATTAAAATGCTTACACACTGCTTATATGAGTAGACTCTACTCATATAAGCTTTAAAATGGCTGTGCGTTTGATTATTTTACCTTGCCCCCACACCAGGCTCTGGGCTCGGCTAAAGTTTGCTGAATACCAGCCTGTGTCCTGCAGCGCTGCCAGAGTCATTTGGTCTATCTGTACAGTAGACGGCTCTCCGAGGGCAGCCGCCATAATGGAACCTAGCAGAACACGAGCCTCCCAGTGGGACGAAAGTCCACTGAAGTCAGCATCCTGAGAGACAGAAAGAGGGGTACAAAGACAGATATGCTTACTAATGTCTGGGTTTGCACTTGTTTTGCACAGTTGCTTTGAGACACTTGTTGTCAAAGCCCAAACCTCATTCTCAGGACAGCCCCTCAAACCCCCACAACATCACCCCATTTGGCTAGTTCAGAATGAACACGCTAAGGCAGATTTAGTGCTGGGAATAGTTTTCAGAATATGGCCAACATTTAAGGAAATACATCTTCACAATCACATGCAGTGTCTTGGATTAAAATGATGCATAAGTGTATATTTAGGCACAATGGACAGAAAATACAAATTACTGGTGTATATCATTTTATAATAACAATAATTGTAAATATGTATATTATATGTAGTGCGTACCAAGTTTTCTAGAGGACCTCCCAGTTGAGGGTCTGTGGAATTTAGGTGTTCCTGTAGAGCTCGGACAACTGACTGCGTATAGATCCGCATGTGACCCGTGTTATCCAAGTTAGTCACCCGCCCATGAGGGATGCATTCTATGCCAGCTGCACAACAAAAGGTAGGAGTTCAAATTCCATTGTACATGTACAATGACAATGAAGATATTCTATTCTATTCAGGCCTCTATTCCTTAGTATGTTCTGACAACTTCAGAGTCAGTTCACAGTTCACATAGCTCTTTGGCAGGATATACAACCACGCCCAAATAAACAAAAACTGTGCTCTGAACATACCTCCACTCTGATATCCAAATTGACAATGCAAAAGCATTCATTTGAAAGTACCTAATTGAAACAGAGCAGGTGGCTGTTAAACAGCTGGCTGACCTTGGCGAGTGTGGAAACAGTCCCTCCAGGTGCTGAAGAGAGTTCTCGAGAAACCCAACACGTGGAACAGCTCATGGATCAATAGCTGCAGAAACAAAAAGACAACAAAAACCTGTATAAGCTCACACTGCATACACAAACCCGGCAAACACACACTGTAACACCCAAACACACACTAACACCCAAACACACACTGTAACACCCAAACACACACTGTAACACCCAAACACACACACTGTAACACTCAAACACGCACTGTAAACCAAACACACATTGTAACACTCTAACACACACTGTAACACCCAAACACACACTGTAACACTTTTCACCTGCACCGTAGTTTCATGCCTGTATCTCTCTTGCCTTAGCTGGTCTCTACAGATGACCACCGTCCCGGCCAGGGGACGACCCTGAGGGTCAGTTTGGCAGTGGGCTGCATAGGCCAGCATACTGGGCTAGCAGGGGAGGGTGAACAAGAAGCAGCAGGCAGAATTATAATAGTGACAAACCAAATACTTTTAATATGCCCTTTGGGTTAAAAGGGAAAGGTGGAAAAATATTAGCAGGACTCCAGTATTACAGTAGTGACTATCTGACTTAGTGATTTAGTATGCAATTCAACAACCACTTGAATATCCTAGTCCCCTGAATTGACTCCACAACTGATTATTTTTTGCAGGTCATGTTGTTGTATGTTTGTGTGCTAGTACTACCAGTGTGAGTATGTTCTTGGAGACTTTGTAAATGTATGTATGTAACAATCTTTATTAGCTACAAAGACCAGTCATCTCCCCACCTCTGTACTGCATCTGCGAGAGTTCTGTATGTGTAGATATAGCAGGAAGTCTGTATTATCAAGTCCCGCCCCCTCTCGTCTAAACTCTGTGCTGATTGGTGAGTCAGGATGATGGAAGACAGCAAAGCCCCTTAGGTGCTCATCTGGTATCTGTCAATGTCCACAGCGGTGAATAAATGTTATTCTTTACAAAAACATATTTTTGTTATACAGTTGTACCGTAACCCACTTACAACAACATCCAGGCAAGTTTCATTCCTGTAGCTGCCATTGGCTCGACCACACCTGTCATGCGGAAACAACAACAAGCACTCAAGCAAGTGAGAACTAAAACAACCCTTTCAATCTAGATCAAAAGGTAGTCATGGTTACAAGAGAAAACAGACAGTGATCAAAGGTGTGTCTGAAATCTCAATGTGGCAAGCAGGGATTACCATTCAAAACACAAGCTCTGCCACACCTGTTGTAATTGGCAGCGCTGGTATTCCTCCAGATGAACTTGCAGTACTTATTGATGTCTCTGCTGAGAAGCAAAGGGCCAGGAATGTGTCTCACTGTTGACACACACACACACACACACACACACATAGAAATGATCAATCAACATTTACAGTAGAGGACATTAGCGATTGTTCTGACATGCAGACTGAACCTCAAACCTGAAAGCAGACTGGATACAATGCTGACAGTTTGGTTGATCGCTGAATCCAGTCTTTCTCTGTCCACCTCAGACAGGGGGACACTCTCCTGTGGGATCCAAATCTTAATTCTGATTGGTGCCATTGCTGTCAAGCCTTGCCTTATAGTTCTCTGGGGTTGGAGGTTCTGAAGAGAGGTTCCTCTGGTCCAGTGAGAATGTTGATGGATAGCTCTGATCTGCTCTGAAGCAGAGAATACAGGTCGGCTGTCGCTCAGTTCACTGTGTTTGGTGGGGGTGGACCCTGTTATTGGAGTTACAACTCTGACCGACTGCTGTACTTCATCAAAGACACATCTTCCTTGTGTGCTCTGTAACCAGAGCAACAGGAGCAGCATTGATGGTTGAGGCAAGATGATTAACATACTCTGGGATGAGGTGGAGGTCCACCAGGTAGGTTACTGTAAAACACAGCATCCAAAAGCAGTATTGAGAATGTAGCCACATTTAGCACTGATTTAGCAGGTGCAAACGTGCAATGATAAATTATGTAATTTGTTTCAATTTACCATTTTTTTTTTCAATTTACCAATTTAAATCTGAAACTGATCATGGGGTTTGTCATAAATAATTAAATAATATTCATTATCGAGGCCAGGTCTACTACACCGTTTTGCTAAATACACGTTGGTGATATAATTCTAGCAAAATGTCCCACACGTTCTTGCAGAGGATTTTACTTTTTGGGTTAAACACTTTTTGTAAAATAGTTGGTGTTGTATTTGCATAAATAACATTTCGTCGCATGTTTGCAATAGAAGGTGCGCGTTTCTAGCCTACTTTCCAAAAGGGGCGGGGTGCATGATGCGCAGCGCAAATGCATTCCCTGCCATCGCCCAATAAAATGACTGACATTTAATAATTCGTTGTAATCCTGAACTTTCTGAATATTTCCACGAATATCAGTTTCAGTGAACATCCCTCACCTGTTATCCTTGACGCCTGGTACGTCGCTCGTCTTTGCAGCCATTTGTAGCCCATAATAGCCCCCCCCCCCCCCCATACGCCTAACCCCTCACATCAGGCGAGTGTGATCCATGATGCTTTTAATGCCAGTTCTTTGAAATGCTAATTGAGTCATTTCCTGACCGTCTTTCACAGCAAAACGTACAACTTCCTGTCTCACCTCACACCTCTTCATCCTGCACCAACAATCAGAGGCGAAGAAGTTTACTCACTCCATTGTGTGGGAGGCCAGATTCATGCACACAGACAACAATGAAGATGAGGGTAAATAAAAAAACCGCCATGTCCGTTTAAAAGTGCAAATCATCTTTATCAGTGGAAGTTGCGGAGTTTTAGCACATGCCTCATCCACATAAATGTATATTTTTTACTCCCCCCATTTATGGCATTTACAATCAATCCAACCACTAAAAATAATGTACATTCAATGAAAAAGAAGTTAATACACCAGGTTTGAAAACATAGAACTAGAAAGTCTTAACAACAAGAAAACAGTTTGCAACTTGTTTTTTAAAGATAAGTATGGCACTATCTAGTTTCATCTCATTCCTTCACTGTACGTCATTTGCTTCAGAATGATTGTACAAAATGATCGGCATGGCAAGGGAATGACTGATATGGGATGTTGGTAACTCATCCCTCGTCAGACTAAGCCCACTACTAATAATTAAGGAAGTATCTTTTCAGCAAGGTCACATTTCTTCCTACACACAAGTAACTTTTTCACACACAAACACACTTATCTGCAGGCCGATATACAAGTGGTGAGACAGAATGCATTTTTTGACTGGCTCCAAAAAAGAACTTACAGCCTGCCGATACTTACATGCAGACTTTATGTGGGGTGGTTTGCATTGCAGTTGGACGTAAAGTGCTCTACTAAGGAAGCTAAATAGCCAAGTCCACAAGTTTATACAGCTAGCGTGCCTCTTCAGCGTTAATGGGTGAATATTACAACTTTACCCAAAGCGTGCTCCTTCTTCCATTCCGTCTGTATGTGAAGGGGAGTGGGGTTGGGTAGGGGGTAATTCATTGATAACGGGAAAGATTTGTGCATGTGTTAGTAAACATGTTGTGTCTTAGTCCACATAATCTCATGGGTGATTTGTGAAATCCTGTGAGAGGCTGATTAAAAGGCACTTAAGTGACTATGCGTCATTGATAACTGGATACTGTTTTTGGGAGGCCAGCATAAATGTGATCCTCTCTCTCTTTCACACACACATACAGACACAAAATCATCTTTCATAAGCTTAAAAATACATTGTGAGGAAACCCTATCATTAAATCACCTCTTACATCAGTAGCAAAAGTCAGGAAATAAAACACTCGTTCCAGGGAGGCAGATCGTCTGATCCTCTGTGCAAAGTTGATCTGCTTTGCTCATAACGTTTGTTTTAAAAACACATATGCAGCCCACTTCACCTCACGTGCACACTTATGTACACATACACAACACTTTTTTTTCTTATCAATAAAATCCTATGCAATATCGCAAAAATCATCAGTACACAGGAAGGAAGGCACAAGGCCAGCGCAGGAGTGCATTATGGTACCCCGCAGTGCTGGGACTCATAATTTAGGGGGATGGTGATGTGAGAGCGGGGGGGGGTGTCAGGAGAGAGGGTTCAGGTGAGCATTGGCACGTCATCGTCTGAGTTGGCATCCTCAGACATCGGGATGAGCAGCACCTCGTCCTCCAAGTAAGAGGAGAAGGAGGGGGATGCCGAGAGGGGGAGGGAGGGGGGCGAGGGGGCTGGGCTGGGCCTGAACAGAGAGATGTTAAACCCCAGAGAGTGGAAGATGGACCGCAGGGAGGGGCTGCTGGGGGGCGCGATGACCGGCGGAACACTGCGGGATGGCTCAGGGACCGCGGCCGGGGCGGAGGTGGACGCTGGAAGAGGGACTGGGACCTGGGCTGTCTGCTGGGGCGTCTGTGGAAGTGCCTGCTGCTGCTGTTGGTCACTCTGCGACACGACCAGGCCAGCCTTCTGGGGCAGTGGCTGGTTGGTGCTCTCTCTGGCCACAGCCGAGCCTCCTGGGCTGGCCTGGGTGGAAGCCTCGGAGCCCGCCGCGGCTGGGGCCTCCGTGGGGTTGGTGGACGAGGAGCCGGCGTTCTGGGAGGGCCTGGGGGTCGGCCTGGGCATGAGCCCCCACCTCCGCAGGCGACGGATGGCCCGCCGGACAAATCGGGGGCGACGGCGACGGCGGGGCGAGGAGCTGTTGTCTTGACGGAGAAGCTGGAGGATGCTTCGGAGAGACAGCGAGGTCGTCTGCCAAAGCAAAAGACAAATATCAAATGGGTGGGAACAGTGAAATATGTTCAGTATTTCTAAACAAAAAAGTATCTGTTTGGCCTTTTTTTTGCCTTTATTCTGATAGGACCGTGAAAATGGGGTGGGGTCAGGAAATGACCACGGATTGGATTTTGCGATCTTTCATACTTTCAATTTTTTTTTAAAGTATATTTTTATACGTATTAGCATTTTTGCCTTTATTCGGATAGGACAGTGAGGCATGACAGGAAGCAAGTGAAGGGAGAGAGAGATGGGGTGGGATTGTGAAATGACCGCAGGTCTGACTCCAGCCTGGGTCCCCATGGGCACTTGGACCCAAACATGATATGGACGCGGTAGCTAGCTGCCCCCTATACTTTCAGATTTTTAACCTGAACCCATTGTTGTTGCAACATTCCACTCCCTCCGAGAAGTTTTTTGTCACAGTAGCTTTTATCAAGCTTGACATCAAAATTGAAAAAAAAAAAAAAATCATGTGACTAATCCTATTCCATCTCACCTCATTCGGATTCTCGGTGGGGAAGTCCTCCACTGGCGGAATGATCCCTTGGGCGATCAGCTGACCATAAGAGGGAGGGGCCTGTTGCTGGATAAACTCGGCCTCTTGTCGGCTGATTGGAGCAAACATACTGAAGGAGGGAATCACAAGAGAGAAAGAGTACAGAAATGAAGGTTCACTCTCAAACATATACCTCAATTTAACACAAACAAAGAGACTGAGGGGGAAGGGAGATAAGCGGAAACAAATCCACATACTAGGAGAACCATTCACAATCATATCATATTATCATACTGTAGATCTACTGGCAAGCTAAAGCATATTTACTTCTCTGTGGAGGGAGAAGAAGCAACTTCCCATTATCTGGGTTTTGTGTTAACTGTAGAGTTTAGTGCACAGAGTCATCAGATCTGTGTATGGTACCTGTACTCCCGAGTGCGTAGCGAGTAAAGCTTGCACGTGCAACCCATAGCGATGACGAGGAGCAGCCCACACACCAGGCTGCCCACTGTGGCGGCCGTAATGACCTTTCGGGGCAAGGTCAGAGGGCAGTTCATCTCATCGGTGCCATCCTTGCAGTCCGCCTGGCCATCACAGCGCCAGCTCTCCACCACACACCTAGAAAACATGTCATACCCCAGAGATTTAATCTTTTGTCTATGTCAGATATATAGCTGGTCAAAACATGAGAAATGTAAAATAGTGATGTGTAAATATGATGGCAAGGTCTTTAAAGTTTCAGTTGGCAAGATTTTTTTGATCATATTCACTGAAACCAATACTATGCTCCGACAGAACAACATAAATCAGCCGGTTTTAGAAAAAAAACCCACACTTCTACCTCCACCTAGAGCCTCTTATTTGTTTTTTAGCAAAAATCCACAGCTCCCGGTTCTTCTGGTCCAATCAGAGGGCTGTGTGAGATCTGACTGTCAATCACAGTCTGGTGCAGTCTGGTGCGCACTGACAGGTGAAACCCAGAGATTTTATATTTGTTTTAATGGCAGATATATCATTGTACCAATGACATGCCAAGTCTTAACACATAGCCTACGTGCTGCACATACACAAATCTATTGATTTGAGAGCGCCCTGGAGGAAACTGATATCTCAGTCATTCTAGATATGTGGCAAACTATGGACGCTCTGAAAAGAAAATATGGCAAATTATTGAATTTGAATTCCTGCACAGCCACTGTATCAGCTGCTATCCATACACATACATGGTTGTCGGTTGATACTGTCATGTGTGGCTAAGTTTCATGTTTGTCTGTTGATGCTTTATGTCCCACATGTATGTCTACATGTCGGTCTATACATGGATTTCTATGCAACGTCACGAAAACATGCGTGTGCAACCAAGAGGCAGAAAGCACCATAAAACAGCATAGAGCAATGCAAAAGAGCAAAAGAATCAAATTAGTTTTGTGCTGAAAACTGCACCAATTCGGAAATCCGCGATGGTTAGAGAATGTTAAATATGTTCAATATCCCTAACGGAATGCATGTCTTCGCCAAAAATGACAAAATACAATATTATATTAATAATGCAAATGAATGGCAAACTTTGAAATATAGTCTGAAATTAGATGTTATTATCATTGAGACAACAGGGGTATACAAAAAAATCCGATTGTAGCTTACAGCAGCCGACTATTTAGGTTAAGTTTATAATGTTGTGGACGGCCACAAAAGCCGTCTTCTGTCCCAATGGCTCAAGACGCATCTAGTTTTGTTGGTAAACGGGAAACCCGTGTATTCATGCTATATGTCTATATGTATATATTGTTTCTGTCCTCCTATCCTTAAATGAGCTGCGTAGGGATGCAAAAAGAATTTCAGCACTAACTGACAAATAAAGTTGTATCGTATCGTATTGTGTATCGTATCGTACAGAATCCTTACCTGTCCGTGTCGCAGTGGAAGGTGCCAAGCTGGCAGATGGTGCACTCCCTCTCGTCGCTGCCGTCCACGCAGTTCAGCTGGTAGTTGCAGCGGTCCTTGAGGGTGAAGCAGACCGGCCGTCCGTAGTGGCGAGCTGTGGGGCATCCCCGGCGCCCCGCCGCAGGGGAAGTGACCTCGCGGGCAGCCCATGCAGCCCTCCTCGTCGCGGCCGGTGGCGGCGCAGTCCCAGTGCCCATCGCACCGCTGCTTCTGTGTGTAGCAGCCACCCTCCGAGCCCCCACACACGCCCTCCCACGGCAGGCAGTAGCCCGCGATGCGGTAGGTGGCGTTGAAGCCCCGCCCCTCAGAGGCGGGCACTGTGTGGTAGATCAGGGAGAGGACGCCGGTGTGGGACTCCACCTCCAACAATTTGAAGTTGGACGCACAGGTGATCTGTCAAAGAGGACATTGGACCTAAGTTAATATCGTATTAAATCCATGGCATTTCTTACAACCTTGTTCACTTAGAAACTCCTATTGTTCTTAAATGGTTTCTTTAGAACACTGATGTATGACTATGCCAGGTAGTTGTACACAACATTTTGCAAAGGATTTGAGACATATGGACTCTGCTTCTGATGTGGACCTATTACATTTCTTCATTAACATGTCACGCTTCCCAGTTCGTCAACTTGTTACCAACATTTAACCAGTACAATTCTAGCTAAGTTATGTGTGATCACTTAATAGGGTCATTCCGTGCACAAAGTTTGTCTTTATTATGTTAAGGTCCCAAAACTAACTCCTGTAAAATGATTTTGTTCAACTCCAGTGTTTTCGTTTTTTTTTTTTACTTATTAATATCTTACAAAGTAATACTGTTAGTCCAACTTTGTCAGATGGAAGACAAACACGTTCACAGTATGACTCAGCCTAGGTTCAAAGTGATATTGAGGGTTTATAAAGTCGTTTTTCGTACCCACAATGAAATCAATCAGTATTTTGTCTGCAAATACACTACTTTATTAATGTTGTGCCAATATTTAGGTCTCCACAACATATGAACATGAAGATATTTAGGATCAAAGAAGGTGTGATTGCATTTTTTGATCTTTTTCGTAGGACTAAATGCCATCTGCAAAAGCTCAATGTGATATTAATTTTCCTACTAGCTATCCTTTGAAAATGTTTTATCCATGTGCATTATTTGTTGAGACCTTAAATATTGGCATCAAACATTAATACAATATTGTATTAACAGAAAAAGTAATGATTGATACGGAACGGGTATAAAAACAAGTTTATGCCAATATCACTCTTTTTGCACTTTTTTCCAAATCTAGGACCTTACATAAAATCTATTAGCATGCTATACAAACACTATACAAACTTTTAATGACTCAGCTTACGAAGTCTTCCAACCAACAAAGTTTGGGCTGACTATGAATAATACTTTTCAAGATATCAATGCCCCAAAGATGCCTTCCTTGATAATGTGTTTTCAGGCTATACAACCGAATATCAAGGACTAAATATGAAGCCATAGGATTTGAACAGAAATATTTGACAGACCTTGGTTTTGGGACCCATTCATGATATAGACGAGGCTTGAACAGAGTCTGAGAGTGTGCAGCAACGATCTTATCTGATCTGACACAAAGTGATTGTTAAATCCAACAAAGCGGTTGTTAAATCCAACAAAAACAGCTTTTTGGTCAAAAACGTTTACTAGCGCAGCCAGCTGGTTTTTGCAACTTGTAAATCTTGTCACCATTACTCCGCTTTATTGAGGGTAAAACAAAATCAGTTAACTTTAACAGAGCAATTACTGTAGCTGTGCAGCCAGATGATACGATCAAGGGCTACGTGCAGGCTTCCGCCAAAAATAGGATTTTATTAGGTTGAGGCAACAAGTGAGTAGTAGGATGACAATTTTCTTAAAGGCTACAATGAATAACAATATTTTTTTATATTTGACTGTCTACGTAGAAAACCAAGCGGCTCTGAAAGCCGTTGGACCTGGAAAAAGATTTATTAGCCTATTATTGCATCATCACTTAATAACCGAATTGGGACCATTGGTCCTGTGAGAGTAACCGGATCTGAACCACTCCCTAGGCATGTTGAAAAGACTCCTAGGCCCACTCCTTAGGCATGTTCAAAAGAATCCTAGGCCCACTCCCTAGGCATGTTCAAGACTCCTATGCACACTCCTTAGGCATGTTCAAAAGACTCCTAAGCCCACTCATTAGGCACGTTCAAAAGACTCCTATGCCCACTCCCTAGACATGTTCAAAAGACTCCTATGCCCACTCCCTAGGCATGTTCAAAAGACTCCTATGCCCACTCCCTAGGCATGTTCAAAAGACTCCTAGGCCCACTCCCTAGGCATGTTCAAAAGACTGTTAGGCCCACTCCCTAGGCATGTTCAAAAGACTGCTAGGCCCACTCCCTAGACATGTTCAAAAGACTCCTAGGCCTTTGGCCTCTAACCCCGTCCCTATCCCTCTTTTGTTTTTTTTAAAGTGACCTTGGGCATCTTGAAAGACGCTAAATAAATCAAAATTCTATTATTATTATTATTATTATTACCGTTTTGATGACGTGGCCTGTCCCATGTCCCTGGTCAGTGATGTTGATCGTGTCTCCTGGTCCCAGCTCCAACATCTGCAACTGGAGACGCAGGGGGCGAGGGTCCTGGGGATCCACCGTCCACACACACTCCTGGGGGGGCACCATCCATGCTGCCGGCCAAAACGAGCCATAGAAGCTGTGCAGAACTCCGCCGCACGTGCCGTTGTGTGGTCCAGGCATCACGCCAGGGGTCTTTCGGACCTGCCACCATTCGTCCGTCATGGAGGCAGTGGGGGAAGAGGTGGTGGTGGTCATCTTGCTTGTCCTCGTCGTGAGGACACCCTCATCTACGTTGTCATAGTACTCCTCGTCGTCACAGCCCTGCTCGTCCGAGCCCAAGGAACTCTCCTCGCCCAAACATTCACTCTGGCCATTACAGCGCCAAGCCACAGGCACACAATGCCCTGTCAGGCACCTGAACTCTTCGGAGGCACAGGGCGCAGAACCTGGAGAAACATCAGAGGGAACGTCAGGCTACATTTTCACCAATAATTTCGATGTGAAAACTGAGCATACTGTAGCTGGTTAAACATGACACATTTAGATTTCTCTAGACACCAGACAGTGTACACTATTACAAAATAAGGAACATCTCAAATGGAAAGTACCTTTAATGTAGGACAGGTGAAACCATGATTGTTGATTGTAGCGTGGGAGGAAGTGGTGAGTCACAGTAACGTTTCCCCCAGTTAATTCGATTGGTCCAGGTTTTTGCAGGCCGCACAGAGAGAAGGGTTTGTTGGTGGAGGAGGTTATGGTGATCCAGTCTTGCCCACATTTGATAGAAAAATGTGAGAAGCTTGAGAGGTGGAGGGAAAAAAAAGATAATTATAATGACGACAAAGACAACTGAATCCAATAGCATCACGGCCATTCATATCGTCACCTTGGAATTATAAGGTTCTATCTACATTCTGAGTAGTTCTGAGATATTGGGCTTTAAAGTTTTGAATTCAATAGTTATATAAGTGAACAAGCCTCTTTATATAATGTCAAAAAATACATACAACTTCAAGAAACACCTCACCTTATGAAGTTGTCACAGAATAAGAATATGTCAATAACTCAATTTTGACAAAAACTGTCAAATGTTTTTTGACAAAAAAAACCTTATAATTCTAAGGCATATGTATGAATATTGGTTAGATTTAGAGTCATTACCTTATGATCACAGGTTCCCCTATGGCTGCCACGATCATCCAGCTATAGTTGATTGACCGGAGGGGCCACGTGTGGTGAGTTGTGCTGCGAATTTCCCCTTGTCGGTCATGAAGAACTTTCAGTGACCTCTCAAAATGAACTGGGGAGACAAGAACTAATTATTAGCACACCTACCTATAAAGGTAAATGCCCACTGGCGACGACATTCGTATCTATGGATTTGACGCTCAAGAGATAGAACAATTTTCTAAACTTTGCCGTTGACGCGCCTCAGACGCTGCCAGTTGACTTTGCTCCAGTAAAAGTAATGGGGTTCTAACCTTTTGACGTGGGCATTGGCCTTAATTCTCATTCTTTCTGACTATTCCATTATGTGGCCGGCATCTTCATACGTGTATTGTGTTACTTTGAGTTATGGTTCTATTTTTAAAAAGTCTTGGCTTTAAAGTGTAATTCTGGATGGTGGCTTGATTAAGGCACCAATAAATGTGAGCTTGTGAGTAGGCTATGATATTGTACCATTTTTACACATTAGTGTCCATAACAACCTTAAGTTTATTTCTTATCTTGAACTAGAGAGCCATATATGCGAAATGAAAGCGAATGTAGCCAAATAGATCTGCAATAAACTTTGATAGGGCAGGGTACAGGAGACAGGTGGCTGTCACTGGAAAATTACACTCACACAATTCAACATTCAATAACGCATTAAGAACAAAGGTAATGGAGTGCAATGTCTTACCAGAACTGGCTGCAAGGTCCAGATTACTTGAAACTACCAAAAACAAAAACAGAGACACTGGATAAGCATCATATTGGTATAGCCTAGTTTTTAACTGCCAAACTGTATCATCCGATTATAATTAAAATACAAAGAAAACAATGCTTCAACTCAATTGCAATGTGCTACTTCTCACATCCACATAAACTATTTTGTGAAAACTGACTGGTTTTGTCTGATCTCTATGAAAAAGAGAAACCTATCGGTTAACTCTGATTACGCAACCTAATAACATGCGCTAGTATCAATATTTTACCAACATTATTTTAAAATATTAGGGAATATGTTTATGGATCACGCAATCTGTGAACGTTCTCTATAATAGGAAAACTACAAGAACGGCATATTAACATGAAGTGTCGGTTTAGTGAAACTGAGACAGAGTGCTGGGCCTGCTGTCATCTGACACAGGTCTATCTAAGAATGTCGATGTTGAGCAAACTCACCTGTCCAACATAACAAGTTGAGAACCCACAAATTGATCGAGACAGACATGTCGCCAAGACACACATAAAGGAAATAACGAAGAACTGTTGTTTCGATGGTCCAAAACGGAGGACTGGACTGGTCCTCCACCAGACCACCGTGAAGAGCGTCCTCTTCGTTGACTTGGAACAGAGAACGTCGTCTATGCAGGCAAGACAAACATACCAAATGTTAGCTCCGTAGTGTCTTCAAAATCCCAAGTGTGACTTCAGAATAACCCATCATCATCCACGACTAATGCGAAATTATAATCAGAGCCTCGGAGTTTACACGAGCCATAGAGAGGACCATTCAGGCCAGTTGGCAATCTTCATAGTTGGCTTAAATTAAAAAGTACAGAATGCTCCGACTCGATTCAGCCATTTCCTGGTATTATGATTCTACCCAGCAATGACGTAAACGGCGTTCTGGTTGAAGTCTGCACTTAGCTGGTTGGCTAGCCGGCTAACTTCCTGCTGCTAACAGTAACAAAAACCTCGATCAGTTTAACACCAAATTGTCATAGGCTTTGTGACGACTCGGTTAACATAAGTCACGAAATGCCAAATGCTCAGTTTTCACGATATTCCAGATCTGTTTCACACTTAGCTATTCAAATTCATATGATCAAAGACTGCTAACGATCACAGCTAGCCATCTACCAACACCCTAAAAACTTCTGTCTTGGACAGCTGGTTCTAACCCATTCGTCTTTTGTTAGGCTAGCTACAATGTCAAGAGAGCTGGCAAACTTTACATAGCATAGGTGACTTGGTATCTCTACTTCAGTTTAACATTCATATACTGACTCTTTCATTCTAAGCTTTGTGTAATGTTAAGTTGAATTGTAGAATAAAGTAGAAAGATATAATTATGCAGTACCACTATGTGGCTGTATTTACCGTATCGTTTTTTGTTGACATTCGCTGTAGCCTACTCAACTTCCGTACTTTAGTCTTGAGTGACACGAGAAAGGGGGTGGGGCAAAGAGACTTCCTTTGCCAATTTACTTGATTTTAACATCAAATGCATTATAGATTATAGTATATAAAGACTGTGTTCACATTTATACATCATTGTCATCAAAATGATTAGTGTTGTAAACACGTTTCTCCACTGAATTGTTTGCAATTGCAGCCAAGCATGACAGCTGCCGTAGACAGCTACTGACTTCACTTCCCTTTTCCTCACTGCCTAAAACAGTCTGTGCAAGCAGCAGAACTAACGCTAGGTGTCAGTAACAGGCTAGGTGTAGCGGCAACCAGCACAGCTGGCAAGTCCTGTTTCTATTGCTATTAAAAGACAATATAAGATAGTTGTTTTATCCTTCCATCTCACATGTGATAACAAGGAATAGTACATACAGGCAACTAAGTTGTTGAGGTAGGCCTAGGCTAGCTAAACATAGCATAGCCTAGTTAACCTGCCTTGCATTTTGTTGTTAGAGAAAGTTTGTGTGTGTGTGTGTGTGTGTGTGTGTGTGTGTGTGTGTGCCTGTGCCTGTGCGTGTGCGTGTGCGTGAGAGAAAGAGAGAGACGTAGAGAGAGGAGGGGGTACCACTCTTCCTAACTCTGCTGAAGTAGACAACCACGTCAACAGCTAAGCAGGGCAGACGAAAAAATAAGACAAGAGACAATCAAGACAAGAGACAATCGGTGAAGAATGGAACTTAAATTGAGCTGACAGATTTAATATCACACCATAGACTGGAATGCTGAATGTGATAGGGATTTTTAGGCCTATTCTTGTAGGCATATAGGATAACTCAAGTAATTTTTTTCCCCATGAAGACTCATTAAAATATTTATTGACTGGGGTGTTGGAACGTGAACTGGCTTTAATAGCTAATTTCATCACTCAGGTGTTGGAATAATATTGCCTACGGACAAAACGAGAAATTCTGGCAAATAGGACTTTTTTTTCGCTGTTTCCACGGCCGCATAAACCTTTAATGTAAATTTCTTCCCCACTTCTGTTCTTCCCCACTACTTTTGGGAGTGTCACTTATTTTGGACAGTTTTTAGGCTACCATTTGGAATGTTATATCGGCTGAAGATGTTGAGGTTATTGTTCGGTGCACTGGCAAGTATATTGTTGGTCCAAGGAGCAACGACGGACGGAGAAGTGAGACCAGAGGTAAGCTATTCCTTAATTGTCATATTTGCCTGAAGCTCACATGCACAATTTCTGCTCTAGCCTATTTAAAAGAATCCCAAGGCTATATGAACAACTTGATTTTTGAAAGTTCTTAAGTCAATTTAGAGACATGTTTAAATAGGCTTCAGCCACAAAAATATTTCAAGGATTTGCTTCTGATTTCTTTGACTTGCGTGTACTATTTGTCTTGATGACAAACGGAGACAAAATAATGTAGATATAGCCTGTAGTGAGAGGTGCAGGCAGTCCTCATTTTCCCTTGCATTAGTTAGGCATTAGTTAATGTCCTGTCTTGGTCATAGTACCTGCCAAATGAGCCAGACAAGGAGTTAATAATCGGGGGTGAATATATAAAATAAAAATAGTATGTGTAGACTGTAATAATCCTTTATGGCCTCTACCTTTGACCATGGCATATACAGTAAAGTACATATAAATCTGTCTGCTTATGGCAGTAATTTCCCTATCCATGCTAAATCCCCGACTAGTGATCAGCATTTGAGTCACTGTCTTAACACTAGTATGTTGCAATGGAAACAAATAAAGCAGTTATTTAGGAAATTCCTTTTTAGGTAGTAGGCCTATTGCAACATAGGCATACATATACAAAGTTCACAGACAGGGGAATAATGATGACTTCTTTATATCCCTGGTTGGTAGAAATGACATCTGTGTTCAAATCAAATGATACTAGGCCTTAAAAGTTTCCAAAGTGGAACAGTCTTGAGGAAAAGAGCTCGGGCTATTAGTGTCCATTCACCTGGGAGATGTGCAGCCAAAATGACTGAATATCTGTCAAAAGTTGTGTGTTTGTGTGGTAGAATGAGAGTGAAAAGAAAACAGTTTGTCTAAGTGCAGAGTTGCAAATGAGAGGCTGTGTGGTGTGTGTGTGTGTGTGTCGGGGGGGTTAAGAATATGAAATTGCACAAATAATTACATAGCATGTGTAGACTGTAATAATCCTTCATGGCCTCTACCTTTGACCATGGCATATACAGTAAAGTACATATAAATCTGTCTGCTTATGGCAGTAATTTCCCTATCCATGCTAAATCCCCGACTAGTGATCAGCATTTGAGTCACTGTCTTAACACTAGTATGTTGCAATGGAAACAAATAAAGCAGTTATTTAGGAAATTCCTTTTTAGGTAGTAGGCCTATTGCAACATAGGCATACATATACAAAGTTCACAGACTTGATGATGACTTCTTTATATCCCTGGTTGGTAGAAATGACATCTGTGTTCAAATCAAATGATACTAGGCCTTAAAAGTTTCCAAAGTGGAACAGTCTTGAGGAAAAGAGCTCGGGCTATTAGTGTCCATTCACCTGGGAGATGTGCAGCCAAAATGACTGAATATCTGTCAAAAGTTGTGTGTTTGTGTGGTAGAATGAGAGTGAAAGAAAAACAGTTTGTCTAAGTGCAGAGTTGCAATGAGAGGCTGTGTGTGTTTGTTTGTGTTTGTTTGTTTGTGTGTGTGTGTGTGTGTGTGTGTGTGTGTGTGTGTGTGCGTGCGTGCGTGCGTGTGTTGGGTGGGCACGCGCTTGTGTGTGTGTGTGTGTGTGTGTGTGTGTGTGTGTGTGTGTGTGTGTGTGTGTAAAAGACAGAGATCCAGCCAATGATGACTGAAATTGTGTTTCTGTTTTTCTCCCCTCCGTTGGCACAGATCATAAGGGAACAACTGAGTCAGTCAGTCCGTTTCTCAGTTTGTGTTCATTTTACCCCTTAATACGTCCCTACATTGCCCAGGGTCTCACCCAGGGACATCGAAAGGAGACACCTGGGCTACTAGTTTGGCCCCGTTGTCAGAAACCACACTGAAAATGTACAGCTTTTACAACATGCCAATCATCAGTTCAAAGACAACTTTAGCTTTGCCAATTTGCCAGATGAATACATTAGCTTTGAACTAGTTAGCTTGCTACTTTTGGATACAAATGGTGAGCCCTTTTATTGAGTTTCATTGTCAATCGTTTCACCATTACTTTTTTGGTGGAAATATTTGTTCTTAAAGCTTTATAGCAGATGTTTGAAGGGAAATTGCCTAAATGGTATGTTGGTGGCAACAAAACTTTCCGAAGGACATTGACAGTTACCATGTCATTTAGAATTATGCATATCAAAAAACAGCAAAACTTAAAAACACCTAAACCACAAAAAAACCTATGGGTGGGTGGGCTAATGTGTGTGTGTATGTTTGTGTCTGTCTGTCTGTCTGCGCCTCTCTCTCTCTTTCTCTCTCTCTCCCTCCCAGTGTGTGTATGTGAGAGAGAGAGAGAGAGAGTGAAAGAGGCCAACAAAATATTGGCCAGGAGAAACATTTTTAACACAACACCTTGCCAATGAGTCTTGCCAGACAGTTGAATGTGATTCTCTGCACCTCTGATGTACTTGTTCAAGCATGTTTCTACTTTGAAGATCACATTAAATAATCGCATGGAAGAATTAATGTTTTAAGTTTAGTCATCATCTTTGTCCTGTTGGTGTTATGATTATTAGTGCAGGATTTGTTTTGCAGCAGTCTTTCAGGTTCTGATTTCCTCTCAATGATATATATCTTTACTTTTGAAATCTCTATAAATATATGGCATGCATGGACATTATCATTTCAGAATGCATGGCAACCAAGCCATCAATATTTGTTTATGTTCACTCACAGTACAGTACACTACCCACTATTTTGTTTATTTGACTGTATCATATGCAAATTCTTACTGTTTCTCTGTAAGACAGAGAAAACAGAGAAAACAGAGTAACAGAGAAACAGTAAGAATTAGTAATATAGTAAGCCTAATGAACCTCTTCAATATGTATCATATGCAACCGTGAGCTGGTTGAGGTGTCACCTATCCACGTACTTGACAGTTGTTGCTCCTTGATCAAATTAGGTTCAACTGTGCTCAATGTTAAGGGAAATTCCTAGTCTATTTGTGGATGATAACGAGTGTAAATTTTCGTTTAGGACCAAAAAACAACATATATTGATGAAGTTTTAAGTAATATACATTTACAACTGAATACAGCATTTCGGGGCAACTTCGCTATGTCAAAATGAATAGCTTCTTTTTAAACCATGAACTAGGCTAAAAAAATCAGTATAGGTCTATGCTATGGAGAGTCTCTGCAGACAAACTGAAGTATTTTTTTACCTTTGTTAGTGTAAAGAAAGGGTATGAAAATGATTGTTTGTGCAGTCAGTGCACTATCTTGTTTTTATTCCAGTGGCAGCCATCTTGTCTGGTGAAAGTCTGTTCAAGTCATTTTGGTCCCAAACAAAAATGTGGCCTACACTCGTTATCATCCAAAAATAGACCGTAGGTTGTTGTTACACCGGAGTTTCCCTAATTTATAGATGGTATTGATATTTGCATGGGATTTTCATAAGGTTCTACATAGATTTGTTCAGAATGTTGACAAGAAATCAACGATAAATCATAACCAATGACCCAACCTACATAATTACCACAACTCATTACAGAGACACTTGAAACCTCTCACATAGACTATACTGCAACATTCTATTGACAGGGCTGTCAAGCAGACTTCAACAGCACACCTGTATACATTTAAAACCATTATTATTAGATTAGGGACTTAACACAATCTATCTTAACACAAGCATGGTGAAATCTGAACTAATGTTAGCTACGTTTTAATGTCTCTTGAAGGCAGACCTTGGAAGATGATTGAAAGTTAATCTAGCTACTGACTCATTTACCAGGGAATGGCAAAGGGGGGTGAGTGAGTGAAGAAAACACTGCTATTTGTTTTTAATGTATTCTAGATAACATGTTCCTCAATTTACCTCCACACTCTTGCCATGTAAATGCTAAAGTCATGTCTGATTCTTCAGGGCAAATGGTGATATAGCATCGGAAAGCTTTTAAAAAGAAATACGATTTAAAACACCAAAAAGAAAAGATTCTTTCTATGACACAAAAACACGACTCTTCACTCTTAACTATGGCATGAGGTTTTAGTTATTGGATAGTTAGTCACCTTCTCCTCTAATACCAACACACACAAAAAAAACTCACAAAAATGTATAACTTCGATTGGATCCAGTTGGATAATTTGAAAATAGAAAAATCATGTCAAAAAGTATGTATCTTTTGTATTACAAAAAATGACCCTATGCTACAAACGACCCTGCATTAAGCCTTGATCATTTCCTGTGTCCACAGCCCTATTAGCACACTACCACCCAAAAACGTTCCTCTGTGGACATGACTGTTTTGTCCAGGGCTGTAGATTTGACCAGTCTGTGAGTGTTTACCATGCTTCTGCTGAATCACGGCCTCACATACACGGCTGGCCTTACTCTCCATAAGCCCAGCCATAAAGCACACCTTTGATGGCGGCTGCAGGGAGTTCCTGAGCAGACGGGGGTTCTGGGAGTTGATGTTGGCAGCCTGAGGAGATATCTGACAACGCAGAGTGACAGAGCAAAGAGTGGTTTTAGAGGGTTGCCAGAGCCCCTGTGCTGGAGCTACGAATTAGGCTGGCAGAGAGAGAGAGAGAGAGAGAGAGAGAGAGAGAGAGAGAGGAATGACACAAAAGGAAGAGGTTTGGTTGCCACTCAGTTTAGGGTCTGACTCCTACTGACAAAAATGGGGTCACAAAACCAGAGGAAATTTTCTGATGATTTCTTATGTCATTATATGTGTGTGTGTGTGTCTGTGTCTGTGTGTTTGAGAGATTTAGGGAGACCATGAGTCAGAAAAAAAAAGAGCTGACCCTAAATCTACAGTGGTTGCGTATAACTGAGCCTTGTTGTTCGACCTTAGCCCACCTCCACCCTCTCCCCAGACCTGTTTGCTTTGGCCATGTCTGTGCACAGTAAAGCACTGAAGGTGTTCAATTGTGCCCTACCCCTTCACTTCCTCACCCCTGCACTCACATCAACCAATCGTCTCCTTCCCCCAACATCATACATCATTCACCTATAATATTAATATCTTAACCCGCCTTCTACTGAGCTATGATTAACCATTATATTCACACTCAAGAGAAAACAAACGTTTTACACTCTCTTGTAGCTGAGTGCAGCACAGAATGGTGGAGATCTCTGTGAGGAGGAGATGGGTTTGAGCAGTGAGAGGACTGTAAAACTGTCATACTTGTGGCATTACAGAGAAATTCCTTTTAATTTTGCTGTTAGCATTTGCGGTGAACCAAGAGGCACTGTCTGCAAAAGGAAAGGCACAGCACAGCATAGCACGGCATGGCACGGCACACACACACACACACACACACACACACACACACACACACACACACACACACACACACACACACACACACACACACACACACACACATTCAACCGGCACTCTCATACAAATACATCAGAGGTTTGTCTCAAATTGAGGCCATATATAAAAGTACAATGATTACACTGTAATTCTTGGTGCGGTCACAGAGAGTGTCACAATTGTCAAGTGTCCCAATTTTAAATGTCTCAAAAATACATTTAAAATACATTTCTCAACTAAATTCAAGTCATTAATTAATAGGAGCGATTGACTTGCGTGGTCCGCTTATTTTAATGACTGACAAAGACCAATATTTTCAAGACAGCAACACAAATGACTGCCATACTTAACGTAACCACACAAACTGTCTAAAGCCTGTCTCACAAGGTGATAACGCGAGATCTTCTCAGTCTCATCTAAAATCATCTGGAGCTCTGAAGCCTCCAACAGCTACATGTGACCATTAGTCATGTAATCCTGCTGCCAGTGACTGAGTCATGGCAATTTTGTGCCTCTTGAGGCGTTATTAAAAAACTCCACACAATAGCTGTTGAGATGTTTGCTGAAGCCTTGCATAGGTCTTAAGTCTCTCTAAAAGGCATTAAAGACTCAGGATAGGACGATCGGAAAATTTTATTAACTTCATACAAAAATACTATGCGGTTCTGACCATGAAAAACAATGCTGAGCCATCAAATCACTTTTTGATCAGCGACAGATTTAATGCAAAAAGGATATTTTTCTTAAGTTACTGCCTGGTGTTACCTCGTGGCTGCCTTTTTATTATCTTGGTGTATTAAACTAGTTCATGTTCATGTGAAAATGAAATGTGCTTGCTCTTCCTTCCTTTCTGACCTTTTCGGCCTGCCCTTCCTTTTAGTTTGTAACACCTCTCTGCAAAATGAGTCTCAGACAAAAACCTCTCCAGAAACAGCTCACTGTTGTCGCTGGACTGAAGTCGACATTTTCTCTGTGGAAAGGTTTAAAACAAGTTTTCCTTTGTTGTTATGGTTCAGAAGAGTGCACAGTGCAGGCACAGTCTTAATAGTGCCATAAACAGTCTTCTAGGACTCAGAGAATGGAACTACGTGGCACTGTAGTTGACTCTTAGTTCTTCCCCCCAACTTTATATACTGCACAAAAATGCCCACACCACAAGTCATCTGCCATGCCAAGTTCTTTGTAGGGTACGATGAGATTCTTTTTATTTAATTTGCCTGTTTTCCCCTTTTAATATATTTAGGTTGCAATTCTAACAGTAGACATAAGTATAACAAAGGGGTCCTATATGCGTGCACCTGACAGATGGATAATATGTGATGGTTAATATCTAGAGTAGGAGGTAATAGATCTGGTCTAGTTGCTTTGTGGGACTAGCAAATATACTAGCAAATATATGTTTATTTTGGTACAGAACAGCAATTACAGCCATATCAATGTTATTCTGTTGGAAATATACATTTTTAAAGGGAATGCAGAGGCTATAATCTGAAAAAAATTTATGGCTGGAAATAATAACCTACTCTTACTGCATTATAGACAAATAGAAATCATTAGATAAACATAGGTGGTTCCCAGTGAGAGCTCTATATGACCAAAAGAAAGAGTGAGAAGATGTAAAACACAGAATGCTGATAAACTAATATTGCTTTCAGTTCTATGACTTCTGTCTCACATTTCAGTCTCTTCTCTTGACATATACACCGATACGTAATGGCATATAAATAAGGCTTATGAGAGTTAATTACACTAAATCAGCAGTTAGATGTTGTTATCAGAAAACATCAGGTCAGGTCAGATACAAAGGAAACCAGATGAATCAGCCTCAGGTATGCCCCTTTAGACCTGGTACAGGCTTATACAGAACCTGAGCATGCAAAGCGTCACACACACACACACACACACACACACACACACATATACACACACACACACACACACACACACACACACACACACACACACACACATAATTTCATATGATTAATGGCTGATGAGTGGTGTTCTGCCTGTAGCTCCCATTTGGTGGTGAGTCCTTTAGACACTGTGTCAGCACTGGGCGGTAATCCCAATGGAATGTGCTCCATCTCATACATACATGGGTGCTACTTGTGGATTAGCTTTGTGTTCCGTGTGGGTATGATGGCTCGCTCTGTGACAGCACCGCTAAAAAATCAGGATATCTGGTTTGGGTCATATTACATGGAATTTGTACAAGGCGCAAGGTTGCATTTTGTCATGTAGAGGATGTAGAATTAGAAGTCATGGAATTTGAAATGCAGGCATTTCAACAATATGAAAGAAGTGACACTCTGACACTGAATATGATGCATACAACAGATCAAAATCATAAAGATATATGCATTTTACACATATGTCATACAGTATGAAGTTATGAAAATATTAATATAAAATATAAAATATAAAATATAAATATTAAATAAAACCTAAGTCAAACTATTGCCATTATTGACAATGTACATTAGACATGAATGAGATATATTGGTATAGACATTCCACTATACTACACTACACTATTACTCCATCTCCAAAAGTGGAAATACTTGATTGAGTAAGGTTAGCAGACGATAGAGAACCCTTTTCTTACAAGTTTCCCAACAATGAAACAGACTTCCTGATATTTTCTGACTTTTGTCTTTCTCAGGCGTGGCTGCAGCAGTATGGCTACCTGCCACCAGGCGATGTTCGGGCTCAGGCCATCCGCTCCCCTCAGTCCATCCGCAGTGCCATCTCCGCCATGCAGAAGTTCTACAGGCTCACCATCACGGGAACTATCGACCCCGCCACCATGACGTAAGTGCTAAACCTTCAGGCTATATCGGAGAGAGCCAACACAAACCACTCATGATCCGATCCTGCAGACTTTGACCGTGACATTCTCATGGTATATCGCACCGTCTGCCTATTGTTTTATAAAATGTGCTGAGGGTGTCATTCCCGCTGTGTTTTCTGCAGGGCAATGAAGCGGCCTCGCTGCGGTGTGCCTGATAAGTTTGGATCCGAGCTGAAGAGCAACCTCAGGAGAAAACGCTACGTTATACAGGGCCTCAAGTGGGACAAGAGAGAGATCACTTACAGGTGAGGGCCCTGTCTCTTATAGAATCACAGCCTAACATGCAAAATGGCAAAGAAGGTTGAGACCAAACATATGGTTCCAGTAAGCTGAGTTTAATTATTACTTTTTGTCTGAAATAAAGTATAATGTGAATACGCAGTTGATTACGATTAAAATCCATGGCTATGCAGAATGTTGCACATGTTATAAAATACGTAGACTCAATGTAATAAACTAAACAAATTATAGTGGAAATATAATAAAATGAATCCATCTCCCTGTCTTCATTTCAGCATACAGAACCACACTCCAAAAGTAGGAGAGCGTGAGACCTACGAGGCCATCAGGAAGGCCTTTAGGGTGTGGGAAAACGTGATTCCGCTCCGGTTCCGCGAGATCCCCTACAACCACATCAAGGGCAAAGTTGACAAGTTTGCAGATATCATGCTCTTCTTCGCTGAGGGCTTCCATGGTGACAGTACACCTTTTGATGGTGAAGGGGGATTCTTGGCCCATGCTTATTTCCCTGGACCAGGCATTGGGGGCGACACTCACTTTGACAGTGCAGAGCCATGGACGACAGGCAATGTGGACCAAGGGGGTAAGCGATACATGGCTAACTCATGGTGGGCCAGAATGTGCTCAGAGACTACACAATTGAATCTTTACACGGTTGTACATTTAAAAAATGTAGAATGCTCTAAATATCTCTCTCTCTCATGGTCTCTCTCTCTCTCCCCGTCTGTCCCAGGTAATGATATATTCCTGGTGGCTGTGCATGAGCTCGGCCATGCCCTGGGTCTTGAGCACTCCAATAATCCCTCGGCCATCATGGCACCTTTCTACCAGTGGATGGACACAGAGAACTTTGAACTGCCAGACGATGACCGCCTAGGAATCCAGCAGATCTATGGTGAGTAATTTTTTTATTTCAATTTCCTTTCTTTGTTTATCTGTTTGTTCTGTGTGTAATGTGTAGTCATAGCTGTTTGTTCTTACCAGTTTGCATAGTCCCTTGTACTCTTCTTATTTTTAAATTGTTTTATTGTTCTGTTTGCCTTTGTAAGACCTGGCTAGGGAGGGACAATAAATAAAGATAACTATAACTACAACGATATGCGGGTTCGTTATTGTTATAGGTCATGTGCGGATATTGTCATTCATATTAGCTAGAGCGTTGCCGTTATTGTTATAGTTTTGTTGGTGTAAATGGTCTTTTAGTCACCCCTGGGGCAAGGTTCATGCACACTGAGTGCTAAGATTTCAGAAAGGACTGATTTCACCTCTTTCCACAGGAACCAGGACTGGGGCACCGCCCGCTCCTCCGAAGCCCACCCGCAAGCCTGACCGAAGGCCCACTCACGGCCCTGATGTCTGTGAGGGTCACTTTGATACCATCGCTACGCTGAGAGGAGAGATGTTTGTCTTCAAGGTGAGACTTTATGCGAAGAGACCGAGTTGACTCCAGTCCAGACAGTAGTTCACCCTGCAGTGGGGAAAGCAGACAGATAAGGTCCGGGCCTGCTGCAGAGCTAGGCTGGATCTTTGCCAGATGTGGGCCTCATCTCCTTGGCATGCATTCATTCATCCTTATCTGGGGAATTGAAGTGAGAGATTGACTCAGTAGAAGCTTTACCTCGAAATGTTGATCGCAAGCCAAACATAAGCCAGACATAAGTCAAACATAAGCCAGACATAAGCCAGACGTAAGCCAGAGTGAAATGTCAACGTACACGGCCTCACTGCTTGCACGTGACACAACAATGTGCTTATCCATGTGCTGTCTATGTGTGCATTTTATATCTACATTTATTCATTTAGCAGATGCTTTTATCCAAAGTGACTAACAATAGCCCTTGTCAATTATATTACGGGCTATTGTCCCTCGGGGTTAAGTGCCTTGCTCAAGGGCACAAGGATGGAAGCCGGGAATTGGGAATATGTATGCTTCACATACGCTCTAAAATAGAAGTGAAGCGTTAAAATATACTTTCCTCTACTTGCAATGGGCGTAATACGTGCGTAAAGTGCTGCCGGTGTTAATTTATCCGCTGATTCTAATCGAATTCTATCGCTAACAATAGACTGGTAGACTTATAACAATAGAATCAAATGGGCGACTGAAAGCGCTTCAAAAAGGTTTTAACTTTGGTGTCAATTCCCTGTAACGGTGTCTGTTCTGTCTATGATGCAGGACAAATGGCTGTGGCGTGTGCGTGGCAACAAAGTTGTGCAAGGATACCCCCGGCTCATTGAAAACATCTTCAAGGGCTTGCCAGACACCATTAATGCTGCCTATGAACGCTCCGATGGGAAATTTGTTTTCTTCAAGGGTGGGTCCCTCAATGAGAGCTCATCTCACCAACATCTGTTTTTAGTGATTCAGACATAGCCTAGCTCTTCGTCTTTAACCCTTAAAGGTGTAGGTTTTTGAACATTCTAACATAAGATTCCGTTCTGCAACAATCGAAGGTTCTAAAATTCTATGTTGAATTCCAGATATTCTTTAGAACGTATATTTCCCAACATTCCACCTAGATGCAGTCGTATGACCTCTCATTTGTTTTCTATTTCTTTTGCCACCGCACATAAAGATCAAAGGTATTGGGTGTTTAATGAGTACACCATGGAGAAAGGCTACCCTAAGAGTCTGAAGGAACTGGGCACTGGGCTTCCCAAAGACAAGCTGGACGCTGCGATCTTCTACACTCCCACTGGCATGACATATTTCTTCAGGGGAGACAAGTGAGTGGCAAACACACACAAGCACAGACGAGAAGCCGCAGTGAGAAACCGCAGTTTCAAAATTAGATAAGTGTGTCGCTTAGTCAGATCCTCACATGACGCTGAATTGTTCTTCCTCTTTCTATTTTGTCCCTTAGCATCCTTTTGCGCACACCCCACTTACTTGTTTTCTTTTATGTCCGTCTCTCAGGTATTACCGCTTTAATGAAATCGCACAGTCAGTGGACGCAGACTACCCCAAACCCATCAGTGTGTGGAAAGGAGTTCCCAACAACCCCAGAGGTGCCATGATGAGTGAGGATGGAGGTACATGCTTCTCTTCACAACTTGACTGTGTGTGTCTGTGTGTGTGTGCGTGTGTATGCATGTGCATGTGTGTGTGTGTGTTGGTGTTAAATATGGACATATTTAGAGAAAAGGAGATTCAGGCAGATGGACGAATGAGTGCCATGATGAATAATGTTCTCCACAGCATTGTTTTCCATGGTGCCATCATATCTAATCATGCTTTCTACCACCCGTCCCCCCCACCAGCATTCACTTACTTCTACAAGGCCAATAAATTCTGGAAGTTCAACAACCAGCACCTGAAGGTGGAGTCCGGCTACCCCAAATCCGTGCTGAGCAGCTGGATGGGCTGTGACAGCGAGGAGCCCAAGAAGAACGACCAGGACGAGGAGGTCATCATCATCGAGATGGACAAGTCCCAGGGGGGCGGGGCTGGAGCTGCGGTCGTGGTGATCCCGCTCTTCTTGTTGGCGTGCGTGCTTTGCACCCTGGGAGCTCTGCTCTTCTTCCGCAGATACGGCACCCCTCGCCGCTTGCTTTATTGTCACAGGTCCCTACTGGACAAGGTGTAAAGAGAGAAGGTACGACACAGACCAGCGAGAGATTAGATACACAGGAAAGACAAATGAGTTGGGTGATAATGGATGAGTGGGGTAGTTTAAAGAAGAATGGAAGGATATGGTACTGGGGAAAGTAGCAAGAAAAGGGGGATGGTGTTGACGACTTGAATAGGGTTTGTAGAGGCTAAGGAAGGGGGTCAAAGACAAGAAGAGGTTTTCTGATTCAAAGAAAGATGTCTGTTGTATGTTTATATATTTACATTGTACAGTTATGTCTCCTGGCTCTTTGAACAAAACCCACACAAGAGAGAAAATGCAAAGACTGGATACCCAGGTATTCAGTGAGATATCTCTTATCAGGTTCTCATCTAGTGACTGCCTGCCGTTGTTCCTTTCTGGACATCTCTATTTCAAACTTGACTCCAGCTGTATTGCTGTATAGTTAGCATTCTTTTATTCACCTTTTGTACTTTTGTATCTTTTCATAAGACAACTTCAGAAAGTGTCCCCCATTTTGCTTCTCGTAAAAATTACCCCTGAAGCCATTAGCCATTTGCTAATCAAGAGCATGGTGAGGAGGAGGAGGAGGAGGAGGCGCTCGCTCCATATCTTCATCCCTCAGTGCACTTTCCCCTCAGATGCTGTACAGGACACCCTGTGTGTGTCTCAACATGAATGTTTTGAAGGAGACCAATTTTTGAAACACATTTGGTACGGATTTTTGTTGTCACATACATATAATGGTAACAGGTTAGCATTATGAATGAGAACTTTAATGGCTATCATTGAATGATAGCAAGCTAACGTTAAGCACGTTTTTCAGAATATCCACTAATTGACTGAATGTGTGAGAAAAATGTGTATGCACTGTTAAAGGTGCATTGTGAGGACTGCCTTAGAGGGACTTTGGGGGAAATTCTTCTGCCAGACCCCTTTATACTCTACTACATGTCTAAACTCGAAGAAGAAGAATTTCCCCAACTCCAAGCAAACTTTCAATGTGATTATAAAAAAGGAAGGCCTTTAGCACTTACTTTAAAAGAAATCAGAACTGAGAGGAGCATAAAATAGAATATAAAAAATAAATGAATTTGGATTAGATAAATTCTATTCCTCTTTATGACTTAAATGGCTAAACAAATGGGTATGTAACACTATCATTAACCATTATTTAATATCCAGTATGATGTAATTGTTAGACCTAGTCTGAAATCAAAGCATGCGTCAGGCTAGGATAGTATTCCATCAGACCCCTGCTCTCTCTGCTTCTTTGAGGCGACCTCGTGGCAGCCATTTTGTACAGCGAGGAGGATGGTTGTGTGGAGAGAATTAATCAGTTCCTGATTGAACCCAGTTTAATGGATTCCTCTCAGAGTAGAGCATTTTCGATTGGTACAATTTGAAGTACATTGTGTGTTTTGCTATTATTGTTATTATTGTTTTGTACTACTATTGCTATTGTTGTGGCTAGTATGATTATTGTTTTTTTTTTTTTTTAAATTGTTCTCCACTTTGTACTCTTAAATTTATTTCTATCAGTGTCATTGCAAGTCCTGCTGGACAGAGGCATTCCATGGCAGTTTTCAAAACTGCTCTCAAACTTTTATCATGTTGCTCCATTGGGCGATGTATGAGCAAGTGAGAGCAAAGAGGGTTTCTTTATGTGAAGCCTGCTTGTGTTCCTGGTAGTAATCATGTGATGACAACAATTTACATCTTTAAAGCCTGATGTATTTTCTAGAAAGATTAAAATGCGAAGGAAGCAGCTTATAGCAATGTTAATGGTAATAATATTTATAACGATTCTAATGGAAGGGACCAAGTTGTTGCTTGCTTCAATCTTTTTGTATTTTATGAATGCAAAAAAATAAAGTTATTTTCTAAACGTAATTTCATCTTCTCCCCATTGTCCCCCCAAATTTTTTAGCATCTGAGAAATTATTTGTGTGGTGTCAGACACATCCATGAATCCCCACTCTATCAAAACGGTTGTTTTTTCCTTCTCTCTGTCTTGACCCCATTACTGTCTCTCTCTCCCACTCTCTCTTGCTATGGTGAGGTGTCATGGTTTTTCTCAGAAATGGGGGTGGTTGGGTGGATTGTGGGTGGTTACTGTGGACTGTGGACACGAGGTCTGTTGAATGACTGCTTTCAGAGAAACAGTTTTCCTCCTGGTGGATTCCGCCGACAACATCTGGAATATGCAAAATTCTAAAAGTCTGCGCTTCTTGACTAAGTGTCTTTACATCTTTTTTTTCTGTAAATGAAGAAAAGAAAGACTACTTAGTTTCCATCTAGTTGCTGTAGTCTTCTTTCCTGTCCCATGCATTTCAACCACATTGCAAAAACGGCTCCCTTTTTTACGAGGCTTTTTAACTAAAACCACTTCTGTCACCGCAAACATCCTTGGTCTGCTTTTCTTCTCTTCTTTTCCCCCCTTCCACTCCTTCCATCCTCTCTCTCTCTCTCCCTCCCTCCCTCCCTCCCTCTCCCTCTCTCTGTCTCTCTCTCTCTCTCTCTCTCTCTCAATATCTCTCTCTCTTTCTCTCTCTCTATCTAGATTTGAATCTGAATTTGAATCTGAATTTAAGTTGAATCTTGTTTGCCTGAATATATATCACTTACAAACTTGTCCAAACTTGTCTTCCTTATCCTTTCTCAGTGTTTGCACATATCTTGGATGCCCATTTTGTAATTGCCAACTCTTCACTGGCAATTCACTTTAATAGTGGAAAATGAACCCAATAAATGATGATGTCTGTGAGCAAAAATTCCACTTTCTGAAAACCCAACTCATGAGGGCAAAACCCGAACTCAGAAATCATTGAGCACTGGTTTATGTTTTTGGTTTGACTCGACTTTCACTTCACAGTAGGTCACATACAGCAGACTTGGATGGAACTGAAATGGAAAAGATTTCCTCATTCCACAGGTGAAATCCTTTGCAAATCTTCTCCATTCTGTTTGGAGCCATAACATTACAAAACCCATTCAGCTGAATGTTGCACGGGGACGGCACTGGGAGCCCAAGTGTGCTAGTGTGGGAGACATCCGACAGCCATCTGTATGTGTGTGTGTGTGTGTGTGTGTGTGTGTGTGTGTGTGTGTTTGGTTCAGGCCCGCCAAGGCCAGTGGAAAGCATTCCTACAGCTGCAGAACAGGAAATGGCCCGGGCAGCTGTATGAAACTGAGCTTGCATGTGTTTGAGTAGCCCATATGATAGTGTGCACAGCTCCTACTTCCCCCTCACACACATTTATTCTTCTTAAAGACACACATCTACTGTACACATCCATCCCTCTCAGACAATCAAATCTACACACACACACACAATTTTCCTTACACATTCATCCCACCACTTTCAAAGAAGAGCTTCTATACACCATCTTAAACAGATCATTTGTTCTTGTTCTCTCTGCAAACAAGCCGGTTCAGAAAAGTTAACTAATGTAATTTAGTGGGACAAGAGCAGATGTCTGGAAATGTTGCCTGTGTGTCTTTGTCTTGAACTTCACTCTTACTTTCCTCTTCCCTGGCTTGCTTTCATATTTCTCCCTGCCTCTGTAAAACAATTCTCAACTAGCCCCATCCAAAGGCTCGAGTTCAACTGGCCTACATCTCGTGTGACCCTCTGTGTTTTCATACACTCACACTCACACACACTCACACCTCCCTCACACACCTTGTTGAGGTCAGGAAGTGCGGACATTGAGAGTTGCTGATTCAGAGTCTCCAACCCCAACCCTTACCTAAACACTGACTAACATGCCCCAAATGCAGTTCTGCCCATCTGGTCGCCATCCGCTCTCAGAGACCCACACACACCAGACTTAAAGGCAGCCTGGATATTTCAATGCTCAGAGTGAAGCAGGCTGACCACATGAAACAGACAAGGGTCCCCAAATGTCTTTCTTCTTCTCCTCGTTCTCTTCTTCTTGTTTTCCCTCCATGTCTTGTGACTCTCCCTTCCTTGTGTTTTCTTTCTGTCACTGTTATGCTTACAGACATACTTTGCTCGACCGACTAACCCCCAAACCCCCCCCACCCCCCCCCCCCTTCTGCTTTCTGAGCAGTAAGCAACATCTGGTTCTTATTCACAAAAACCAAAACAACAGGAGAAGGGAGAGAGCAGTGGGGTGAAATGCTCTGAGGAGTGCGAGGCAGGAACCGGGAGATCCGGAACAAGAAAGGAACCCTCGAGTAAGACAGATAAAGGAACAGAAGGGAACCATTAGAAAGCAGCCAGCGCGAGACCTAAAAAAATGTAATGGAACATTTTTGGTGCCCATCCACTGACACTGGTAATGGGCAGTTTCAGCGATACAAAAAAGGGAAAGAATGGGAAAGTCTAGCCATTCCTTCACCAGCAAAGGGAAAACACAGTCACATTTGATTCCTTTGTGGTCCAGGTGGAATGATTTATTTGTTCTTTGATGCTACATGTGTCAGGAATAGACCCAGTGACTTCATGACATCAAGCTGTGGGCAGCGCAGAAAGCAAATGCTCCATGAGTCCAGTATTATAGCGGTTAAAAAAAAAAAAAAACCCATTTGAAGAAAAAGAAAAACTGCAATTCAGCACCTGGAGTGGTAATTATAGGGGAGCACTGCTGAAATCAGCAGGAAGACCTTAGAAGGCAGCAGCGCCTGGGTCTGTGTTTGTCTGGGTGTGAGGGGGATGGGGAGAAAGAGAGACAGAGAGAGAGAGAGAGAGAGAGGGAGAGAGAGAGGAAAACCAAAAACTAAAACAACCGGGACAAGGAGACAGTCTCTTTGGAAACTAGGTTACTGAAAAATGGCTGCCGATGATTTTGTCACACATATATTGTAGTCATTCAGTTAATCAGTGTCACTATTTACTGTCTTCAAGATGTCTACAAGTAACTTTGATAAAACATTCTCAAGAATAAATCCTCACTCATCATCCTAAAACTCAGAGACATAGAGGAGAAGTTTGGTCTGAAAGTCCCCCCACAGTACGACTTCTGCTAAATTACTTAAGAGAAAAGTTTGTCACCATGGCAATATCTTCTTAATCATTTTTCCAAACTGTTAAACTCCGTTCCCAGAAGCATTTTCCCTTTCACATGCTGGAGAAATCACCAGAGAGGAGTGACAAAAAAGAACGGAAATAAACTGAATATCCTTTACAGACATACAGTATGCACATACATACAAACACACATACATACATACATATATACAAACAAACATACCCAGCACTGACATACAGACATAACGAACATTTTGGATTGGTCCACTTTACTAGTGCTCTGCCTCCTCACTCTCTGCTGGAGAGTGAGGAAGCACTAAAATGGCGACAGTCTTGCTGGTGAATTCTTTAAAGCGCAGGTTGAGTTTTTGAAATATTGGTAAAAGACTTCCCCTGGTGGCAAATGGCCATCGGTGCATCTAAACAGAAATAATGTGAGAAATAAATTCTATAATTAATCAAGGGAATCTGCTAGACATTAAAGTCTATCATATATTAGTATAAAGTTATGTCAAATACTGTATGTCATCATAAATGATAATATCAACTTTTAGGTCTTTAACACATTCCTTATTCAAATAACCCTTCTTACAGTAACTTATCTAATTTATAAGGATTTTGTAATTAATTTCAGAACGAGTCAGATTTAGAAACAGGATGTAGACTATAGGTCTGTTTTTGTATGTGCAGACACGGATGCTGTCATCTTTGACTACACTTGTTAAATCAATAACAACAACAAAAGCACATTGCATTGATATGGCACTTTATCAAAACACCCAAAGCGCTTTACAGTGAAGGGGAAACCTCACTAACCACCACCAATGTGTAGCATCCACTTGGACTCATAACACCAGCTTGAGCCGGTATCTACATAATTCTTCACTTCGGAATTGTGCTTAAACTCAATATGTAGTATATTTGCTCAGCAATGAGAGTAGTATTAAGTAGTGTATGATGCTTAAAACTTCAGATGTTACCTGTCTTTCAAATAAGCACCAGTGGGCTTCAACGTTGAGTGGAGAATGGAGTTTTATTTCCATAATTAATAATTAATCTATGGGACAAACATCTCAGATGTGGACAATCAAGCAAATCACACTCATGCACCATCCGAAAGCTGATGTCATGTCACTGAAAGGCCAGTGGGAGTGCAGAGTGTTGCAACCAGGGGTTCAGGAATTAGAGGGTAAGATTCAGCCAGTTAGCATCCTAGCTGGCCCCCACCATCTTTAAGAATGGTGTCCAACATGTGCGGACATTTTCACCCAGCAGGATATTGCCAGCTCAACCACCAATCCGAACTGATGTCATATACATAACTGATGTCGTACTCTACTTTCTCTCCTATCCTTACTATCTGTAAGGTGGCACCTAATTGGCTAACTAGATGGTTCTGGAATTGAGCCCTGTGAAATGCCATTTTGAAAAAAATGGCTGCATTGAATTCCAAACTTTTTTTTGGCTGAAGTAGCTAGTCTAGCATAGACTATTTAAATCAATGGAGGCAGTACTTTCTCAATCTCTCTAGTTCTCTATAATACCTCCATGGCTACAACATCCCTTTGTCCCCTGATACACCATGCCTCTCTTAATAAACATTGTAGCAAAACGGCCTTTACTAAAATGGAGACTTTGGCGCCACACTGTGGCCACAATGGTGATTGGCGTGTATAATAAATGTGCCCGCCAGCCAGTACAGAAGACTTTTTAGGGAAACTACAGTTAGTGATAGCACAGCAAGTTTAAAATGAGGAGTAACACACCATCCAGCAATTCATACTACTACTACTACTACTACTACTACTACTACTACTGCTAATAATAATAATAATAATAAATAATAATAATAAAACATTTATTTTTAATAGCGCTTTTTAAGACACTCAAAGACGCTTTAGAGTTTTTACATAGGCACATAACAAACAGACAAGGTTACATAAACAGAGTAAAAAAAACACACAAAAGTACATGGAAAGCAGAAGCAAAGACTAGACAATGGGCAATGAGAACAGAAAAGCTAAGAAAGTCAACTGTCATAGGAAAAGGCAAGTTTGAAGAGGTACGTTTTGAGGGCCTGTTTGCAGGATTGCAGGTCAGGACCAGGAAGACACCAGTCTCATCATGTCCACTAAACCAAATCTAAACCACAATCAATGTAGGCTATTTATCTACTCAAAAATGAATACAGAATGGGTAAATGGAGAATCAAGGACACAAATGTCACACTTTTGCTTCTTCTAATCATATCTGTACCGGTACCTTTTTTAAGCAGCTCTGTCTAGTGTTCCAAAAGGTGTTCTAAAATTCATGTGAAATCCCCCAAATGCTTGGAATAGTCCTACAGGACGATACATATTATGTTCATTGTTGTATATGTGTAGTTTTGATAATGGTCTTGTAGGACTATTCCAAGCATGTGGGTGATTTCACATGAGTGGGCCCAACATTAAACAAGATGAAACATGTAGGCCTAAACTATGAATTTACAGAGTGAGCTCTCTAAAAAGAGCATATTTATTGAACCAACCAACCAACACACACAACACACACACACACAACAAGACAATCACTCTTCTGCTTTCTATGTAATTTCATACACTCTTTGGACAGATTATGTAGGTCTAGAAACAATAAGTCATAAACTGAATATTGGCAGGTGATACTTGATCAAAAAATGCTGATACGTTTTTACATAAAATGCTGAGGGCAATTAAAACATCACTGACAGTTACGACTATCTAACATCCTCCCAGACCTGGCTGTGAGCACATTTCTCTGCTTCTAGGGGTCTAGAGAGCTGTGGGCTCCTAGTGATGTCTCAGGCGCGTTGAGATTCATTGCCGTCATGTCTTGTTCACAGAGCCAAATTGGCTTGTAAAATTTGATGTAGTCATGTTCCTCCCCAGGACAAATAAAAGAGGAGAAAAGCACTGGGGGTGGTGAGCCGTTGGGTAGCAGGGATTGGTTTTTATAAAAGCGTTTTTACTATCAATTTGGCAAGTTTATTGCCTGCCAGTTGTTCAGTGAACATAACAAGTGAAATTAGTGACAGATGGATCATTAATTTTGATTGTAGCCTTTTTTATTTGTAGGTCCCATTTTGATGCAGTGGCAGTGTTGCTAATTTCATCTGTCCTCCTATCTCCCTTTCCCTCACAACCACATCCAGTGGCATTCTTTATTGTCTATACACGAGGTTGCTTTTGGTATGGGTGACAAAAGCACCCAAAACTACTGTAGTGCTCGCCGGACATGCGCAAGGAAAAGTGTACTGTTTAAGTGTACTGTTTAAGTGTACTGTTTAAGTGTAGTGTTTAAGTGTACTGTTTAAGTGTAGTGTTTAAGTGTAGTGTTTAAGTGCTCTGTTTAAGTGTACTGTTTAAGTGTACTGTTTAAGTGTACTGTTTAAGTGCTCTGTAGTGTTTAAGTGTACTGTTTAAGTGTACTGTTTAAGTGTAGTGTTTAAGTGTACTGTTTAAGTGTAGTGTTTAAGTGCTCTGTTTAAGTGTACTGTTTAAGTGTACTGTTTAAGTGTACTGTTTAAGTGCTCTGTTTAAGTGTAGTGTTTAAGTGTACTGTTTAAGTGTAGTGTTTAAGTGTACTCTGTTTAAGTGTACTGTTTAAGTGTAGTGTTTAAGTGCTCTGTTTAAGTGTACTGTTTAAGTGTAGTGTTTAAGTGCTCTGTTTTAAGTGTACTGTTTAAGTGCTCTGTTTAAGTGTAGTGTTTAAGTGTACTGTTTAAGTGCTCTGTTTAAGTGTAGTGTTTAAGTGTAGTGTTTAAGTGTAGTTTTATTGCGCTTGCTGTCGGGCCACAACCACACCTCACAACCTCCTTCACCAAGCACACACACAAGTAATAACTCGGTTCACAGTAACAGGCAGGGTTTTCGTAGACTCTCCCCAAAAACACACACCACATCCCCAAAAAGCGGTGGCACCCTAATACTGGCCCAGGTAACACAGTCTATAGTAGACACATTAACCTGCCAACACATAACATTCTTGAAGTAAGACATGTAAGGATCCTAATTACCAGGCTGATGATAATTTTTTCAGTCATATATTGACTCTTGATCAACTACTAAGTGTGGGCCTATTGTGGGCCTACTGTCACATGTCCACAGGAGCAGTTAACTATAGGGACAGGAAATGTAATCAAATGTATACCTTGTCATGTCTTGATTGATTCACTTTCACTACAACAATGGTCTCAAGTCTCATCAAAGTACTTTCAAATCAGATGACCTCCAACCATGTGATCCCAAATCAGCTGACCTCCAATCATGTGATCCATATTAATGTAACCAACCACAAACTAGGTAGCCTGTTTAAGTGAGGTTCACAGAGCATTCTAGGAGCCATTCTGTAGTCAGAATCTCCCGCACCACTCTGGTGTGTAGTCATCATCCTCTGAGCTGGTTGCTTCATTTGGTTTCCTAAATGTTCCTTTAACCTGTTTTCGTAACTTTCACATTATTCATTTAGATGTACCTTCTATAATATATTGGATGAATAGCTTGTATCTGACAAATAAATTGTTATGCTTTGACCTGCATAGTTTTCTAGAATTTCTTTAGATATCCCTCAAAGTTTAAGATGTTCCAGGGGGAACGGCTAGGATTAGTCCCTAGGGCCGTGGGGCTAAATCAGTGAAAGTAGGCATGCTACCAGGAGAACTGGCCATCGTATTGTACTGAGGTGGGTCACTGATTTTATTAGTAGTCTGGAATTAGACAGCTAACCTTAGCACACCCTGAACCCTCTGTAGCTTTGGTAAGATGTTCTGTCCAGATGAGTATAGTGGTCCAGGCCAGCACTATAGCCTCTGACCAACTTTTACACTAGGATCATTACTAAGTAAAAGTCGCCTCCCGAATTAGTCGGCCGAGGAGGGCCTCGCACACTATTCTTGGGGAAGTTGAGTCTAATTAAATAGCTAGAAGACATTCTTGTAACAGTATCGTGGGTAGGCCTACATCGGCCTACTATGGATAGTAATATTACTTTGACTGAAACTTCTCCATATCTATAGCGGGGTCAGAATCATTAGGTTAACAGGGGTTCTATAATCAATTGTTTTCCAACAGCGCGCGGAAGCTTCACGATTTCCTTCGACCACTCCCAGTTCCTAGCCTGGGTGTTCCCATGCTGCCTTGCGCGCGATTTGATTCACGCTGCTAAGGCAGCCTGGAGACCATGGAGCAAATTTTCGCCTGAGATAGGGAACCAATCACAGAACAGGGGGGAAAGCAAGACGATGATGAGCTATGCACAGACGCATTTGATAGACATCCGTGGCACCCAATAAACGGATCTGGGCATTTTTTTCAAATACGAGAAAATGAACGTTTGGTTCCCAGACCACGTCTCATTGAGAAGTGGTGGCACTAGCCAGGCTACCCAGTTCCCTCATTGTGACGAGTGACGTCTTATTGACACGCTGCAATATTTTTTAGGTCACACAAAGTTCTTTATATTTCTAGGATTATCACCTTTGGAGAAACAAAGGTAGCTGACAAAGCAAGGGAAGGTGAAATCTGTTCTGAGGTCATTTAAAACAACAGCCCACCTGACACCGTAGTTACACTATCACCACAACAGCGAACCACAGCATATCACATGCATTAGCATTAGCTTGTTACTAGACTACTTGCATGGGAATCAATAGTCTCGTGCTTGTCTACATGCAGCAATGTTTGTATGTCTATGCTGACAGTTCAGTGAGGTCATGCTTGATTAAACTTTAATCCCAGTATTATTTAAACGAGGGATTATTTCTTTAATCCCATTTTATTTAAAGAGGAAGTGATTTAGAAACGTATAATCAGCACTGTCAAGTGACCCCAAATGTATGTACAATGAGGGTTCATTATTTGCGGTCATCAATTGACATGATTACAAAACACATTACAATCTAATCGGAAACACTCACTCCACTGTTGTGTGCACACATTTAGACTGCAATGAAAGTGCAATGAATAGTGCACTGTTTTGTTGGTATGACAAAAGAGGTAAACAACAGGTCACCCACAAATTCCAATCAATAAAAGCCACACTGGTCACATCAGACTATATTAGCCTCCATGGTGCATCCAGATAACATGCCTGTCATACATGAAGCCTGCAATGTAACATGTGTGACACACTTGTTTGTTCATGTTTATATCCTGATATTGTAGTCTGTCCTAGGCACACAGGGGGGGCAGTTGGTCAAGTTCAGTCTTTATTAAGATTAATGAACAATTTGACATTTTGTAGCCCTCTGCACACGGTCAATAAATGTAATACTTACGAGTGCCAATGGGGAGGTGTACCCTGTGTGCACACATGTTCCCGCCAGAGGGCACAAAGCTAAATGTCCAATTGGTAATCAATGGCGTGAAATTAGCTATTGATTGCTTATCGTTTTGTAATAGGTTACCTATTGGGTTGCTCTTTTGGAAAATTCAAATATGCTCTCGCTTGGAATAAAAGCATAATAGGCCTGTTGAGGGGAGGCTGTGAGTGTGATGGGGGAGCAGGCGCAGCTCTCGTGCTCCTGCTTTAATTAGCCAGCAGAGTCTGGCCTGCAGGGAAATTATTGATGAGCGGTTATGAGGTGGCGAAGCCCATTAAAGATCTGGGGAAATAACTGTTGCATCATGAGTTTCTTTAGAGAATTGTATTTATTTATTTATTTATCTGTTTGTTCACTCACTTTAAGGTTCATCAGGGCCATTTGCTGTACTTGCCTATGCAAAGTCTGAACTGTCTTAAGGCCATTAGATTATTCATTTAGATGGTAAGATAGTACCTTGTGCTCTACCAGTTTGTGAACTGTTAAAGTTGTTTAAGTTTTTATGCTTTAAAGCTCTGTTTCTGTTATGATGGCATTTTTGACTATGAGATTTGAGCTTGTATAGCCTATAAGAAACCTATACCTGGCAGATGATGGATTGACGGTGTTGCATATGTTCAGTGTTTGTTTGTCCCACAAGAGTGTCAATGATGTGTATTCAAAATGGAGAGAGCCTCAACTCCTTGCCTTTGGCCTAGAGGTGTAGGTGGCCCACTTATCCCAAGATTTCATGGACAGGAAAGAAAAAGGACAGGTTTCGAGACTGCCATCAATCAGGTCAATGATAATAAGACTTATACATCACTGTAACACGGAAATTCTGCCACGAGACCATTACGGCAGAAACGGGTGTGTGGAGGGACAGAAGACATGACATGTGCTGATGGATTAAAATGGTGGTGAATAACTTGGGCTAAATCATGCTAAATGAAATGACACCACATTTGGCCGTGTCATATTTCTGTCAAGACGGTGATGGTGAAAGGCATTGTCACGGCTTGATATCTCACAACAGGACATGCAGCTGTGTGAGCTGAGATTTATTGTGGGGTTTTAGTAGACCGCTAAGGGGCAGGAGACAAATTAACTTTTTTTTTTTGTTGAGGGGCCATGTCACTCTTCAAATGATAGTAAATTCTTCTAATGCGGCTTTAGCGTTCCGCTGGTGCTTATGCTGGCTGACAAATGGCAGGTCGCGGGGGTATTTACAACAGTCTGGCGAACCCACCTTTGCATATTTACTCACTTGTTTCACCAGGGTGCCATTCTACCGCTTAGTGTTAACTCTCCTGAAATGGCAGCCGTTACCTTCATCATGGGGATGATCTCCTTTTGTTACCTGGGAAGAGGAGACATATTTATGAGTTATGACTCTTTTCCTCGGAGTCACCTGCGACTTTCTTAACCTCCTGTCAAGAATGGAAAGAGCCTGAATGTGTCCTGTGTAAAAATGGGTCAATCACACCTGCTGTGTGCTACTTACTAGTGGAACATTTTGCAATAAAAGCTTCATTAGTGTAGCATGTGCTTATTAGATTAATATTTGTAAATCAATTAATCATAAATAGACTTTGTGATAAAAAAAAAATCCCTAGTGTGTAACTTTCTATATGATGACAATATGGGGTGGCTTATTAATAGCTTCATTAAGAACTTGGCAAAAATGATAGGCAGACAAATATTTCATTAATACCTCAGGACATATACCATCTCTGCATTAAGGATTTACTCTGTTTATTTAGATTATTAATTTGGAAAAGACAAAAAAGACAGAGAAAATCCCTAAAGCCAGCCAACCATTAGAAAATTCTGCCGACACTTATATGTATGAAGGACCACTGGGAGCTATCAATGATAATGACTCTCCTACTGTTATGAATAGAAGCCTGGGGGGTTGTCTTGACAGTCTTACTCAAGTGTATTCACGTCTGTATTGTATGAAATGTCTAACTGAATTTTTAATCTTTAGCACTAGATTTATAATCTTGCTCTGCATTTGTGTATTAGGTGTTTATAATTGGTGTATGACTATTTTAAAATAATAATAATAATTTAATTTTTTAAAGTTGTAGCTTCTTTGGCAATTTTGTTTCTGTGAAAGATTTAATACACTGATTCCTATGATTAATGATGGTACTTTTTTGAAAATGTATGATGAATCGCTGTTGAGGAAAAGCATTGTACTGTATGAAGCACAGTTTAAAAGTGCTTATGAATGGATCTGCACTGTAAAGATGAAAATATGTATAACCTGTAGATGGCGCTGTTTGACTAGCAATAAATCGATTCTCAATGTGCCTCTGAGGTTGGTGAGGAAATCTACCTACTCTCAGGACAGAGCTATAATTTACTAATAGAGTAGAGTCCACCATTGCTGTTATCTTTTAATAGATTTGTATGGCGAGGAAAGCAGGTGCCTCTTATTAATGTGTCCAATTGCCCAAGTTGCCTACGGAATTTGGCGCATCCATCACTGTCGTGTGTGGTGACACCCTGTCGCCTGCTGTCACAGGCGGGGGCAGTTTCACCGCGCTGTAACAGATGAGGCCTCTCACGCGTAAGGAGCACACGCCTCACAATCTGCAGATTGAGAGAGAGAGAGAGAGAAAAAAAGAAAGAAAGAAAGAAAGAAAGAAAGAAAGAGTGAGTGAGTGAGTTGCACTTGTATTACACCCCAACCTACTTTTCTTGAGAACCAAAAGGACACTAGTCATCAAATATTTTAACTAGCATTATCTAGTAACCTATTCTAAATGACAATTGGTGGATGTATCAGAAATATCTTTTTAATACAGTGTTCATTATGTGTGTTCACTATTTGCAATTATAGTAACTTTAATTATTCAAACACAAAGTTTTGCACATGTTCATGATTTTACTGGCAAATATAAAAAATTGAAGCATGGCCCTGACTATAAATCTATGTTCATTGGAAACATTATCAGTTTTAGTAAGGCAATGCTCAGAGGGGACTTTGTGCATCTTATACTGATTCTTTTCTACAGAATAGTTTTCAGTACAATAAGGCCCTGTCCACACTAAGCCGGGTAAATATAAATAAGCGTAATATTATAATATCCGTTTAGCCCTTCTGTCCACTCTAAACCGGCGTATTCCGACACCGAAAACAATATTTTTGAAAAAGGCTCTCTGATATGCATACATTTGAAAACGCTGGGTTGGGGTGGAGTGTGGACAGTGAAAAACGAAGAGTTTCAGATATGATGAGGTGCGGTTGCCATGATACTGATAAAATTGAGTGTTCCAGACACCAACAACCACAAACACTTCTATAGCATTTTTGTGTTCTAGGGTAGAAAACAATCTTGAATGGAGGGTCTTGAAAAACGCTCAAAAATGATACAAAAACGATAATGTGGACGGACGGAGATAGTTTTCACCTCAAATATATCTATCTCTATCTAAAGTGCATCACGCTATTATGGTTGTGGCAAAACCCTGCAACATGCAAGACAGGCAGCACCAGGTTGGCAAAGCCAGTGTGAATCCCATTAACTGAACCCAGTGAAAAGGTCATGGCATAATTTCATTTAGGAAGAGTTCTCTTAGATGAGATGTTACTATAACTTCATGCAAATTACTAAAATGAATCCAATTACCAATGTTGCCACCCTTCCATTGGTAGTTCTCTGGGTATCGAGCAAAGCACTACAGTGAATGAAACCACTAGTTTATTGATTGAATGATTCATTCATACATTCATTCATTCATTTGATAAATTACCTTTCAGTTTGCAGTCAGATTGATTTTGAATGACAGTACATCAGACCTTAAACACTTGCTACCAACTTTATCACAAGATTACTCCTTATGCCAAACTGCCTAAAATGTTTTCACCTGTCTCCTCTCACACCACCTCCCTCCAACACCTGATATTGTTCATTTTACTCCTTTTACATCTCCCTAACAATGGATGGCAGCCACCATATGATAGATTATTGAGGAAGCCTTACTTATTATTGAGCAGTGCACACAAATTGGTATTCGTCTGCTCTTTTCAATTTTAGTTCAAGATTCCCACAACCAGATGGGGTTCTGTTCAACAGCTGTACGCAGACACATTCATCCATATACCATAGAGACTCAGGCTTTCACACTGTTGATGTTTTATCCACCTGGGAAAAGAACACGGAGGAGAAAAAGAAAGAGAGAAATGAGTGGGAGAGCGAGAGGAGAAGAGGGCCCCTCTCTTTTTGCCTGGCATCCCCTGGCTAATTTTATTTTGCAGGCTGTATGCTCAACTTAGCACTCCGTTGTTCTTGGAGGTTAATCGTGGAACAGGAATGTTTATGTTTCTGTAATATGGACTTAACTCTCCTGCCGAAGCTTGTAGCGTTTCAAAATAAAAAAAACTTTGCCTTCCCACTTCACTCTCTCTCTCTCTCTCTCTCTCTCTCTCTCTCTCTCTCTCGCCCCCTTCAAAGAGAGTGGGCGAGACGTCATGTCCGAGGGAGAGCCGTACCAATTAGCTGCTAATGAGACAAGCTCATGAGGATTTCCAAACGCACAAGGTGTTAACATTTACCACACTCCCTCCGAGCAGTGCCGCCCCAGAGATAGACGAATGGGGCCAAGCCAACATCACAGGTCTGATTACTCACACATGGCCCCTCCCTTTCCCCTTTTCCCTTTCTCTCTCTCTCTCTCTCTCTCTCTCTCTCTCTCTCTCTCTCTCTCTCTCTCTTTCATTCTCGCTCTCCCTCTTTGAGACTTGAGTAGGAGAAACAACTTAATTATGGTCAATCTAAAAACAGCAGGCTGACGTGAGGAACGCTTGGCTGAATATTTCCTTGCCTTGACCCTCCAGATCCACACATATACACATGCATACACTCACGCACAGATATATACACACACATGCGCACAAGCACTACCACCAGATTTAAAAGCAAACAAAAGTGTCCAAAAAAGAGGATTCTGAGCAAGAAACCTACTTTTATATACCTCTCTCAGAGAAAACGTCAAGATTAAGGTTAAGATTGGCATATAAATGGAGAGATAAATGGCTGTTTGAGTCAGCTTTTGTCAGCATCCTCATTGTTTTCATGATTAATTTCAAATATGATCTTTAGCGTACTCCAGGCATTTATGTCCTTTTGCTATGCCCCAAAAGACACAGTCCTGATGGTTCAAATGTAATAAATTCAACAGAATACAATCTTAAGACTCAACAAGTTTTGGTTGTAAATGCAAGAATACAAAAGTATGAAGATAAATGGCTCAAATATTCCAATTTTCTCATTACCAAAGCTTTTCCATTTCTTCCAGACGCTTCAAAAATCAGCACATTATGCCAGTGCAATGGAGGTCCTTACTGTGATCACATGTTCAATTGCAAAAGTATATCTGCTGTAATGTAAACAGAATGGGGAAGAGTACACTCATCAAATGTATTTAAAAAGAGCAAAAGGATCTCTTTTCCCTGAGACAAGAGTGATTAAACTTATTTGAATTGGACGGGAGAGACAGCAACAGACTCTAATTGTGTTTTTTGTTGGAGGGCTGTGTGCTTGTATGTGTTAACTAACAGTGCCGTTGGACCTGTCAGAAGCAGGACTGCATTGCCAACATTTCCTCAGTGGGACTTCTATTATTAATTCTCTCTGAACTCATTCATAAATAAGTGATGAACTAAATAATGGAAATAATATTACATTTGGCAGCCGACCTGTTTTCACATTTCCTGTTTGCACACATTTGTTTCTGTTTAATTAGCTTTCTAAGGACATGTCCTTGTTTTCTTAAAATGAGTTTCTTCAGTGATACATACTGTCTGCATGCTCACATGCACTCAAGCACCAGCAAGCACATTTTCTTGTGCTTCCAGTGATTGACACACACAGTACAGTATGTGTCTACTGCTGTGTTAGAAGTCCATCAGTGAAATAATGTAAAACTATATACTGTATATATTATATTATATAAAACACAACTTAACAGTCAGCTTATTTTAGGAATTCAGGCATTAAGACTTCATATCAGAGTTTTGATATCCCTTTAACTTGGCACAAGGCTTGTCATCTGTCTCATCATATTAGCTTAGTGGTGTCTTATTATAATTGTATTTTCATATTTCCCTTCATATACCCCTTGATGTACCACCTGAAGGCTGACTGGCACTCCTTAAGGCCACGCACTGTGTAGCGCAGGACTGACCATTAGGTTTACTAGTGTCCTAAAGACCGAGCAGTAAACCTTGTGCCCCAGGCCCTCTAGCTCTCTCTGTATCTCTCTCTCTCTCCCTTTCTTTCTTTCTCTCTCTCTCTCTCTCTCTCCTCATTAGAAGTGCAGCAAACTCTTTCAAATGGCACCTTTTTCCCCCTGCAACAGCGTTTACTGTTAATTAGTTTGCTTTGTAAGGTTAGACCATGTGGTCGGAGCGACTTTGAAAGTGTTTGGCAGCCATCTGTGGCTTTGTCGCGCTAACCACACACAGATGGGCCACTCCAGCAGACAGGTCGCTTCTCGGGGAGGGAGAAAGAGGAGGGGAGGGAGAGTCCAGTCCCGGCCAGTTGAACAAGATTTATGGCGGCGTTTATGGATAAGTGTTTCGGATGAAACAGTGATCATTAGTAAATTCTCCAAAGCCTGCATAAAAAACGCCCAAAACAATGCAGACTTCACTGAAGCTTAACTGTCCAGTTTAGCCGAACTGTATAAACTGGTGACATTGCGCCATAAAGATTTTCATATATATCAACAGTTTTGATCATAAATCGGTTTTGTTGGTGAGGGCTAAGGAGCCTTGCAGGTGCGAGGGGAGGACCACAGGTCTGAGGCTTGGTGTTAAATCAGTTCAGTTTACAGCCACGCTGACTGTAAAAACAGACTAGTTTAAAACAGGAGGCACCGGACACAACAAGCAGACACGGACGCAGGTTGGGGCTGCTACAGAGCTCCAACAGTTTGGCAAGCCTTACTTAGATATACGCATCAATAGGTGAAAAAAGAAAGACATGTTTTGGTGTACTGCACGACACGTACAATCAATCGCCTGAAATAATGATAAATACTCAGTGAACCAAATTACTCAAGGAAAAGGTAACATGGTCAAATAATTGTTTTACAAGGTCACAAATGTAATCAAATAAGCAAACAGGCACAGTGATTTATGTAGCTACCCCACTGAACAGTCCAACATTTACAGGTATTTTGTTGTCTTACATGTTAGAATCACACAGCAAAACCCATTCCTCTCAACGGCCTCATTGAAGGCATCGAAGGGAAGCTGGATTTTCATAAGTTCAAAAAGTACATTCATGTTTTTATTAAAATACAGAGATGTTGTGAGGCATTAAAGGTTTGATCCACTTCCTTAGAATGGCCTTCTGCTATAATTACAGTCTACTTAAAGTTCTTCCCTCACCAGTGAGGCTGTGCTTGTCTGTGGTGAAGGTAACCCCTGTCCGTCTCAGTTCAGTGACTAATTTCTTTCCTGTGGGTACGGTGGCTGACCCTCCAACAATTAAAAAGGGGTTAGTCAGATTATTCTTGGCTTGGTGCCACAAACATTACATAGTTTAAGAATTATCAGAGAAAGACTGGGGCCTATGGCTGATGTCCATAAGATCCATACTTGTGTGAGTAAAAGTGGCAATTACAATAGATTATTTTGGAAATATGTCCTGTACCTGTTTTCAGTCTAGTACTTTATGCTCACACAAAGGAGGTGTGCTTGCCAAAAGAGCTCATTTTCTTAATCTCTATTTTTCTGCATTCTTCTTGATAGAAGTAATATAATTGCTACATTTTGTAAGAATAAAGAGAAAAAAAATTAACACATTTGTTTCTGTAAAAGCCCCCTTTCTAATGTTCTAATTTCTTTCTAAGTTTTTGTAAGTGCCTGATTGCCAGATGAATCCCAGGTGTTTGATAAGCCTGCAGTGGACATGACTGCAGTGCAATCAAGCATATAAATTTAATTGCGGGTTCATTTTGTGGCGTTTATTAGCTGTTTAGGGGCACATCATTCCACTTGAACCCTGCTTTTGTGAGAGCACACATCTGTTTGGCTCTCTTTAACCGTTTGTTTCATTGCATAGTTTCACACAGCCTGTATTCACTAACCACAGTTTATGGAATTTAAAGCTATTTGTGTTAGCTTTTATCAGACCCCCTTTGGCACAACTAGTTATTTTTATATACTTTTTGTTTCTTTTAATTTAAAGCAAACCGGGTAAGATTTTTCGGTTATGCCACGCAGTATCATTTAGTTCATGATACTTATATAGTTCATGGCAATGCATTAGAGAAGTAATTCATTTTATTATAGTATCTTAACTCCTGTGTGAAAGGGAAAAAATATATATTTAGCCTCTTGTTCATGAGATAACATGCTAACAAGAGCTAGCATTAGATATGACTGCTGTTAATATTTTGTTAAAATTAAACTGTTGTCTTCTTAGAGAGGAAATTACTTCTACATGGCCATTACTAAGCCAGTTTGAGGTTGGCAAACTTCTTTTCGCAAAGAACAAGAGATTAATAAAACAAAACCTTAACCTGACCTTATTTATAATCAAGCATTTACACAGATGGCTTTTAGACTTATAATTCTTGAAGGAGTGGGATCACTTCTGTGAAAGTGTACATCATTTCCATTTCCAACACATGTTAAGATCATGTAGATACCCAGTAAGGGCAAAACTTTGGTATCAATGTCTGACAATCCTCACCTCCATTGCTCGCTACTTTTGCAGAGACAATATTGACACAAGGTAAATTTGCATGGCTGTTTTTACACGTGTCGTTCTGTAGAATGAAGAAATTGCACACACACACATGGTGTGAAATCAGTACTTAGACTTGGCTTGTGTTTGTGCAGAGGGGCTGCTGTAGGATGAGTGTATTGAATATTAGTTGTGAATTGGCGAGCGTATGGATTTCATGCTCTTAGCACTTCGGTTATACATTTACATTTAATCATTTAGCTGACGTTTTTATTCAAAGTGACTTACAAAAAAGGAACTCAGGTTCTTATGGTTATGTTATCTTGGATTTGAAACTTAAGTATGCTGAGGTACTTGCACTGGAGCATCATAGAGGTGTTTTTAAACTTTACTAATCCTTTTTCCAGCCTATTCTTTCTTGTGTTTCAAACACACACGATGCTGCCTCTGTGATTTGTGAAACCCTTCTGCACACTATACTTTTTCTGCCAGGTCAGACGATGCTTTAAACAGAAGCCCTGCTTTGGGAAGTGAATCACGCTGACTCCAGACTCCTATACTGGGTTCAGTACGGGTCAGCACTTCATAGACCCATTCCGGTAATATCACTACTGCCCAGATGTGCACCAGCAGCTATGTGTCTGCCCGAGTCAGTGGCCCCTTTTTAAGGAAATGGTCCTATTTGTTAGGCAAGGGTTCACTGTGACATTTGGTGAATTCTGTCATCTGTCAATTTGCCTATAGTCCCTCCACTTCTAAGACACACACACACACACACACACACACACACACAATTAGTACAAAGCATCAGGGAGAGGCGTTCGTCAGTGTTGGCTGAAAAACGCATCCAGTATACCACCTGGCACTCTCACATCTTTCCCATGGCTGAGAGAGAGGGAGCGAGAGAGCAAGAGAGAGAGATAGAGAGAGAGAGAACATCCTCTTGTACACTCCTCATCGTGGATGGCTTACAAGCATATTCTCTGATTCGCTTGAATGTGTTCAAGCATCCTCTTTGGTGGTAGAAAAGGTCAGCTGCTTTTAAGCGGTGCTTGGCTAGAATACTAATGCTCGTCATGCCGCCACCGTGCTTATTAAATAGAGAGGAGTGGATGCCACCGAGCTATACTTGAACACCGCTGCAGAGCTGCAGGCCACAGATGCAGTCACCGGTGAATTAGATGCTTCTAAGCAGGCTTAAAGAATAAGCCTTCTGTTTAAGCAAAGATATGTTTTTTTTAATGGACCATTTTGAAAAGTGAGGCTTCAATTAACAAGACCTTGGTTTTTTTTCCATCTGCTGTTTTTCCTTGGGCCTGTTATTAGCCTAAGAGCTACCCCACCTCCGCTAGTCTATTAAAACGCATCATTTTTTGAAAGCAGTGAATGAAACACTGTAGACTTGACTTTCTCTACAAAAAAGGGGTGCAATTCACGAACACTGACCTGGACTTACGTGATTTACGACATGGAAGCAGATGAAACAGCACTTAACACGTTTAAACTTCCAATGTACTGCTCACAGGTGACCAATGGCCATGATCACTTGTTTCCATGTTGGGAGAGAGAGGAGTTGAGTGTGTCGAGTGTGTTTTATAAAGGTCGGAGCGGATTTTCCTGGCTCAGTTTTTCCTTCCAAAAGACAATACCTGGACCATGTGTGTTGGCATACTGTTAAGGCAGCAGGCTGCTTCAAGGGCCTTTGTGGGATTTGTACACTGGTCACAGAGAAAGACAGTTTTATACCAATCTATAAAGGCCCTCATGGAATCTAAAGTTACATTACCCAGCACCAGATTGGTAGTTAAAACAAATTAAGCGCTATTTAGTAGGAGTGTGTGGGGTAGAGATATAAGAAATGACCATTGAAAACCAATTTCACAATGTTATAAGTTCCCTGGGGATGTTTTGGTAGGACATAGTTGTTGGAAAGTAATTTATGATTACCCTAATTGAAAAACAATGGCCAATCTCAACCCTATACCCTTTCCATATGGTGGCAGATCAGTTTGAACCGTGATAATAAACACTTTAAGCCTAGTTGATGGGGACATTCTGTATATAGTGAAAATATTATTGGTGTTAGCTCAGGCATCACTTCTTTACAAAAAAAACCCCTTTTGAAATATGCCTACTTCTTGCCCGAGAGGTTTTCAGCTGACTGTGCCCTGATTGGTTCCCTTTACTGATCTAATAGAGACTCTATTGGTCTGTTCGCCTCCCTGCCCTCCCCTGCCTTACACCCCTTACAGTGTCATGGGCCTATTTACAGGTAATGAAGGCCCGTCATCTGACACAGCGGGTCGTAAATAAGAGCAGGTCAGGTCTATCTACTCTGACAGCAACCCCCTCACACACACATACACACACACTCCACCAGTTTATCATCACCCCCACTCCCTTGAAGCCCAGTGGAACAGTCCTTTCTGCACTGGCTCTAAAAGACTGTGCTGGCACCAGTCAGCATTGTGGCATACTGATTTATGTGACCTTGATGTAGCTTAGCGCTGTGTATGCAGTGATTATTTCCCTGTCACTATTTTTGTTAGCAGGTAAGTGTTAAAAGCCAACCGAATGAAAAGTACCCTGCGCTATGGTGAAGGAATTTGTTCAGAGATGTTAATGTTTTTACAGGAATGAATATATTGTTGATCATGCAGGAGCATACAAAAGAGAACACACACACACACACACACACACACACACACACACACACATGCAGACACACAACACACACACAGCTACACAAATGAAAAGATCTACCTTTTGAAAACAAATATTTATATATTTCAATTAAACAGCCCTTGGTAGATAGCTGTGTTTGACTGGCTGAGGAATACAGCCTTTTAAGTAAGGGGACCTTCAGTAAACCAGCAGTCAACACAAAGATATAATAGCCAAAAATAATTATTTGGTTTAAGCAACTGGAAGGTGACTACCAGTTGTAGATTATAGTTTGAAGATTTTAAAGAAAGAGGCTTATACTATATTTTCACTTGTGTTATATGGTAAATATAAAAACTATTGTGAGCATGACTAAAGAAATATATTTTTCTAGTCAGATTGCTGCCCAAGAAGGTTGGCTCGCTGGTGCCAAGGGCTAAGAACGAGTGAAAAGATGTTTGTGGGCAGCTCCCCTTTCAGTGTGCCACATTCCATAACAATGATGCAAAAGGTTAACTGTGCTGTCCTAGATTCCCAGTGGCTTAAGTGAGAAAACATACAATTACAGTGGATCACTGCACGTTTAGTTTCTAACAACACAAAAAAAACACACAGCTTTCATGCCTTTTCCAGACAGAGCTCTTAAAGCTTAAATGTGAAAACTGTATCAGTCACATAGTCAGCCTGTGGGGAAGCTATTACCATGTAGAGGAAGAGACCTAATGGAAAACAAGATGGATGCCCCACAAAAGGCTCGTTGCTAGGTTATTAATTGTTAGCTCTCTCCAGACACTGATAACGATGGGGTATTTCCTGTCGAATTTGCAGAGAATGTATTCTGTTTGGCAGATTATTTATTGCACTCTCCGTTGCCAAGTGCTTGTGTGTTTGCAGTCGCGAGGCTTTGACAAATGGCTCGGACGTGATAGGTCTGCACATGAACTTCATTGTCTGTCCTCTACTCTCTGACATCCGCTGTGACAATGTGTCCCCCTCCATTTAAGGCTCACCTCAGGGCTGGGTTGAATGCATGTGTGGCATGCACGCGTGAGCGTTCGCACACATAGGTGCATTTGTGCGTTATTGCACGCTCACTCACCTGTCAGTGTCTTTTGTAGGTGTATGAAAAAGACTAACTCCTGGGCCAAATGGAATCAGATTTCTGCATGAGATCACTGTGTTTGTAACGACACTGTGCACCCACACTCTTCTCTGTCTGTACTGGGTATGTATGTATGTATGTATGTATGTATGTATGTATGTATGTATGTATGTGTATGTATGTGGGGACTGCAGAGTGTGAAAACCAACATCAGCACTTTTGTAATGTCTAATACATCAGCCGTGTCTGTGCATTTTTATCCTTCCATTCAAGCAATGTCATATTTCAGGATTTCATCCAGACATCCCACAGAATGTGCAATGCAGTGTATCACATATGCCTTTATTTAAAAATGTTTTTAGTTTATTCCAGCATTTGATTCCAGCCCTGATGGGAACGTGGTTTTACGGCTTTTTAATCTCACGCCTAGTCGGGCGTCTCTCCTATCACATAACTTGAAAAGTACTGGGCTGATTTACTTAAGATGTTTATACAAGTAGAGAGAGTCGCCATATCTCCATATAAGTTACATGATGATCCCTAAACAGGATTTCTTTTTTTTTTTTACACTTTCTTTAGGAACCAATAAAAGGAGGGTCTGCACTGGTCACCTGACTGCTCGTGTTGGGGTTGGGTCTCCTCTCCCTTACCGGTTCCATCCACTCTCTGTCCAAGAGGTGTTGCTGGAGTGTCGTTATCATGAGATGAAAGTCCCCTGCCCTCCACTACTCACGCCCCCCAGGGACCTATAAATCAGGGGGACGGTGTCATCACCGTCCGCCGTGTCTGAGGCTCGAGGACGTGCGTGGTCCCTCCCGGCGAGGCCTGTGAAATCACTTGACCCGCTGGCGTTAGCGGCTCCACGCTGCATGGAGGCTGCCCCCGCTCTCCTCTCTCCTGCCCAGAACAAAAGGAGTGGAGGTGTATTGATTAAACAGCTGCAGTGCTGCTTCATATTAAACAGGGGACCTGGCTGCCCACTCTGCTTGAACTGTGGCTGACGGTGACTCGTGTGGAAGTTTGGGGCGACAGGCCAGGTCCCTAGCGGGGAGCGGTGTGTGTGTGTGTGTGTGTGTTGGGGCGACAGACCAGGTCCCTAGCGGGAGCGTTTTGTCATCCTGGTGAGGATTGCTCTCATTTTCTCCTCCAACACACCCACTAACTCCCTCTTCTCCCACCTACCCACCGCCCCCCCTCACACACACACACACAGATAGAGAGAGAAAGAGAGAGAGAGAGAAAGAGAGAGAGAGAGAAAGATACTTCCTTGTGATACTGTGTTATTTGTAACACTAGCTTTGGCAAAACTGTATCAAACAGTCATGCTAATAAAGCCCCTTTGAATTGAAATTGAATTGAAAGACACAACTTGACTGTGGATAATGTTAATAGATACAGTAAGTTGATCCATGTTTTGCAGGTATCTGTTGGTTTCAGTGTAGTTATAAAAAAATTATCAAAAAAAAAAAGAATGACTGCATTACAATAAGGAAACACAAGAAAAGGCAGCATTCTTATTAAATTCATCCTTTAGATAGATCTGTATCACACAGACAATGTGATTCTCAACATATGAAATACATAATTGCATAGATGCAAGATGCTAAAGCATTGTATAATATGTTGAGAATCACTTTAACTAGTAATGTTTAAACATGTATGTAATATGCATATATGGTGCATTCACAATACATACACAGTAAACGATTACACAGTACGATACATAGAGCTGTGATAATTATTATTTTTTCATTCCACACTCACACTATCACTTCCTTTTCTATTAGTTATGTCATTCTTGGCTCATTAGTGGCTTATAATATTTACTGTACATCAGGAGTGACATTTCTACAAGATCGCTCAGCTGTAAGAAAACTGCCTCATATAAACTGACTGTTTCATCCAGGAGGAAATTCATTTCAGTCAAATGTGCAGCCAGACTACAGTAGATACGAGTAAACACCTGAAGAGAACAGCCATTGCTCTTCCAGACAGGAACTTTCAGATTGCATTTTGCCACTGAATAAGCAAGGTGTATGTTTTTGATTGTACCAGAGGAAGTGTTTGAACCTCCCCCGACACACACACACACACACACTCTCTCTCTCACACACACACACACACACACACACACCCCTCGTCTCTCACCGCTAATATGGAAGAGGCCCAGGAGTTTGCCGGCACATTCCTGTCACGTCTCGCTGGCCAGGGAAATAGAGCATTTAAGTGTACCTCCTTTTTTCGGATGGCCAAAAAGTCCTTTATTCCCCCCCCTCCACCATGCATTCTGCTGCCCCCCCCTCTCCACCATGCATCCTGCTGCCCCCCATATTCTCCACTCAGCCTTGCTCCTCATGTGAGTAGAAAATAATTAATTACTGCGTCCAGTGATGATTTATGATATTACTGACATAATTAATGATACACATCAATTTTCCTGCTTAATTGAAGGGGGTTGCAAAGCTGTCCTGGCACTGAAAGAGCTTTTCAAATGACAACATGAAGTAGTATCTGTGGCTCTCTCTCTCTCTCTCTCTCACTCTCTTTCATTCTCTCCATCCTTTTGTGATGCTAGTAGCAGGTTTGGTAAGATCTATAATCCTTGTCAGTGTGCAGTAAATAAAGCTGAACATATAGGGACACTTGTTTTAATGTGTAAATACATATGCTAACATATAGAGATGCAGAGGTACAGTACGTCCTCTCTCTCTTCCCTCAGTCCGTCATTGAAATGCAAGCGAGACATTTGCAGCACCCACTCTACCCCCAAGACTATAGACAACAAGGTAGCACATGAATATTTAATTTGTCGAAGGTATGGAATGTAGCAAGGTGCTGAATGTTAAAGACTGCACTGCTTTAACACCTCACAGCCCTTTTTATTTATTTTTTGTTTCATTAGAATTATCACTCCATATCTTATGAAGCAAATTTGAGCTAAATTATTCACTTGTAATGGTTTCTGATTCCATCGCATCTTTATGTTTATTGACTGTGTCTCATGTTATTCTGCTGTAGAACATCCCTGATTCAACACACAGCAGTACTGGCTAGCCAGCATCCATAATCCACATGGCCACATCTGTTTACCAGTGTAAAATAGCATTCTCCTACCAGATGAAACCTAAAAAAGCCAACTGGATTGTGATAATTTCTGCACTTGACTGCATGTACATTTAACAGCAATGAAGAGGATCAGATATTTCCGAATGATAAATGCAGCATTTTCAAAAAACAAACAATCCGGGACAAAAAAAAAGAAAGAGAAGAAAAGAAACACAATGATCTATGCTCCTTCAAAATGAACAAAGAATAATGAATCAGCCAGACACCAAAGATGTGAATGTAATGCAATTGAAAGACAGAGAGAGACAGAGAGAGCAAAGGTGTTATGGTGTACATACAGTGATGCAGATACAAATTTTCCCTCTTTCTGATCAGGTGGTTAAGGAAGCTCCACTCTTTAACTATGAGGTTGACGATGAGGAGGTGGTTGACAGGGAGTTAAGGAATGTGATTAGTAACCATAGCAACGGCCACAAAGCCCTGCTCTCTGACAAACAGTAGGTTACTGTTTATGTCTCTTCAGCTGACACTGAAATTAATAACAGATGTTGGATCACCTCAAGAACAACTTAATACAACATAATAATAGAAATAAGACAGTAAACTTCTTAACTTATTCACAGATGCCAGATTCACAGACACACTCTCACACAACAGTAGGCCTAGGCTAGTGTGTGAGATACTGTCCACCTGTTTATGTGCTTCAGGTACGTTTGTAGGCTTTGAATCAGATATTTCCCAGCTTATCAAATTGTGTTGTATGGTTGTATTCACGTTGTCTTTCATGTTTCCACTAAACAAAATGAAAATCGCAAAGAATGAGTGACAGGCTGCATTAAAACAACCAAATATTCCATTTGATTTCAGAAAAAAAAAAAAACACAAGAAAACACATTTTAAAATATGTCTGCAACTCTGCTGTTCTATTCTGAAAATATCTATACTTACAAAGCTTGTGTAATTTTGATAACAGCTTATATGGGTCAGTTTGCCTTATATAGCCTTGGGTGAGGCCATGAGCATGTGTCTGGTGCAGTGGCAGATTGTGGGTCCCAGCTCTGCTTGGCTAGAATGGGCCCATCTCCATTAGAGCTCTCTATCCAGCTACCTCATCAGGAGGCTGGTTTAGTCAGGAGGCTGCTGAGGAGGCTGTTTTGATTAAAGCAGAGCTTCAGGTTTGACAGATGGGCTTTCAGTCTCTCTCTGCCTCTCTACCTCTGAGGTGACATATGATGTGATTATGTGATTCTGAGAGCTGCGTTTTTTGGTTTTGTTTTACTAATTAAAACAGAAATGAATGGATAACAGAACAATGCATACTAGAAATACAGGTCAAAGTGTAAATTGACTAAATGATTATGTAGATTAAAAAAGAAAAAGAATTAGATTATATTAAAGAAACTTGCATACACTGAATCACATTCTTAAAAGTTTGTCACAGAAATGTTAGGCTACTTAGTTTGCCAGAACAACGTTTAATTTCTTTAATAGACTGGAGATAAAAAAAAAAGTGTAGGCTACTGAACATGTTCCATGACTAAAATAAACTTGCGTCCTTATATTACAGGTAAATTCTTCAGATTATTCCTGTGGTCATGAGTTAATTTAGAGTGGCATAATCGACAAAACAATGGCGCAAACCTACCCTCTCACTTTTAAGATGTCTTTCGATCAGATGAACAGGAGGGGGAAACCTTGCTCCACATGTATAGCCGCACTGTTGTACATAGCGAATCGATTACTGTTGAGTAGTCCAGTAGTTTGGGGACTTTCAGCGTTATGTCATGCTTAAATTCGCATGGGCTACAAATTCCCACTTACTGTAACTGCTGAGGGACTCCAAGCGATTAACAGTAACACAATTTCACAAAAAGTAAGTATCAAATTGAAAAGGAAACCATCATATTGCAACTCTTCCTGTAACCGGATATGCAAACTATCTGCAAATTAAATCGAAATTTAGTTCTGTATATTTCACAATGGAAAAGTCGTTTTCTGGCTCTTGAAGTATTGACTTTCAATTACATTTAATTTAATTATATTTTAAGTTGAGTAGGCTATTCGTCTGCAATGAGCAGGTCTACACGTGGACATAGGATAGGAACTACTATAACCCTATATTTCCAAATCATTGTGTAAAGAGAAATAATACGACTTAAGTAGGCTACTTACTTACTACATCAATGCATTCTGTTTATAATAGCTAGCATTTTATATCCCTGCGTCACATCACGCGCAAACCTCTGGTACCTGGTAAGTGGCAATGCCCATTAAATGATATAGCCTATGTGGGATACCATTTAATACACACACATATATTATGCTCCATTAGCCTATCTCTTATCCACATTACACAAGCGGAACCGGCAATATATACAAACCTAAAATAATTAAAATATTGTTTTATTTGGAAGAGGACACCTTATTGATTTTTACATATAAGCGCACGCACATGAGCCTTCTGTATTAGAGACGAGAGAAGTAGCTGGCAACGGCAGTCACTTCAACAAGCAGTTATCCTTCCTAGTAAGGCGGCAGAATTAATTATGAAATGGCCTGCCTGATATCGTGGTGTTTTGCATTACGCATTTATGTTTAACATATACTTAACTTTCCTTAACTTTCCTTAGCTCTTCCTTTACACAGTCTATCGTGAAAACGCTAACCACCCCTGTGTCGCATTCATGCAGTTCTGTGATAACTGCATTTAAGAGATTGGCAACTGTGATAGTTTGGTTTCTTAGACCACCTTAACAACTAGCCTACAGTATGATAAATCAGTGAAAACCAACAGCAGATTCAACAGGGCTTACCTCATGACGCCAGATGCCGATACAACACCAGATAAGTGGGCAGATTACTGCTTGTTAAAGTGCATAATGATTTTCATCACGATTTCTCTCATCTCCATCTTCCCATGCAAGAAGTGAACACCTCTGCTTGAAAGAAAAGCACACGTAGGTACACATGCGTGATGATGTTAATATTTATACATTTTTACTCAGAGGAGGCCTTAACAAGGGAATATTGGGCAAAGAGTATATTGGTGAGACAACTGAATGTTCTTCAAAGAGAGTGAAATTTGCCAGAAAAATATGTGTAAAAATATAAAAATATTGTTTTGTGTAAAATTTAATTATTACTGTTTATAATGTTTATCCAAACTGAGCCGGACACCTTCTAGTGCAGAACACTGAGAAAAGCTTTACACTTTCTCTGTTTTCACAGGATTCCCATTTCCCATCTTTCTCTGTCGTCTCACACACACACACACACAGACACACAGACACACACACACACACACACACACACACACGCACACACACACACACTAACTCCCCTCAACCCTGCCTCTGGGGTAATCGCTGGGGTGCGATGCTGGTCAGCACATTGTCATCTGGGTCCCATTAACAAATACTCTTGGCTCAGCTCTCCCACCGTTGCCACCCTACCCCCATCCAACGCCTCCGCATGCCACACCCTTACAGCCCTCCACCTACGTCTCCCCATCGGATCTCATCCGAAGAGAGAGGGGGAAGCAGGAGCTAGTTGGGATGGCGCAGAGTTGGACGGGTGCCTTAGAGGAGGCTGCACCTGGAGGCACCTGGAGGCAGGATGGAGGTCAGAGGTTAGAAATGCTGCAGGGCCGGGTCTGTGTTACATGGGTGTGTGTGTGTGTGTGTGTGTGTGTGGGGGCTGTTGTATGGCTATCTTACAAAAACATGTACAGGAAGGTTACCCCACAGTAGCAGTAGTCCAGGAAGCCAGTAGTTCTTTTGTCTTTGCCTGTGCATATCTGTCACTGTGCAGCATGGCTGAGAATGTTATGCTTCACCTATTAGATAAATAGACTTAAATAATCTCAAAGGTAATTTCAAACTTCCAGTTCAGTTGCTCAGCAACCATGGCAGCCTACATATAACAGTAGGAAAGCATATTATTATATCAGAATATAAAGATGTTAAAATAAATATATATAAAATCCATAAATGATAGATAGATTTATTGAATAAATATAAGGCGTAGAATAGTATTGTTTATGCATAAATATTACAGCTAATATGGAGATTGTATCAGTGCAAATAGTCAGGATGAGAATCCAATAAATCATTAACACTGTTATCCATTGGTAATTCTGTTTACAATGATGATAAATCATATGATATGATAAATAATACAACTGTTCAATGCTGTATGCTTGTTTGTGGTTAAGAGGAACGTTTTAATAATTGTATCCACTATGTGCACGTTCTTTATGCATTCTTCCATGTGTATCTGACCTGTGTACCAACAGAGCTGACCTCGACCCCCACCAAACTACAATGCTTGCAATGGAAGTCACTAGAAATTCTGGCCATGTATTTTGACAAATGTGAAAAAAGACATCCTTGCCTCATGGAGAACCTTACGGACTAAACTAACGGAACTGAACTGTGATCGTACCTGATGATGAGTAAGGCAAGTGTTTATAACATACCATAACATGTGATACCATACAATACCTTGACATAACAGCCTTACACGACCTCTGCTTGATACATATACTGATCTTAAAACATTTTTAGATGCTATGTTGCTTTTTATAAGGGTTAGAAAATAAGATAGGAAACTACATGCACAGTGTAAGAGCGTGTGTGTGTGTGTGTGTGTGTGTGTGTGTGTGTGTGTGTGTGTGTTTGTGTGTATGTGTGTGTGTGTGTGTGTGTGCTCGGTTCAGACACTGTGAGCGTGAGTGGGACTGGCAGGTAAGTATCTGAGTGTTGGGATGGATCACGGGGCAGGCAGACTGTGACAGATGATGAAGTGTAAGGTTATGGCCACTGAGAGGGGATCTGAGGAAGGGCTACAGATTACCACTGCACAGCCAGCAGGCAGACAGTAGGAGACTCAGTGGCGAATGCAAGAGGGTCTTGTCTGAGTCCATTGCCTGTGTGTTTCCAGTGTTGTCGTGGTCCCTCGCTGTCTTTACCTCCTTATTCCCTCTTCCCCATCTCTCTCTCTCTCTCTCTCTCTCTCTCTCTCTTCTTTCCCTCTTCACATGTCAGGGTGCGGAGCACGGTCCTGGCCGCCTGTTCAGACCTTGTCCTCCAGACGTGACACCCGCTCTGTGAGGACATGGCAGCTCCCTTTAGAGGCACGCCGCTGCAGAACCGTCTACAAGGTGTAACCTTACGCTCGCTATTGTCTGCGCTTCCACCAAGACTCATTTCTGTCGGCGTGGCAGGTCTGACCAGTGAGAAGTCCCTGGGCGGCTGAAACGGTGGTGGTGGTGGTGGTGGCGGAGGAGGAGGTGGGAGTGGGAGAGGAGAGGAGAGGAGAGAGGGGGGCTAGTCGGTGGAGAAGTAGAGGGCTGAAGTACTTTTCCCCTGATTAGAAATATCTGCTGCCTGTGCTGCTGGCTGTCAGTGCTGCCATGTTACAGCAGCTCGCCTCTTTCTCTCTCTATTTCTATCCCTCGCTTCACTCCCCACATAGCCTGCTCAGCTGGGCCACACTCAGTCTTAGCTTACCTACCCAGGCCCTTATTTCCTCTTGTTTCAGGGTTACCCCAGGGTAATGTTATACACTCTGATTACCATTCCTGCTAACTAATGAATGCCATTTTTCATCCAGGGAATTTACACATATATTATAGAATAATACTAAAAGTAGCCTATTGCATTAGATACAATTAAATCAAGCATCAACAAATATTCAGCATTGAGTATATTTTGTATTATGCTTTATTGATTTTAACTTCTGTATTTCATCAACACAAGTTTATGGAATGTCAAAGTTCAAAAAGTTCAATTGCTAAATTTTTGATGAGGCCACAAATAAGTGACTTTACATTGATTACGTCCATGGAGAATATTATACAAACTTAAAGTGACAGATAAGAATAAAAATATCTGATCACTGACAAGCACACTAGCCTAATAAAATGAATACAGTCAATTAAATGTCATTTTAAGGAATGTTCCACTGAAAAACACCATGTTTTGAATTGTACACTTCCAGGAGCTTAGCCGATGTTAGCTAGCTAACCCAGCTCATCTAATTTGTGTGTGTGTGTGTGTGTGTGTGTGTGTCTGTGTGTCTGTGTTTGCTTTGTGAGGGAAATTGTACCAAGAAATCCTCCCTCTCTTTTACCAAGATTGCAGCTGGCAAAAGACACTGTGTCCTCTGATGGTTGTGTTTCAGCCAAGTGTGAAATGAGATGGGCCGCTCCTCCTATAGCGGGGCAAAGCACTGAGGATTCCACTAGTGGTGTCTCCACCCAAAGTCATTGTTAGTAAAAAGCATGCAGACATGAAGACATTGTTGGTTAGATATACCTAATAGTTAGATGGAGACCCCTTTGAAAACATGATAATTCATCCCAAGGAGTTTCTCCTGCTAATAAACTCTAAACTTGTACTAACAAAGAGGGGGCAGGTGCTTTTAAAGTCAGCGATTATGTTTATATTCCCACAATCTGAATACAGTAGAATGAATACAGTATTTTTTCATAACATTGTTTTTCTTATTATCATGGGTAGACCCAGTCTTCACCTCTTTACACACTTTTGAGCTTTTGAGACCTTCTCCTCTGGAAACATGTTCACCAACACCCATGATTTAAAGATGTGTGGTACACGGTAAAACATTATGGACTACACAACTGGTAAGGGGATCTGACTTCACTAGAGATATTTGTGTGGTGGCCTTACAATTCTACTACTGCTGCACAACTATATGAGCCACTTCTGCCATCTTTGACATTAGCAAAGGGTTAAGTGAAACATTTACCTGATGTATAGCACCGATGTATAGCACATCTCTGCTCTATATGTCAGTAGGTGCCAAGGGCAGGTTAAGAGTGAGAAGAATCTCACTCTGGGTGGTGGTGCATGTGCAGACATTATTGAAAACCGAAGACTTCCTCAGAAAAGGACGCTTATAGGTACACTTCAGTCTTTCATAGTCAACAATGGCTACATACCATAATCCCTCTTGAGTACATTCTCCTAGTATTGTGTGATCCCTCTTGAGTACATTCTCCTAGTATTCTGTGATCCCTCTTGAGTACGTTCTCCTAGTATTCTGTGATCCCTCTTCAATACGTTCTCCTAGTATTCTGTCATATACTGTATCTGTAGAAGCACTCACTCCTGAGGATGAAGAGAATGGTTTCCTTTTCCTGCCTGTGTATTGGCAGTGTGCGGATGGGCTGTTGTGTTCAGGACTTAACTTGTGATTAAATTAATTATCAGGCTAAAACAACTTGCTTATGAACAACATGGGCAAACTGCTGATTTTTTCCCCTTTGTTGAACATGACCTGCTTGGCTACGATGCCTGGTTTGTGGACTCAAATCAAGCCAACAAGTGTTTTTGGTAACACTTTACGGTAAGGGTACATGAATTATCATGAATTCATGCATGAGTTAATTCATGATTTACGTATTACTTAATTCCTCTAATTACGTATTATTTAATTCCTTAATATCTCATGAATCATCAGGAATTTACATGAGTTCATAGTCTGTCATTCATGACCTCATACATGAACAACACATCAACTAAAGCATTAAGTATGGTGAGCACATCATTATTTATGATTTATTAAGAATGATCATGATGATTTTTTTTCTGCCAAAAATTCTGATTTGAGCACAACTTGTGCAGTTCTCCAAACACATGCCATTGTTTACACTTTAGTTGAGGGGCCACAAACATGATGAACTCATGAGTAATTAACCTGACATGCCTGCAATCATGAGAGACTATAAACTCATGTAAATTCCTGATGATTCATAAGATATAAAGGAATGAAGTAATGCATAAATCATTAATTAATTCATGCATGAATTCATGATAATTCATGTACCCTTACCATAAAGTGTTACCGTGTTTTTTTATACCTTACAGCTGCATTCTCAGCTTGTTGTTCATCAACTGATGCCGTATCCAGTGGAGGGTGTTTAGATGCAACTGTAGATGTGGCCTTGGGTGATGCAGCTATGAATGGGACTATTTTCGGAGAGAGGATACCAGGGAAGGACATCTCACAAACACAGTACACACGCTAACCTTGCTAATGTGTCCTTTCCTTTTCTTCAATCCATTTGTAAAATGAGTTTGGAAATTATGAGAATTTTTGTCATAAAGTGTTGAGGCAGCAAGGTCTATGCCATTACTGAAATGTGTTGCTCAGCCAAATGTAAAACCTCACAGTTCAGTGCTATTGTGTATTTTTGTTGAGTTGAGAGGCTCCTTTGTTGTAGTTTGTCACTTAACTTTTAGCTCCTATGTGTTAGCTCCTACACTACAGTATGGGTGTGTTCCAAACGGGTAAAACTGCTGCCTTTTAAGATATCTAACTGGGGAGCGAGGCAGCAAGTGCGGTTCGAAACCGAAAAAATAAAATTTGCTGCCTTCTAAGATATCTTAGATTTCATAAATAACGGTCATTTTTGGAGTCAGCATCGATGATCACTTCATGCTCCCTGTTAGCTCCTATATGTGTGAGGCTCAGAGATACAAAATATTGGGGGCGCTATGGCGCAACTGGCTTACAACGTCCATTCCATGCTCTGGTCCAAGTGCCCATGGGGACCCTCGTTCGAATCCGACCTGCGGTCATTTCCCAATCCCACCCCATCTCTCTCTCCCACTTACTTCCTGTCAGTCTTCACTTTCTTATCTGAGGCAAAGCCCCAAAAATATATACTTAAAAATACAAATAACACAACATTTTGTCAGAGGTCAATGATTAATTCCATAGCGTGTGCAAATTTCCATAAATATTAGTAGCATTTGAACACTTCCTGGTTTCATAGCCAAAACCTTATGGCAAATGAAAGCATTTTCACAAATTTGGTGAAAACGAGATGCAAGCAACTCAACAGAAAATACAGAATCAATGTTTTTTTTTTTGGCCTTTTGTAAAAGTTGTGTTAAGTCATATAAATAAAGACACTGCTATCAATATGCTATGCAGAAACAAAGATGGACTAAACTAGCATTGCTCATTTCAAATGTCACCAATCATCATCTCTCACACAGTGTGACTCCAGAGTGATATCCATGGTAACCAGACATATAGCACCTTCTGCACCTGAAGCATCAGATTTATTCCATGCAACAGGTTGCAGCTGTCAACCCCCAAGACGCTTTAATGTGCAGGGAGAAAATCTGTGTTCCCAGACAGCAGTGTTCATGGAGGCAGGATGCCCAGCTTAGCAAGTGCTTCCTATCTCACATTAAGGATACCTCATAGGGTTATCAGCAATTTTTTTATTTTTTATTTATTTATTTATTTAATCAAATATGCCTCAAATATGTTCTATTCTATATGTTCTATACTTTTAGAATTCTGACTTTATAGAATCACTGAATAAAAGCATACTTTATAGAATACTGACATTATAGTGATTCACTGAATAAAAGCATACTTTATAGAATACTGACATTATAGTGCTTCAATGAATAAAAGCATACTTTTATGAATTGGCTGATATGCAAAGCAATGAAAATACTAAACAATACAACGCTGAGGAACACCCCGCCAAAACTGCTACAGCGTCCTTACCATATTTGGGTCCAAGTGGCCACGGGGACCCAGGTTTGAGGTCATTTCCTGATCCCACCCCATCTCTCTCTCCCACTTGCTTCCTGTCGTACTTCACTGTCCTATCACAATGAAGGCAAAAGTCCAAAAAATACAGTAAACTTAAAAAAACATGTTTGATCCCTAGATTAAAGGTTCGTTTTTTACTCATCACTCATTCACTACAGACTATTTGTCTGCACATCAAGTGACATTTAGCCAGTTATTTGTCACAAATTTAGATATATGTGTCTAAAATCCATATTGAGAATGATTCTCCAAATGGAGACACCTGACAAGGCTTTTACGTTCGTTTAAATTTATCTGAAATATTTCAAATGATCCTTAACTGATTCATTGAATCTCAGTAAGGGAGTAGGCTTCTGCCAAACTGACAGTCTGTCAACAAGTTTTTCTCATTAATCTTAGAAACGCGGGATTTTCCCCCTACTTTTGAAAGTGCTTGCAAATCACTATTGTTAAAATTATTTGAGCCACATCTTCCAGTATATGATGGAGACAACAGTCACACCCTTTGTTTATTCCATTGGGATGGAAGCTCCAGGTGTCGCTCTGACAACAGTCGTCAACAAGTGAAAAAGATAATTCGCCAGCACTCCAGGTGTTCCCAGAAAGTGGGTGGCAGGGTTGGCATGACCTTTCTCTTCTGGGAAAGCCAGCTGTCCTCCTGAATGTCTTTCAGGAATATCCCCTTACCCTTCATGCTTTGCTTCTTATGCTTGCCCCACTGGGAAGCTGATTTAGTGGATGGAATTTTATAGAACAATAGTCACAGCCATGAGTCCTTTTATAGAACAATAGAAAGTGTAACTTTTTTGCATATACTGTATGTATGCGTACATTTTGCATATATGTATATATTCACTCTCATTTTGCGTTAAAACCCTCCCACCACCTCTCTTGTGTTTTTAATAGCAGATCGTATTGTCTTGGTCCTTATAGCAGCAACAAAAGGATAAATACAAAGCGCGATGTGAGTCCCTCCGGCTAGGCCTTGGACATGGCATGTGTCAGGCTATGATAAATTGGCTCAGGTCTGTTCAGTTTTAAATGTAAAACTCTGGAGAGGCAGGGCAGGTGGGGGCGGAAGGAGAGGAGAGGAGAGGAGGTGGGTGGGGTGGGGGTTGGAGAGGTGTAAGGAAGCATTTCTGGCAGACAGTGAGAGTGTAGCTTCCAATGTTGTGGTGCCTCTGTGTGCAGAGGACAGATAAGGCTCCGGCAAAGTTTCTGGTGTAGGCTGGCGACTTCCCGCCGTTTTTCAAGGTGCATCTTGGCAGCGGATCAGCAGTGTAACGGAGAGAGGGAGGGATGGCGGGAGAGAGAAAGAGAGAGGGAGAGGGAGGGATAGTGGGAGGGAGAAAGAGAGAGAGAGGCAAATCAGGGGAAGATAGCATAGAGGGAAGAGGAGGATGGGGAAGTTGCTCCACTGTGCCGATAAATGGGATCCCCAGATTGGAGGTGACAGCTCTGTTGTCCAGAAGCACTAACACACACTCTCTATCTTTCCCCACTCTCTCTCTAGGAGTTCACATTCCTCATCACAGGTCTTCATCACTGAATAGGCTCACCCTGCATTGTTTATTTATTTTACAAAAAAAAAAATGTAGAAATCAATGCTAGATTATTCTTTCCTCATACATTCTTGGATGTATTAGTTCAAATGAGTGCTGGAATGATCTACAACATGGCAGACTAGCAGTGTTCTTACCTGAGCATATGAGCTAGACTGAGCTGGGATGAGTAGACTGTGATGGAGAATCAGCATTGGTTGGCCCGATACAGCTAGAGGGGATGGGGGGTGGTGTTAACCTCTGGTCTACCCCAGCACCTCTGTCTTCCTGTAGAGAATGGCATTATGTCTATGGCTTTAACATTTGGCTGAGTAAATAAGCATTTAGTAAAAAAAAAAAACCCAAAGAGCTGCACCCTCCCATCTCTCTCTCTCCCTCACACACAAACACACACACACACACACACACACACACACACACACACACACACACTGACATACACACACAAGCATGCATGCACACACACACACACACACACACACACACACACACACACACACACACACACACACACACACACACACACACACACATACACACACAAGCACGCATGCATGCACACACACATGCACACACAGAGGCATGTAGTACCAGTAGGTCTATTGAGTTGAGCTTCTTGTGGGGGAGGATAGTGGTATAGCCTGGGGTGGTCGCTCCGGTCTGCATGTGAACGAATCAGACAGGGCCCACACGGCACCGAGTCCATTTAAAGGTCACATGCACTTGACAAGGACTGTGTTTCTACCTGGATACTCTGCGCATGCTGGCTGGTTCGGGTGGATGACCTCCCTTTAAACTACATACGCACATAGCTCCCTACAGTGCTGTATGTATGACAGCCTCTCTCTCTCTTTTTTTCTCTCCTCTCTCTCTCTCTCTCTCTCTCTCTCTCTCTCACTCACTCACACACACACACACACACAGGCCGGTGAGCCCCTGAGATATTCTTTGGGTGAGCCCTCTGACACCTCATCTGTGAGAGCGCGGGAGTCTCCGGCTGCTCTTTAATTGAAGCGGGGTTTTTTTGTCAGGCCTGCCCGAGCATCTCCCCCCCCATGATCCTCTCCTCCTCGGGTCACTGCCAGGCAGAGGGGCCCCCCTTGGTGAGCCTCCGCTAACACCTTATTGCTATTTGCCTCCCCAACGCCCGCTGAGAATATGCTAGATTGAAGTTATTTTATGCTTGGGTTACCAATGTCTTTCAGTCTTCTGCATCATATCTCCTGGTCTTCCTCTTTTGGGAAATCCATCATGTCAGCGGGAAGGTGGTGTGGAGCTTCAGAAAAGGAGGAGCGTCTTGATTGAAAGAAAGCGATTGGAATCTTTTGAAAGAGGCCAGCCTCTAGTTGAGAAACTTTTAGTTTTGTTTTGTTTGTTTTATTACTGAATTGCGCAGTTCATTTTGTGCAGTGCACAGAATTCAGTGTGTCCTGTTGATGTCATAGTCTCAGGAAAATAATTATAAAATAACTTTTGAGACGCACAGGAATTGCTGGTATTACGCTTCTGTTGTGCCATTTCAGTTAAGAGGCTATGGATGGTTTATTTTTTATCTTACGTAAAACATTAAGAAATTACCAGGAAACAGTGACAAGGTGTGAGGAAATAACAGTTCTGATTGTTGAAGCATATGTATGGAAATGCATATACTCATATATATTCTCAACACATACTGTGTTGCCAAGATATCCTCTAGCGTTAGCATAATAACCAGCCTGAGACAGACCAGCTCTCTTGTAAATCCACTTTGTACCAGTTGCGCTGTATCAACTACAAATGAAGGGTTCAGATATAGAACCCTCTAAATCTGTCTGACCACTTGTCTTTTAAATGAGCATTTTTTTTATCAGGCTCCTATAGGTTTTTGCCTACAAATCAATATTTCAGACCAGATAGAGAGTTGTATTTAGTGGGGTTTGAAGCAAAATTATTTGATTAACGGTTTTGCATCTGAATTTTTCAAATGCTCGCCATTGGTGAATTCAGAACAACAATCCCTCAGAATTCTGCATTCAGACCCTTTAATGCCTCAACAAGGGACAAGGTTTCTGACATTACATCAAGCACTGTGAATCATTATGTACAATAACAAGGTTTGGACTTTTTTACATCATAGTTCCCTTCAACGTCTCCATCAACATATTCATTTGGTTTGACCAATCACCTGCCTTTGTCCATGTGTGTTTGTATGTATGACCATTATACGTAGCTTGTACAGCATGAGTTTGTGGGTGCTACATGCACATCATGTTCTTCCAGGGTGCTGGTGTCTGTCTGCATAGTGTATATTTGTCTTCATTTCTCGTGGGCCTTTGGCATCGTGGAGTTTTGTTGTGAGACAGGCCTGAGCGAGTGAATGAGTGAGTGAGTGAGTCAGTGAGTAAGTGAGTAAGTGAGTGAGTGAGTGAATGATGGAGTAGCCCTGCATGGGGATCAGGTTATGAGCTCATAATGAGGTGAGGGTCAACGTGAAGTTTTTACAACAAAGCCTGTGGCCCTGAGATCAGTCTCCATGCCATGTGTGCCTGCCTTATAGTCATTTTTTAAAAGCATATTATTAGTATATTTTAAATATATATGTTTGTAACTTTTTGCTTTTATTTAGATAGAATAGTGAAGATCGACAGGAAGTGAGTGAGAGAGAGAGAGATGGGGTTGGATTGGGAAATGACCGCAGGTCGGATTCAAACTTTTGACCACCGGTCACTTCATCAATTCTAGAGGTGAGCACAGGCACACTCCTGTACATACCAAAACACACACACACACACACACACACACACACACACATTACAGCCATGTGTGCACACATTTGCATACACACATCTGTTACTAACCTGCTGAATGTGTGGGTCAGGGAGGGGATGGTTGTAGCTGGTTGCAGTTCCATAGAGTAGCTGAAGACACTGGAAGTATTTTCCTTCACCCGTTAGCCGCTTGCCCTTCCCACCCCTCACAAAAAAGAGCCAGCTCGACAGCGCATAGAGGACAGCCACATGTTCAACGTGCTCCTGCATCTAAATGTGTTTTCTTAACTTGCCGAGACAGTTTGACATTTCACTCCGATTGCTTTGCAGGGGCAGAGTGGCTCGTAAGGAATCCCGAAGTCGTGCAGTCATCAAAAAAAAAACTTGCCACCGCGCTCACCTCCAGGGTTCAGTGCTGTAATGGGCTTAGGTGAAGGTACCCCTCGCAAGCCGCCCCAGTAATGTGTGCAAGGAGATATTGAAAAACCCTGATGAAAGACTGAAGATGTATTACGAAATAGCAAAGTTAATAATGGGAGAATTTGATGAATGGATCAGAAAATATGTCCTGATTCAGGTCTAAATTGCATCCCCCCCTCCTTGCTTTCCATAGACTTAATTTACACAGTATGTCTCCTCATCGACTATGCAAGTTCTTTGCATCACCGAGGACACTTGGATTCTGGAGATGGCCTCTCTGTAGTGTGTCTGGGAACAGTGGCAAGCTGAGTAGTTAAGTCAAGTCAAGTTTATTTATATAGCGCATTTCATACACAGAGGTCATTCAATGTGCTTTACATAAACAAAACCAAACAATAATAACAAATAAAAGCATAGAAAGGCAATATAGTCAAAGAATAGTTAAAAGGTAAAGATCATAATAAAAAGAAAACATAAAACACAAGGTAAAATCATTTATAAATAAAGAATAATTAGTAAGCAAAACCAAAGGCAAAAGTAGTAAAAAAGTAATAAAAGACAAGGTAGAATAATTATCAAGGCAGATTCAGAATTTGTAACTCGGCACAGTTAGCAGAAAGCATCTGAGAACAGTTTGGTCTTAAGTCAAGATTTAAAACTGGCTACAGTTGGGGCCTTTTTGATGTCATCCTAAAGTTGGTTCCACAGCTGAGCCGCATAGCAGCTAAAAGCTGCTTCACCATGTTCAGTTCTAAAAGCAGGTTTTACTAGCAGGTTTTTCACCTGGGACCTGAGAGGACGAGAAGGTGTGTACTACTGAAGCATGTCTGACAGGTATTTAGGTCCTGCTCCATTTACTGATTTATAAACAAGCAATAGTGCTTTAAAGTCAATTCTGTGACTTACTGGAAGCCAGTGCAAGGACTTAAGAATTGGAGTAATGTGGTCAGTTTTTTTAGTTTTTGTTAAAATCCTAGCTGCTGCATTTTCCTACAGAGAGCCCAGCAGGTTCTCACCAAAGGCCTTGAGACACACACTACGTTCACTGCCATAGGTGTCGGCCATGCACACACACCTTCACACACACACACACACACACACACACACACACACACACACAGGGGCCTTTTTTGTTATTGCCACATACATCAAACATATTCAGACCCCCCCCCCCCCAAATAAAAACGAGAATGTGATCTACAAGAAAACATTAATCATCATTCATTGTATGTTAATAAATTCAGACTTTCCCCCATTTGCCATGCATCAGTCCGTATGTGGTGCAAACGCAACCTTTCAGGGGACCATAAATCAAAAGCAACTGAGTCATCTGACAAAGTACCCAAACAGCAGCCTATAACCAGTCCCCTAGGCACAAACACATGATCTAATGTGCAGGGAGGAGAGGAAAAAAGACAGGACCGAGAGAGAGCTGCTTGCCAACCTCTGGCACACAGAGAGTGTGTGTGTGTGTGTGTGTGTGTGTGTGTGTGGTGGTGGTGGTGGGGGGGTGGGCTTGTATGGAAAGACAGGCCAGATCCTGGGGATTGTGGGATGCCGTGGGCCTCCACAGTCTCATGCTTTTAACAGCCCATCTCTGCCCCGAAGCCTTCTCCTCCTCCGCTGCCAACTCACACTGAGGCGGGGCGCTGCGTTGCCGTCGCTGTCGTCGCCGTCGCTGTCGTCGCTGCGGCCAGCCAGATAATGCTCGGCAGAAAGTCCGGCCCTTATTAGATTAATTTTCTTATTAAAACTTCAAGGAAGGCGGCGCGGCATGGTGCTACCCATAGTCCTGTTGATAGTGTGGCTTCATTAAAACTTGCCTGAGTGGTGAAATGGGAATAGTCAGAGCTGTAAAGATGGGCGATCAGGGCTAAGTGAGGGGCCTTTTCATTTCTAACATTTCAAACGTGTCAGCTGGGCCCCCTTTTTTAATATTTAATGTGACAGTTAATTATGCTGGACTTCTGGGAGGACTTCTGCTCTGTCTCCTCAAATTTTTTTTTATTTTTTTTTTTATCGGCTGATGAAAAATGTCACCTAAAAGCACTGAACGCACTCAAATCTTGGCATGAGCCCACCGTGCGCTCAGCATCGCTCAAAAGGGGAAATCGCTGCTCTCGGTAAGCAGAGGAGACGCTTGAGAGGAGAGGAGTGCCGCTGTTTGAAGAGGCGAGAGTCTCGTGCAGTGCGATGTGAATCGATATGATGTGTGCCCGAGCGAAACAAAAAAAAATAAATAAAAATAAACAAAACAAGACAAAACAAAATCAAAAGCAAATCTATTCATTAATGTGTTTGGAGGCCTAATAATCAGGTGTATGACTTGTCATTGTCGCACAGATACAACAGATTAGAATATTTTTAGCCTGGGGAAAGGCTGCCTTTTGTTTCCTCCTTTGAACTACATAATTGTTGGTTTTCTTCATCCCTAAAGTAGTCACATGACAATACGCACGCTGTATGCCACAGATTAACAGATTAAAGGCTTTGTGGTGCAAGGCGTCCCATAAACCGATATTATTGCCTCGGATGCTACAGTTGTGGTGTATACATTATGCAGAGCCTCCTTCTATAGCGATTTGGGGAGATAATGTCATCACATGTTAATCACTGGAGTGCGAGTGAGCGAGCGAACGAGCGAACGAGCGCACGCTGCCCTCTAATATGCAAAGCGAGATCGTCGCAGCCCGGGCTGAATGGGCGCCGTGCGGAGGGATTGAGACACCAGCGTGTGGAGAACACACAGCATTATTTATCCCCCCCCCCCACTCTCGCCGCTCTCTCACACTCACACACACACACACACACACACACACACACACACACACACACACACACACACACACACACTCTCTCACACACACACACACTCACACACACTCACTTGCTCTCCTGCTGGAGTCCTCCCATCCAGTCCCTCTGCTGTGCCGTCCCCCACAGTCCCCAGGGGAGCCGGGGACAAGCGAGTGTTCTGAGTGTGGCAGTTTCTGTGCACGTCCCTCAGTCGATAGGAAACCGGAAACCATCTTAAAGAGTTTCACTGCGCGGCTCCAGTCTCCACTTCACAGGGTTAAACTTAGAGTAAGTTAGATGAAGAGAGATATTTATTAAGACCCTGTGACTGTTTTCCCTCTGGCAGTATGAATTGTTTTATTCTTTTTTCATTTTCTCTCTGCCATGTTCTTCCACTGTTTCGTGGCAGGGAATAGTTTTTTTTATTACTTATTTGGAAGTTTTACGTGTATTGTAAAGAAAGGAAGTTTGTTTATCAGATAGTTCTAATGGTGTTCATTTGTTCAGCAGACACTTTTCTAAGTCAGATAACATTTTCATGTCAGAGCTGAACATCTGGTATGTCCCCCCACACTTCCATGCCACTTTGGCTTTGTACTTCTGTGACCTCCAAACCCAGTTTGTGCGGAGTTTGTGTTGTGTTCTCCGAGTCCAAGCGTTACTCCAGCGCTGCTCAGATCCCCCTTTATCAGCGCTTGGGTGAGGTCCAGGACAGCTAATGAGCCGGTTCTGATGGACCTGGTCCCGCGTGGCGACAGACCTGCCCGCCTTTCCTCTCATGCTCAATTTGAACGACTTAATTGATCTAATCACTCACTGGATTGGTCAGAGCCATCCGTCAAATGCGAGTTCGGGGGCCTCTGGATGTCAACATATCTTCTGTGCTCGCAAAAAAGACGAGATGCCTTCTTCTCCACACAAATGAGAGCCAGGTTCTTGCACATGGACACAGCAGCAGCCATTGTTCATTTGTCAAGATGGAGGGAGCAGTCTGTGACTTTCAGTAGTTAGTATCTTAGTCCCGCTCCAGTTTGATATTGACAAATGTGCACACAGATCCTCGCTGCCACAGATAAAATACCAATGTCCATTTGATGTGTTAATTGAATTGTCCAAGTACAATTCCTTGCTTCCGGAGTGTTGCTATACTGTAAAATGTTAAGTCACGATAGCCGCTAATCGCTAACTGAAATGAGTGCCAAAGTGACACATATGCTTGTTGTGTTGGCGTTTCAGCTCATCAATTTTGTGAGTGTGCTCTGGTTATCTGCATATAACTATAACGGGAAAGCTTTGCATTAGAAAAGCCTGGAAGTCTCCAGAGAAGATGCATGAGCTTCAACCAGCTGAGTCGCTAGGGTATAATCAAGTGTGCAGGGGGCTCTGCATCCCGCCTCATTATCTTGAGTTTTTATCAAGCCGTTTAATTCGCCACTTCTCTAAAGAGTAGGTAATGGAGGAGAGGGGGCACGCGGCTGCAGAATTAAGCACTCCCTACACCAAAGGGTAATTTGGTTTGATGAATGCGCCGTCGCCAGTAACTAATAATACATATTTTTAAAGGAGCCACCTCGCTGTCACTGTAAAGGTAGCGTGGTTATTAATGGGGGGAGCTGCAACGTGTTCCACGCAGGGTTACGGCACAAGGTCAGTCGCGTTTCACTGAATTAAAAACCATTTTGAGCTATGGCGCTTCTAATCAACTCGGACCTAAAGGTGCATAGCTCAGTTATAATGAGGCGCCAATGAATTTAAATAAACAGCATGATATTGTGATTTATACAGGCAATGCGCTATCCTTATAGCTCGTTAGCCAAGACTGATGCTCTTTATTCTTCGGGCTTTTTGCCCACAGGAACCCCAGCTTTTAACCAAGTAATATCCGCCTCTATTGTCAGACGCCACACACCTGGCAGTACACTTATCCCTGTCATTATGAAAAGTGGGGACACAGAACCAGAGTAATGGCAATGTGTGCCATCTAAATAAACGACTTTTTTCCTCCCCCAACCCCCCCCCCCCTCACTTTCTTCTGTCCACGTAAAAGTGCCGAATTCAAGCACCAGACGCCTATAGCACATGAATTTATCTTCTTAATTTAGTCTCATCTCCCCTCTTTTTCTCCCTCTATTCTTTTCTGCCTCTCTCTCTCTCTCTCTCTCTCTCTCTCTGAAAAGAAGCATAATCTTCCATACAGGCAATGTTTTGCATTGAAAAGAATATTTTTCCTCCACTTGCAGGATGATCACTTATATAAATTATGATATTTTCATGAGGCAGAGAAGGTGGCTGAAGCTTATTCTGACTTCCTTTGCGTTTTCATTTACAAGAATGCTTGTAGTGAATGGAGCTGTGAGCTATTAATATGCTGATTAGGAGGGCTTGGAATAATGATTTCTGATTGTGCTCCAGAGTTCCCTTGTAGTATAGGCATTAATTGTACAGCGATAGGCTCCCCCTGTCTAGATAGAAAGTATTGATTCCACCTTTTGCAGTCAGATGTTTTTGGGTCACTGTGTCTCAGTCATTTATTTCATTTGTATGTGGTGTTTTTTTTAGGAGAGGCACTTAGGCTAATGGCGCTGACTGGCTGTCTGGCTGGCGGAGGTGGCATCGGGCATTAGTGTGGCATCAGGGCAGCCAGGCGTGCCAGTGGCCCCTGCGCCCCCCCGCTGCTCCTGTTGGGACAAGCCAGCACATTAGCCTCTTCATCAGCAGCCTTTTGTTGCCTGCATGGGCGCGTGCTTCTGTGCCACGCTTGTGACAGAGGTGGCACACATAGTCTGCATATCTCTTACATATCTCTTACGTTGCCGCTGTATTACACTGTGTTGTCGTTGTTGTTTGATGCTACCGTGGGCCTGAGAGAAATGCAATTTCAATTCTCTGTCTTGTCTTGTCTTACATACAGCAGAATTGACAATAAAGTTAACTTTGGCTAGTTTTCCTGGTTCTCCCGTGATAGCAGTGCTATGGTTTTGCATCAGTAACAGGGCTATATCACATCACTGCTGGGTGTTTACAGATGCTACTCTAAACAGAACTGATTTTGAGTTTTGCAGAGGGTTAGCAAAGGCTGCTTGACTTGATATGTAATGTTTAGTACATTTCATCCTGTACTTCCTAAGAACCGAAACATTCCAAGTACAACATTTTAGAATCATCTGCTGTTACTAGAAGCCAGCGCAGATACACACACACACACACACACACACACACACACTGCGCCACTGAGGTGTCTAACAGTTTAAATCAGCAGCGCATCAACTTTAATTGCAATGTCTCAATGTTTTATCAGTCTGTCAAAGATTTTGACATGGATGTAATATGAATAGGGCCTACAGCATATAGGGTTTTATGATCACTCTTAATGCAAGCTGGGATTGTCACAGTCCCATATTGTCTAGTGTAATCTTCAACCTGGATATCAACCTGCTGATTACCTTGAAGTTGTTTGACAGCCATTGTCTGTTTTATTAGGTTTGATGGAAGTGTTGAACGGTGGTGTATAGATTGTGGGCTGTTTTTGTTTTGGTATAAAACTCTGCACCTCTGCATCTCGTAGCTGCCACTGGCTCTGCTGCCACCTCCCCTCTCTTGGATTCCTCTTCCTGTCCCCAATCAGTAAACAAGCCCCGTCTGCCGGAGAGCTGGAGGTCATTGATTCCTCTCATGCTGCTCGCAGGGGTCACCGGGGTCGACCAGGGCCCTTGGGTTGCTGCGGTTTGCCGAAATAAGAAGCGGCTCTCTCCTCTAACACCCCCCCCCCACACACACACACCGCCGACTCCCTGACAGCGTCCGGGAGACCCTGCAGCCCACCAGTGATTAATGCCACTGCCGCCCCGCCACAAACCTTTCTGTGGCAGATAATGCCAGCCAGCAAGCGCGGCTGACACATTTAATGTATAATTAAGTAGAAAAAGTCAGCACTGGCTATGCAAATTTTTTAAAATGATAAATGACGCCACGCGGCAGCCGGGATTGATTTGGTGTAAATGAAACTAATTAAGGAAATGTCAAACATAATTAATAAAACAGGTTTAAGCTGCAAAACATTGTCAATGGAATAAATGAGGAGGCTGTGTCTCCCATTGTTCCGCCTTTATTTGGGGTCTGTGTTGTGCTTGTTCCTCACTCCCGTACGTGCTCCCTCCACCTCACACCCTCCGACACCAATTCCCTCGGAGGAGGGGAAAATAAATTTGCTTGTCTCTCCGCTGACTGTAGAAATTAATTGCTGGAATCTTGTCCCATCCAAGTGTTACATTCAGCGCTAGGACATTAACATAACTAATTTGAAAGAGCCCAAATGACTAGAGAATGGAGCTCTGTCACTGGCCATGACAGTCCGTGGTCATACCAAATTAGCTCCATTTTATAATTGAAAAATTTCCCCTGTTCCAATTTTTACATGCCGCCCACCCCCCATCTCTCTCTCTCCTCTGTCTGCCCCCTCCATTTCCTTACCCTATCTGGTCTCTCCAATTTTTTTTTTCACAGTGGATAAGAACAAAGGTTTTACAATTTACAAAAAGTGTGTTTGACCTATAATTAGAGGGAAAGCATTTGGGAGGGGCGTTCGTGTGAAGTGGTGCCGGAGTCGCACTCTCAGTCCTGGTAATGATGCTGGAGACCTTGTGGCCCGGGGAGATGCTGGGAGACTAATGGAACAGGCTATTTTTTCCCTTGTGCTTGAGGAGAGCCGTGCGTTCTTCGAGCGTTTCGAGCTCGGATGGCACGGCCATGTGGGGACAGTGGGCGGTACCCGCTTGGTGCTGCCAGCGCGAGGAGTGGGCACCCATCATTTCCCAGTGTCAGCAGCTGGCAGTGGCGGCCCTGCCTTCTCCTTTTTCCGTGGCGGCCCTGCCTTCTCCTTTTTCCGTCGCTGCCCTTGTCGCGCCAAGAGGGGACAGAGAGAACATCTGCTGCTTTTTATACACTCAGAGCTCCCCATACGGAAGGGCTACTGAGCGCAGTGGAGGCCAGCGTGCTCCCTCTGACCTCTCTATCCTACCTGACTCCATCTTCAATACACACACGCGACCTTTGACCTCTCTTCCCTACCTGACTCCACCTTCAACACACATGCAAGCTACTGCTGGCTTACAGAGTATTTAAAATGTAGTACACACTAATTTATGTGACACTAAAAAAAGGAATACTCAGTACTTATGCTTTTAGCACACACATACACACAAAGATACACACACACACACACGACACACACATACTGTATGCATGCACTTGCACACACCAAAAGGATTTTTTTCTCGCTCAATTGTGGTGTTCCTAAGCTTCGCCGGAGCTCCTCAAAGTTTCACCCCTCTCTTTGGTATTTAAGAGTGTCAGGTCAAGTCTCCACCCTTCTCATTACCACCAGCAAGCCCTCCCTTCCCCTCCACTTGCCAGTAGAGAGAGGGAGAGCAGTGCACCGCACCAATTAGTGGGACTTCATAATGAGTGTGGTCAAATGAGTTATGTCCTGACTTGGGCTCAGGGATATCATTTGGTCTGAGTTATGACCACGTGTAATGCTCCAGAAGCACTTAAAAACTCATCACCCTGCCATTAGAGGTGACGTCTCTCATTTGAGGGAGGCTGGCAGCCATTGCACTTTATTGCTCTGGTCTTGTTCAGCGGTGAGGCCGAGCGAAAGCGGGCCCTGCCCCAAACATGACCAGAAACCATTTGGCCCGACCAGGGGTTACCACGCCTTCAAAACATCACACCCAGGAGTGCTTGATGAATGTGCATAAAACACTCATGCGCGCCACTACTAATGACTGGGCAAGTAAGGTCTCTAGTAGTTGTGCTGGAAAAGAGTAGATTTTGTGTATTTAGTAAATTAACAGTGGCACCAGTTTGCCAAGCATGGGGAGACTCTGAGGCTCTTATTCAGTCACACTGTACTTGGATAGTCTTCTTTAGACCGTTCACAGATGCTCACTGCTCAGATTATCATCAAACTATCTGTTGACACTCTGTTAATTAAAATGTATGGTTAAGGTTAAGGTAAGAGGATGGTTTTGGTTAAAAGGCGATGCTCAGTAATTTGTCAACAAAATTTTTTCATACTTAACAGATGATCTACATTTTTTTTTTCTAGCCGGACTCTCCGAGTGAAGTGTTACCTCTGATACTTTTCACTCCAGACCTCTTGATATCCATTCTCAAAACTGAAGAGTTCGGGGACAGCGTAGGCTTCCTGCCAATGCCTGATACAACCTCTCCTTCTGTGCTGGTGTGTCACTGAGCACTGACTATAACTCCAATGCAAATCTTCCTTTGTCCATTATTAGAGGACACTTACTGGCATTGGTTGGGGATTTTATGCCTGCTTATGTATGTCAAATGTTATCTTTATGGAGTTGAAATTGAATGTACAAAGTGACCCGTGTGATCCGTGTGAATGTCAGCAGCATGTTTGGACTGATTTGTGAGGACCTTTAACTTTTTGAGTAGGAGAAGAAAGGGGCATCTTTGTCAAGGCTCTTGGAAATGCTAATGTGCTAAAGTGGCGAAAAAGAATAGGAAGAATATATGGATATGTAAATGGGATATTTTAATGCACCGGGTTTGGTGCTGGTAATTTTTGCTCGCTTGAGTCTTTTTTAAATGCCGCACTTTGCAGCATGACATTTGCTGACAATGGACTTTGACACTGATGCTGCGGCATCTGAGATTAGTTGTTAAAGCGCCATCCATCTTCTGCGATGGCTGTGAGAAGCTCATTTGTTAGGGAATCAGGAGACAAGATTAACTCTGGTCAATACTGCTCCCTTATCATACCTGTGAAGCGTCTCCAAAGTTGCTTTGAGAATATGTGGGTGTCCATTGCTACTGCATGCATACATAAACATTCTGTGTGGAAATCCATATTTTATCCAGGGTGTATTTTATATTTGATAGTGGTCTCTGGTGTTTTAGATATTGATTTACATGCAATATAGGATAAAATTGCATATGATCTCCAATAAAGAACATTCGCTTTGTGAAAACAATATTGAAACCGTTTTTATAGTCACACACTAGTACTGTATATGAAAGCATTCGGGACACTTTAAATAACAGTACAGTGTGCATATTTCCCGACCATATCACCCCCACCCTGCCACCACCACCTCTCATTTTTTTCTTGGTCCCATTTTGTCAAGAGAAATTCCAGAGTAAAAAAGTGTCCAAATACCATGGGTCAATGGTCAAACATATGCAGCATGTATTACAATTTATTACCTCAGTATTTGCCTCAGAATTTTTCTTGTCTGACAAGCCAAAGTAAATCATGCTCAGAATTCTGAGAGCAGGGGGTAGTCAGGGGGCGGTGTTGCTAGTGCTGGTTGTGAGGGTGGCGGGGGTTGGCCGACCGACCCAGACAGCCCTGCCTGGACTGCCTGGAAACGCCTGGCGAGCATGGCTGCCGATTGACTAGAGCCCCCAAAAGGTTGCCGGTGCTCCCAAAAGACCGATCGGCTTCCAGCCTTCCTTAGTAGGGGCACGAAGGCGAGGTGTGTTGTGCCTCGCACGGGTATTTATAGAAAACATATGCAGAGGAGCTTCTGGCACCTCCATCCAACAGCGCAACACAGCTTTGACAGTTCTGCATGGACAAACGAGGTTGGGGGGTATTTCCCTGTGAGTACAGATTCTAATCAGCACCGGGGTCCCATGTCTTCACCATTTCATTTGAATATGGTCGATGTGTATGTTGCGCAGTCCCCCCGCAATTTTTTTATTCCTGAAGGCTCATTATTTTTTTGGGGCTTGGCTCGGTGCAAAAAAAGAGCAGGCCTCAGGACTCCCTGCCCGAGTCAAATTAATCAACATGTCCGACAAAAGAGAGAACTCTCTCCCACAGCTAGACCATACTGATGCTGAGGACAAGAAAAGGGAAATACAATATCAGCCTTTACTCTCTGAGATTTAGATTTAGGTTCTTTGTTGTATTTTATTTTAAATAACCAGCTGCCGTTTATGTTTTTGTGATGTGATCTGATTCATGATATTGTCCATAAAACGCCTGCAGTGATGGGCTTACCAACTCAACATTTTTCCACTTTAATTTCCATACCAGGTGTTACCATCAAAGATATCAACAAAGAGGATTGCATTACCTGATAAATCATCAAGACCGAGATATTTTAAGGTAAACACTATTTTTCCCAGGTCTTACGGCTGTCCGAACAGACAAAAAATGATAACTCAATATCCAGACACGAAGTCAAAATATAACCCTGACCCAAAATGTCTTCAAAAGCTGGAGCACATTAGACAGGCTGATCTCTGTCTCTGTCTGTGCACAATGAAGACCTGCCATGTAGACAGGCAACTCAGCCAAAAGGGGGGAAATCCACAAAGTACTACACAAAGCTCTAATATCATACTTGAACTTAATGGGTTTAGTTTCAGACACATTCACTGTACTATTCATATTGTTTTATTGTTGAGAACAAAAGACTTTCCCGAGGAGGAATAAAAGCTAGTGTCAGAAGTGACCTTTTTTTGTGTCCTCACTCCAACTGCTTGTTTTCTGTGCTGCATTAGAGCCATAGAGACTAGTCTAGCTATAAGACTATACCGCTACATCTGAAGCATTTTTGGCTATCTTGTGCGATATGTTTTTGCTGACATTGGCTAACATTGCAGAAAGGCCTCACAGTTTGTACCATGATATGGGCTCTCAACAAAGAAGCATGGGAAGATGGACATTTGGAGCTCTGAATTACAATGCCTCAGATTGCTCCCATTCTATATGGAGTGCCATCACTTCTCTTGGCCGCCACTGCTGCCGCTGCCATCGTTGCCCCCCGTGAGACTAAGTGGCCAAGCTCTCAGACGGCACCTTAACCCTCATGCTCACCCTCATGCTCTGCTGCTGCTGCTGCTCCTGCTGCTGCTATTCCCCGCCGCTGTGTTTGATGTAATGACATCCTACGCGAGATGTGATTCACTGGCCCTGAGGTGCTTTGGAAGAGAGTGCAAACACACATGCACATGCACACGCACACACACACACACACACACACACACACACACACACACACACACACACACGCACACGCACACATACACATACACATAAACACACATACACATACACGCACACACACATACATACACACACACACACACACACACACACACACACACACACACACACACATACATACACACACACACACTCACAAAAGTAGTTCTCATCTTCTGCGGTGGCTCCTTGACCTAGCTAAGCAGGTTAAGGCACACTCCACAGTGTGATGAGAAGAGTGCGCTGACTCGCTCGCTCGCTGGCTCGCTCGGAGGCACCGCAGCCGCATGTACACCCACTCCTACAACACTAGGGGCCACGAGGGGCTCAGTTACACAACTCCCCCTGCCCGACAACAGCAGACGCCATTTGTTGTTGTAAATATGTCTGTGTGTGTCTCTCTATGTGTGTGTGTGTGTGTGTGAGAGAGTGTGTGTGCGAGGGGTGGAGGTGAGGAGCAGGCGAGGAGGAAGAAAGAAAGTAATGTAGAAATGTGAAGTTGGAAGAAGAAGAAGAAAAACTTTCTAATGGAAATGGCACTGACCCCACAGCAGTGCTGCAGGAGTTGAAGTATTGCTGTAATCAATACGGCCGTCTCCGAGGAACAGAGAGAGAGAGAGAGATAGAGAGGGAGGAAGAGAGAGAGGGGGAGAGAGAGAGAGGGAGAAAGAGAGAGATGTAAGGGCCTCGAAAAAATAAGGTGGAAAACAGTGGTTTGTTATTTTTTTTCTCCAGACAGAGAGAGACAACAAGTTGACAGGCCGTGGCTCTCTAAGGCTCTCTTTACTGATGTACCAAAACAACAAAAGCCAACAACACCAAAATAAACATCAACAGAAACACACAGAGCATGCGGTGTGAGCTGGTTCCAAAGCAGAGGATTTTTAATGGGCTCTGTCATCCATTATCCATTAATTTCACACAACTATATAAAGATTTGTTTAATCTTTTAGGCCTACTTAACATTGAAGCGATACTGTATGCTACACTATTGCAGATTCCAGATAATGATTATATATAATAATCCAGGGTGTGATTATTACTATTCTAACTACACTGCACACATACAGTACACACATTAAATGCTATATGAACTATAGCAAATTGTATTTTATTGCTACATAGTCTAGACAGGCCTTCAAAATGGGATGGGGGAATTCACATATGGACACTCACGCCGCTCACCAAGATGCACACATGCACATACAGTACTGTACACTGGCAAATGGACTTATGATTTGTATTTCATGTTAACTTCACCTTTTTAGTAGTTTCTTCATTGCCTTGCCTTGACATTTACATGATGCTGTGCCATTTATTGTAAGGATACATACTATAAGGTAATTATATACACTACACAGTATAGTATAGGTAAGGATACCTTCCACATAGTGCCATGTCCTTAGTAGGCCATACACAAGATATGCTGGCCTGTACAGAAACATTGTGTATGTTTGTGTCTGTGCCTTTGTGTGTGTTTCTCCAATGGAAGATAGAAAGAAATAGAGAGTCTTCAAGTATGTCAGTATGGATTGAAATTTATGCGCCGCTGCAGGTGGAAGTGGTGTTTAGGTGGCTGTCACTGGGTACCCCTCAGGAGTAGGTGTGTGTGTGAGTGTGAGTGCGTCTGCCCTCTCTGTCTGCCTTGTCTTACTTAACTTACAGGCCCTCTGCAGACCCTAGGTCAGTGACAAAGCTGCAGCCAAACCCCCACCCCCCCTGGCACCCTCACTGTTCTCAGCTCCCACCTGCGCCATCTCCTCCCCCCCGAGGCCAGCCATGTCCCCCAAGGGGCCACCCAGTGACACCGTATACGGCTATGGAGATCTGTCTGTCGGGGAGCTGAAGGCCCCAGAGGTCAGCTCTGTCTTTCTCTCCCTGTCTCTCCCTCCTCTCTCTGTCCTTCACGGTGGAGACGTCGAGTGTGAGTGCCGGGCGGACAGGTGGTCAGTCACATTTCATATTTCAGACACTGGATCTCCCTTTTTCGAGGGCGTCTGGACCTGATAAGGTGTTGTTCCAGCTGAGCGGCCCCACTCACACCTGGACGCGCCTTTGTCTGGGTGGGAGATGGCGTTTCACGCTCAACAGAGGCCCATTATGGAGCGTTCTCTTAAGTGCTTTGATTGACATCATTTTGATGTCATAAGCAAGGGGGTCCGTGTGAGTGAGAACGGAAACCAAAGCCAGCCGCTCCCTCCTAGCCTGCTCTTTTAACTGTAAGGTGGGAATGTATAGGGAGGAACTGCCATTCCTGTTATCATATGTAGTTATCATATGTAGTCGTTTTGTGGAATGGGATAGTCTGGAATCATATTGTAACGGTGTGTGGGAATACGGGTGCATGTTTGTAAGAATGTGTGTGTGTTTGTGTGTGTGTATGTGTACTGTATGTGTGTGTGTGTGTGTGTGTGTGTGTGTGTGTGTGTGTGTGTGTGTTTGTGTGTTTTTTTACAGTTCCCGCTGAGACACTGTCTGTTTTTCAGATAAATTAGAAGAACAGTGCAAACAGAAACTAATAAGATAAAAAAAACAACAACAACAACAAAAAACATCAGTGCATAAATGTGACACATGCAGCTTGAGCTGCTTCTCTGGGTGGCGCGGGCGGTTCAGGCTGAGCGAGCACACTTGTTTGAATGTCATATTTATACCGGCGTTTTGTCAGAAAATTAACTTCCCTCCGTGCTGGCGCCGGAGCGGAGCATATGGCCGCCGCGTCTCGGGAGATGACAGCCTAGCGGAGCGGCAGGCCTGCCGTGGCCGGCCAGATGCTGTGGGCTTCTCCGCGATTAAGTGGAGATCATCACTGTTTTCTTTGAGCACTGCTGTGCCTTGTACTCTGAAGTGTTTTGTTAATCACTGTCTGCCTTCGACAGAAGCTGCCAAAGTGCTCATTAAGTTTGAATTTCCCGAGATATCACGCTCGGATGACGGAATTTCCAGCCCCAGGCTCGTACTAACGGGTTTTGGGCAGAGGATGGGTGTTGGGGTTGGGGTGTCTGTGTGTGTGTGTGTGTGTGTGTGTGTGTGTGTGTGTGTGTGTGTGTGTGTGTGTGTATGTGAGAGAGTGTGGGTCTCCACACACACACACACACACACACACACACACACACATACTGTACATGTTGTATCTACACAAACAATCACCAAAAAAAGGGAAAACTGCCAGTGGCATTTAGCTGCATCTGTTTAAACTTTCTCACTGAGAGAGAGAGAAAAAAAAAATTCTGTCGTGTTTTGTTGGTTGTTGCTTGGTGAGGCAGATGAGAGAGATGGCTGGTGCTACTGCCGTGTCTACTGGCTGGCCTCTGAGGGGAAGAGCCCCGTCTCTCTCTCGTCTGTTCCCTTCTGCGCCCGGGCTTCTCAATAACTTATTAGCAAAATACGGGGAGTCACAGTCAGTGATCGTCAAAAGACTCTCCTCTTCTGGGCAAGGAGGGAAAAAAGAACAAGCTGTGTGTGTCTGGGCAAGGAGGGAAAAAGTTTTTCTGCAATGTGTTTATGTGTGTGTGTGTGTGTGTGTGTGTGTGTGTGTGTGTGTGTGTTTGAGTGAATGAGTGAGTGAGTGTTTTTCTGCAGGGAAATGTGTTTATGTGTGTGTCTGTCTGTGTGTGTGTGTGTGTGTGTGTGTGTGAGTGTGTGTGTTTTTGTGCTTGTGTTTGTAAATGTTTGCTGCATGTGTGTGTGATTGAGTGTGTGTGTGTGTGTGTTTGTGTGTGAGTGTTTTTCTGAGTGGGGGATATTTGTGTGCTGTTTTGTGTGTGTGTGTGTGTGCAGTATCATCCTCCAGAGGCAAGAAGGGGCTAGCAGGTAACATGGGGACGGTCTCCCGACAAAAGCCCATTTCTACTGAGGGTTGCAAAACATTGTAAATGCACAATTGCCACACACTCAAGACCTGATTGATCTTGATATGAGCACAAATAACGATCTGATTACAGCTTTTTTTAATTTATTTATTTCTCTCGGTGGTGGAAAAATAACATTTAATATTTTCTTTCATGCTAATCGTCTTGTTTGGGGAATGAGGAGAGTCGTTCCACTGGCTCCTTAATGCCTCTATTCTTCCAGGGAGGATCTAAAAAAAGAACTTCAGAATAACCTATTTGCAACACACCCACACAGCCACGTTGCTTGGCGTTGCTTGTGCTCCCTGGTAAGCTTGGCTCGCCTCCCTTAGTGCAGCAGTCATTCCCCTCACAATAACCAGTTGGCATTAGTGTGACTTTGAATGCATTTACATAGCAAAGCGATCACTCCTACCCTGTAAATAAAGACTGTGATCCTGTTTGGTGCTGGTTTTGTACACCCCCCCCCATCCCATACACATACACATTCACACACACACACACACACACACACATACAGGCAGGCACATGCACGCACACACACACACAAACACACACACACAAACGCACACACACATACATGCACACACTCACACACGGTTAGTTGTTTGGTATCATTCCTTGGGGATGAAGCTGAGAAGTCATATTTATTGCCAGGGGTCTGTGTGCTGTCATCAAACTGCCACACAAGCAGTTGGTTCCTTCTGTCGGCAGTAATGAAATTAGCGTAGTTCTGGTCTTTGCAGAGGCTTCTTAGCATGAAGTCATTGTGATATGATGGTTTCCAGTGGAAAGAGAGTTGGAGATTTCATAAAACAGATTCTGGTGTTTGTCTTTCTTCTTGTGTGGATGATGTCATATACTGTAAAGCCCATAATTATTATGATCTGATCTCCAGTGGAAACTGTTCTCTACTGATTAGAGTCATGATATTGCACTCTGCACAATATTACAAATTGCTTTTCAAAATGTAAAACAAATGTATTGAGGAGATGATTAAATTTTGATTAGCAATCATATTTTTGGCTTTTAGAACCGCACTCAGGGGGCAGTAAAACGGACTCTTTCTAATGCTTAACTTTGGCCGTGTCGTTTTATGTCTATCTAGTTTTGCAAACACATTTTTCAGACTGGCTTGTAAAGAGGAGAGGAGTTAGAGAGACAGCCCACTGACTCTGCACGGACGCCTTGGTGGCCTCAGGACACGCTGGGAGAGTTTCTGCCGAGTCCTGGAAAATACTTTCTAAAATAAAAGACAGAGCACCTGTGCCAACTGTGCCACAATGTTGTGCCCAGCTGTGTGGGGACAGACCTAACCTGCGAGACAAACCGAAGTTCACTCATTTATGGTTATGGTTACTTACAGAGTATGAACATATTCTTATGGTTATGGTGACTTTCAGAATATGAACATTACAATAATTGACAGTATTTTGAAAATGGGAAAATTCTGAAAAAGTGAAAAGAGTGAATTCTGTCATAAAAATGGGATCATGATGTAACACTGATAAATTAGAGAGAGGAATGCCTGTACTGTGCTGAAGTTATGCACCCCACAGGTCCAGGACAATATGGACGGATTCTAGAATGAATAGAATGGTGGCCACCTGGCTGTGTATAGGGAGTACAGTAAGCTGTGAGTGTGCGGCCGTGAATGATGCTGGATCAGATCACTTGCCCCGAGGTGCAGGATGATTGGCCCCCGCCATCATCCCCGCGAGCTGACGGCCAATAAAAGCCCTGAGTGTTAGGCAGTGTGCCAGCTCCGCTGCTGTAGCACTTAGTCCAGGTGAAGCCCCAGACGCGGCCCCAGGGGGGCCACTCCAACCCGGTGGCGGGCGGGCGTGCGTGCGGGCGCTCACCTCTCCTGTCAGCCTCCAGGCTCCACTCACAGTGGGTCCCCCGCACTGTGGTATACGCCCGTCTCCGCTAACCACAACCTACAGGCAACCTGAGCCCTGATCTCTCAGGCATTCCCTAAATGCCACCTATCTCGTGTTTAATCAAACGCTAGAAGTGACACCTTGATGAGCTAGCAGAAGTGAGGTGTGGTTAGTCAAAAGCGTGTGTAAAGGAAGATCCTAAAATCCCTCTGGTTGAGCGTAGAATTTAAGAAAAACATTTAACATTTTGCGGTGTGGCTAGCATATTGTTAGTATTATCTTGGTGAAGTTTGTGTTGCATGTTTCAATGTTCTACATTTTGAATATCCCTCTGGAGGAAAGGACTGCAGTTTTGGACTGCAGCTCAGTGTCATTTAAACTGAACAGTAAATGGTTGGATTGAATGCCCTGTCATTGAATTCAGATTGCTGGTTAAGTGGAATGTTTTGTTGCATTGTGAGACGCCAGCATCTGTTGTTAGTGAGCAAGTTGATCATAAAGAAAACATATGTGGCCGTTGCCAGCGCTGTTTCACTCGGAACAGTGCCATCACATTTATTTGAGCCGTGCTGGAGCGCGCCGCCGTGGTAACAAGCCATGAAAACACTCTCTCCTCGGCAACACTAATTCTGTGAATTTCCTGGTGGAAAAAATAATTGCCTTAATAGGATTTTGTCAATGTGATGTTATTAATGGTCTCAAAATATACCATTTCAGCCTATTTAGTCAAGTAGAATATTACTGATTGCAACGCTTATCTATGCTTGTTTTTATTATTATTACTATTATTGTTATTATTATTATTCATTTTTTTCACCCAGAGCCAATTTTTGACTCAATTAAAGCATGATATTAACTACCAAAATTAAAATGAAAACACTGATGGGCTTCTATGCATTTTGAGTGTCTGCGCATGAGTGCGTGTCTGTGCCATAAACACATATGTGTGGATGTGTTATTTGGGTTGTATGCTCTTGTGTATGCCCAGGTGCAAGTGATTCCCGTTGTACAAGGAACACACTGTATGTGTATTAGAGAGAAACTGAGAGAAACTCAGAGAGAGAGAGAGAGAGAGAGATGCAACTAGCTGCATAGATACAGTTAATAGATTGTGTGCGCGTGTGCTATTGTCTGTGTGTGTGTGTGTGTCTCTGTGTGTGTGTGTGTGTTTGTGTGTGAAGGAGAGAGAGGGAGAGTGAGAGAGGTGGAGGAGGAGATAGAGAGCAGAAGTCTTAGGTACAAAGAGTCAGCTGGTGCCAGTTGGCCAAAGTTAGCAGGAAGCTGTCGGTGTAAATGGCAGCAGCTGCTCGGAGTTCTAAAGACCATGTCCCAGTCAGAGCAGGGAAGCGATGGCATCTACATTAATACTACCTTAATGGCCCATCTGGCTCTCCGTAGGGTCCCTTGCTGCTCTATGGAGTCATAGGCGTTTGACAGGCAGTCTCCAAAGTGCCAGACGCATATCGCATGCCAAATGGCGGTGAGGCGGCTTGGTGTCGTTCTGATCTGTCAAGCTCTCCCAGTTGCTCGTCAGTTTAGGGAAGAAGTTAGTGTTTTTTTGAGCTAATGAAAAAAAAAAAAAAAAAAAGCACACACATGGCATGTGACTGACGTGTGACATGACGGAGGCATCAGCAAGAGAGTGGGTGCGGATGGCAGCCAGCCCTGATGCAGATCTGGCCCTGATCTGAGGTCAGTTGGAACTTCGCTCCCCTCTTCATCACTCTCTTCCTACTCCTGCTCTGTCCCTCCTCTGTCCATCTCTCTCTTTCTCTCTCTCTCTCTCTCTCTCTCTCTCTCTGGCTCATATGGACAACATCAGGATACTTTGTCACTGGCGGCTCAGAGAAGCAGCCACTCAAATAGAAACAGACAATACAATCCCTTGTGCAGCTCAGGAAAGACATAATGACAGAGTATGAGTCACACTTTAACCAAAATGGCCTCTCATACTATCACTGTATATAATGAGGCCTCAGCTTCTCTGAATCCTCATTTTGCCAAAAGCAAAAATCACTATATTTTCTATACCCCCCCCCCCCCCCCCAGCCCTAGAAGGAGTGTGGTCAGTGCCAACCTTCCCTTTGTCCTCTGTCCTCCCTGGTTCCTGGCGCAGGTCAGGCAGGGTCGCGGAGGCCGGTCCAGGGGCACTTGTCCTCTGGTGCGAGTGACAGGAACAGAAGAGCTCCTCTGACGGCTCTCCTGTGAGTCCCTCGGTCCAGTGCGCAGGTGGCCGCCGTGACCTTGGCACCGACGCTCACAGAGAAGGAGCTGATGAACATTTGTCATTTTAATAGGAAACCCTTGTCATTTTTTTTCACCCGATGTGGTTTGTATGTGGTTTCATTCATGTAATCAAAATGTGTCTCTTTTTTTCCTTGAAAAGATTTTTGGTTTTGGTTGAATTAAAGTAATTGATCTCTTTTTTTTTACCCAGTAATTCTTTTTAATCATCTTGTCAGTTTTTAAAGACCAACAAATTAACCACACACAGCTAATAATGCTTTTTATTTTACAAAATGTGAAATAATGTACACGCTCACTCACTCAGTACTCAACTGAGTAGTAGTGAGAAAATCTGGACAGAGACAACTTAAACCTTCCAGAACACTCCGTTCTCCATTCAAATCTGAATGCAGACATTCACCTCACGTTACCTCAGATTCATTTGTTATTATTTTTATTTATATTGCCGTACATGTTGTCCATCTCAGAACTGTTTTACAGTATCTTAAGGAAACAAAAGAGGTGCTTTTAAATATCTAACATAGTTACCCTCAGAGGAAACCCAGGAACACAACAACTTCTGTTGCAGGAAGAGACATATCTTCGGGGAGGGAAATATCCTTTCCCAATGCCTGAAGGACAGCACTAAGAAAAAACTTGCTAATAAAAAGCATCATGACTAAAACAGAAAAACAACATTCTTCCAATAAACATGTTATTTCCCTACCCCAGCGAGAAGAAGGTACACCATTTGATTTTTAGTTTTTTTGATCTTCGTTCAGTCATTGTTTTCTGACCCTTCCGTGTGCCGCCTGGAATGCGTGCAGTTGCTCTGTCTCTGCCCAAACTTCTCCTCTCCCGGTCCCCATAGAGTAGTGGTGCCAGCCGCACCAGGGCCACCATTTCATTTATTATTTAAACCTCAGCAAGCCAACTAGTACTGAGGGAGTCAGACCGAGGCCAGACGTTGCGGAAATTTCTCTGCGTGTGTGAGAATGTGTGTGTGTGTGAATGCGAATGTGTGTGTGTGTGTGTGTGTGTGTGTGTGTGTGTGTGTGTGAGAGAGAGTGTGTGAATGTGAGTGTGGGTGGGAGTCCTGGTGTATTTTGCCACTAGCTCTTCAAAGGCTACCTCTTAGACTGTAACACTGTTGGGAATGAACCAAAAGTTGAACGTAGAGACACTTCTTCTTCCTCCTCCTCTTCCTCCACCTCCACCTCCTCCTCTTCTTCCATTTCTTTTCTCGCCTTCTGCTGATGCCTGATGTTTCTTTTTTTTTTCTCTCCTCTCTTTCTCCATCGTTTCTCCCTGGCTCTGTCTTCGCCCCCTCATTCTCTCACTCTCTCTGGGCATCTCCTTCCTTTGAGCTGGTGGGGGAGGGGTATTCTATCTCTCCCTCCCTCCCTCTCTCTCTCTCATTCTGTCTGTGTGCTGGTAGTAGTTGTGAGGGGATTCGGTGTGATACTGCCTGTGAACCCACGGCTGGCTTCGCCTCGCAGCTGAACTTTCCCTTCTCCCTGCTCCCCATGTTATCGCTAGTCTTGACTGACCTACAATTGCAATCTCCCAGCACTCTCCTCTTCTCCTCCCATCCTGCCCAGCAGCAGCACCCCCAGTTTAGCTGAACATGTTGTGTGTACTCCTCCCCCCATCTTAAATGCACCCCCCCCCCCTCCTCCTCCTCCCTGATTTGTGTCATTTTTCCAAACCGAGAAAAATGAATGATTTCATTCATGCGCCATATCTAGAACTAATTACAGATATATTGGCAGGACTCACTTTGTAAATGGCCAAAAAGACGGCTCTTTTTATTAATAGACGCACATTCAATTCAAGCCGTTCAACAACGGGTGATAGCATTCATTTCCACACACACTACATGTTGTTCAGTCCAAAGCTCAGATAGACTTGTGCAAAAAAAAAAAAATTCCCTGTGGTGGAGTTATCACAAGGTCAGGACTTAGAGTGCGTTACACATGTGGAATATTAGCCGTGGTACATGAGGATTGCCAGGGCTCAGCTGTAAGCTACGTTGAAGATCTGATTCTTGTGAGGCTGTGCTGAATTATTTTTAATTCAGACTGGAAGGAAACATGTGTAATTAACCTTGAAAGAAAACCTCACCCTCATCTTTTAATTGAAGTCATATGCGACAATGGAGTTTTTTTTTTTTTTTGCTTTGGCGTAGATGGATAGATCGATCATCAGCTGTACACCTTCAAATTTTCTGGAGGTCATTTGCAATATAGAAAGTGTAATTAGTGTATATAGTATTAAGACACAGAAAATAAAGCAATTACTGTACAATATCTAAAAGTGAAGCGTTCAGATGCAAAACCCTCTAAATCCTTCTGACCAATTTTCTTTTAAAATAACTTTTTTTAGCAGGCTTTTATAGGTTTTTGCCTACAAATCGATATTTCAGGCCAGGAAGAGAGTTGGATAGTTAGCGGGGTTTGAAGCAAAACTATGTGTGGAGAGCATTCACTAACCATTGTTAACTCATTTTTGACAGAGGTGGCGTTGGTTTTGCATCTGAAAGTGATTTATCAAACAAATAAAAATAAAATAGGTTTTTGCACATTCCCAAATACCTCCAGTCCACACATACTGTCTGACTTTGTTAAAGATAACACATTCACATTAAACTGAAGGCACAACACATTATTTAACACACACATATATATTGTTTATTATTTATTCATGTTTCATAGAATGATTAATTAAAAAAAAAAATCAGAGGCCTGTGAAGCTTGTGTCCCTTCGCAATTGTCCAAAACTCTGATTGTGCATTTTAAGTTATATTGATTAAGTTTCTTCTATATTTTGATTATTATTATTATTATTATAGCCTTAAAGTATTTTAACTACAAAAAATGGATGACCTTTAGAAAGGTTCTAATGATCTTCAACCACTAGAGGGAGACCTTGCCCAACTGCCAACATGTAGGTTTTTACTGTAATCAATAGTACAGTTGAGAAGAAAAGATTCACAAATTCTCAGATTCTCACAGATTCTCAAAATCCACAAACACAATCATGCCATAATTCAAAAGTGAGTCATAAAAAGAATGTCACGCAGTATGATAAAAGTCACCCTTTTGTACCTGCCATTTTAAAACTATTAAGTACACGTGTGTGTGTGTGTGTGTGTGTGTGTGTGTGTGTGTGTGTGTGTGTGATACACTGCATCCTGTCACAGTCACATTGGAAGGGGACCTGGTGTGTTGGCATCATGTCTCACTCGGTGGGTGGGTCAGTGTTTTTGATTAGTGGTGTTACCGGGTCTATTTTATCCCTGATAAAGTGTCATGTCTCAACAGCCCTGCTCAGTAGGACGAGCGAGCATGTGAGAGATGGACCGGAGAGGTGATAATTCGACTGCAGCTAACGCTAATCAAACTGAGCATGCACAGACCTGAAGCTCTCTCTCTCACACACACACACACCCATGCGGCTCAACTCACCTAATTACACAGAACTTAATTTAAAAAAGCAGTCATTACATAGTTTATTGGCGTTATAGGGGGACATGTTTTTTTAATAAATATGCACAATTCATTCACGTCAAATATTGTAATTGTTTGATCTGTGTTTTAATTCTTTACAGAATGTGTAAGCACAAATGTGCAGTAGGTGTAAGTACAACTGTGTATATGTATCTATATATATATATTTATATATGCTGTATGTGTGTGTGTGTGTGTGTGTGTGTGTGAGTGTCCAATCTGTCCTATTTCATGTCATCTGTGTCCTCTCATTGCTGAAGCTGCAGGTGAGCGTGATTCACTGTGACATTTTACGCCCGTCTCTAATTGCAGACTGCTGCGGGGAAAGGGGTCATTACAGCTCATTCGGTTTCATTCGCCCGTTGTCCCTCAGAGTTTTACACACCAGAGTGCGTTAGAGTTGCTTTTGGATCTGACTGCACAATGAGATGAGCACAAAACACCAGGGCACAAAGACAAGCGGGGCTCACGTCCACGGGGGTGATTTGACCATGTTGAGATTTAAAAAATTTTTATCATTAACTGCAGACCCGTGCAGCGGTCAGTGTTGGTCGGTTTTAGTCAGCCTGGACAGTTTGGCGCTGACGTTTTTGAAGGCGATGGCATTCTTGTGGTGGTGGTGTGGCTGTCAGTGATGGAGGGCCCCCAGTGTCCCGCCCTTCTCCCCAGGGCTGGGGTTGCTCACGGGGAGAGGGGGGGTGTGATCGGCGCGCCTCGGTGTCTGCCTCTCCTCCTCCATCTCTCCTCCATCTCTCCTCCTCCGCCTCTCCTCCTCCACCTCTCCTCCTCCTCCTCCTCTCCTCCTCCACCTCTCCTCCTCCACCTCTCCTCCTCCATCTCTCCTCCTCCACCTCTCCTCCTCCACCTCTCCTCCTCCGCCTCTCGTCCTCCTCCTGTTGACTCCTCAGTGCCATCGCGCCTGATGTTGCACGTTAGCGCATCGCTCTGCTCCGCGCCGCGACGTGTGCTCTGATTGATCAGGTGAGTGAGGTGGCGTGACAGATGCGGCCCTAATTATACAGTTGTTTTAAGGCTGTCAGGTTGCCGTGGAGAGGAAATCTTTCTGTGTGTGTGCGTGTGTGTGTGTGTGTGTGTGTGGTGGTGGGGGAGGTTTGGGCGAGCACGTGTGGGGGCGGGTGTTGATGGACAGAGAGAGGGGTGCCGACGTCGACATCTGGCGAAGGTGGCAGCTGCCTAAACCAGAGCATCCTCCTGTTGCCAGCTCCCTGGCTGCATTAATACAGCCACAATCCATCTTGTAACAGCACATGTAAATTACTTTAACACGTTAATAACTGGCTTTCCGTGCGCACCCCCCTTCTCCCCCCTCCACCTGTTCTGCTGTTTTAAACTGTGTATTGATTTTGTGTTTGCCCATAACTGACACAAACATCATTTTTCTTATGTTGCTCGTGTTGTTTCTGCCGAGCACAAGCCTCCGGAGTGGCTCGTTTGCGGGAGACAGGGAGATTTTTCTTGTGTTTCCAACGCCACCATAAACACCCTATCACTGTTCATGGGGCGTGATGTTGTTTTATTCACCGCAAATGCGCCTTTAACGGTGCCCTTTCTGGGCTGCTCCAGATGAGCTTACCATGGACCCGTATGGAGGGGGTCATCTGATTGGAGGGAATCTGTCTGTAGTCTGTCAAGTGTGGCTTCCCAGGCTGCTGGTAAGGGGTCAGAGTTTCAAGTGATCGCCCTGGACCTGCATGCAGTTCTGATCTAGTGCTAGCCTCGTCGCCTGTCGGCCTTCTCGTACGCTGTTATGCTGGTGTGCTGATAGAGTGCCTTTATACTCCTGTGCAAGCCCATGCATAGCTGGAGTTAGGCTATGCTGTAATGGTATGGGTGGTCTGCATAAGGGTTTGATGTTCTTATGGGCATTGTTAAGTTCACTGTCATATCTTTCTCTCTCTCTCACACACACACACACACACACACACACACACACACACACACACACACTCACATACACACACACAAACACACACACACACTTGTGCTTTAAACAGATGTTGTATACTTGCATGCTCTATAGGACACAAAGATTTAAAACAGCCTGCTAACAAATCGAAACAAATGCAGCAGAGGTGACATGTCAAGCTTGCACAACAAGCTATATGCTGGAACTGTGTATATACTCATTCCAGTGTATGTGTAAGAGAGGAAAATGTGTGTGTGTGTGTGAGTGTGTGTGTGAGAGAGAGAGAGTCTGTGTGGGAGTGCTTGTGTGAGTGTGTGCTCGTGCTGGGAGGTTGTGTGAATGTCTGTTTCATTTTTCATCTCAGCTGTAGCAGATGTTGGTCAAACCAGTACAATCCACACAAAAACCTGCTCTATAATCAATGTGATTTTAATCAAGCGTCTGCCTTGTGACCCACTTCTTTCCTCACTGAGCTGATTGTGATGGCTGGCAGCGACTGGCCTTGCACAAAGTCTATAATTAACCTTCATGTCATATCTATGTCCTATAACCATCAGACAGGCAAAAATGTAATCTCAAAATTGTAGTCATTTTGGGCTGTGGAATCCTGCCTTCAGTCCAATCCAAATCTCCTTATCGTCATTTTTTCCATAACACACAAGGATTTCTCTGTCTGTCTGTCTCTCGCCTATTCTTTCTTTCTTTCATTCTTTCTTCTGTTTTCTCTCTCTCTCTCTATTTCTGTATTCTTACTGTATATTATGTTGCTGTGTTATTTTGAAGCATTTAAAAATAGGAAGATCTGATCGTGCAGTGGGCCTCTTCCAAGCTAATGGCATCAGATGCGTAAATGCTATGCAGATATGCATGGAGAGCTACCGCACTCTGCCTGATAATAAGATTGCTCCTCCACAGAGAAGGAAGCAAGCCCTTAGGTTTTTCTGATGTCTATCTTGTGGAACGAAGTGGCTTGTCCTAAGCCTGCATTGTTGTTTTGTGAAGCTTACTCTTTGTCCCTCTTGCGCTTCCCCCTCTCTTTGATTGCGATTGATACTGCACTAATTCGTTGACGTACGTACGCAGTTCAGAATGGTGATGTATAAACGTGTGGTGGAATCAGACCTCGAGGCTTTACACATGAAATGTCTTAGCAATAGATCCATGCGACAGAACCGATATGACTCTTGCTTTTTCAGTTCATAGTGGATAATGTTAAATGTTTAAGGGAGCTTTCCTACTGGAATTACTTAGGTTTACCTTATATTCTCCTGCTAGCATTACTACAACGTAATCCTTAATCCAGAGTCCTTAATCAAGGCCTCTGAAATTATCTCATTGTGTATACAGGGTCATCCAAGTCAGATGTTTTTCTCCAAACACAATCTATCTTATGTGTGTCCCTAATGCTCTACCGTCTCTTCTGTTCGGCAGCAGAAATGTCTTCTTCACTGCGAACTATGACAAAGTATGACAAGATGAGCTGGCATCCTCCACCACGAAAGTCTTCCAGCAGTCAAGTGCTTTTAAGTGTTTTAATTGTTGTCTTTACAGAGCTACTCATAGCGGGGCCTTAAATTCTTGTTGACATTTACTGACTTATGAAAGTCAATAACCATTTGCCTCCCACTGTGATGGATGACGGATGATGTACACATTGCACTGCTTTGACTTTTACACGCACTGAGACAGCAGTAGGAATGTCAACAATATATCTCTCAAAGGCCACTTCTAAAAAGGGAACACATTTCATTATAACATTCACTCTTTGTTTTTTTTATTTTTTATTTCTACTTGTACACTGACACAATTAAAGCCATTCTTGTCCATAGAGGATTGCAATTTCTTCAGGACAAAAGCATGCAAGCAAGGTTTACTGCATTATGACTAGAATAGGGGCCTTTGTCCCTCTCTGCGGTCTGTCTTACCCAAATTGTCATGATATGACATGCCCGGGCGACGTATAACTCAGTGTGGCCAGTCTGCCTGTTGAGGGCTGTCCTGTCTCAACTCTCAACTCATCTGAGAAAACCGCAAGAGGCCAATGCATGAACGGCTAGCTAAACAATGCAAGAATGGCGGCGTTGTGTGTTTATTTGGTTTTGTGTGACCCACCTGACGTCATACAACCGGTATATAGGCAGGCTCTACTGTAGTAGGAGCATAAAAACGTCTTTGTATAGCATGTAGTTAAAAGTAGCTTGTAGAATATTTCTTCTGAATGACAGAAATGTGTAAACGCTGCACATTTTGTAAATGCTTTCCGTTGTATTCTCTCAAAAAGAACAAAAGACAAATAAAAAGAAAAGACAAATAAAAAGCTATCCACAAAGCGATGACAATTACTGTCCTAGCACTGCACTGTACTTCTGAACTTGAAGCAGTACAAAGCATTCAACCTTTTGTCTTGGTATGACCGCCACAGGTCTCTGTCCCCAGCTCCCCACCTCTCTGTTCCTCTCCTGTTTAAGAGTCTAATAGATTGGGGTGGTTTCCAGGGTCCGCTCCAGAAATGCGTGCCTGTGGAGATCTCATAAGCAGTGCCCTCGGCCGGTCCCGTCGCCATTACACTCCTCCGCGCTTTTTATCGGGGACCTGGGAGACCCCTGGGCTGCCGGCCGCCGTGAGTTATGGCCGGTTATATGGAGTGGACGGAGCGCCACAGGGGAGCGGCCCAAGTCAGTGGAACTAAGCACACTCCTGACCATTAAAAGGCATCCTGACACCAGCCCTTCATCTCTCCCCCGGTCTCCCAGGCACACACACACACACTTGCTCTCCTCCACCCCCATCTCATACCCACAGGACACACACACACACACACACACACACACACTTGCTCTCCTCCACCCCCATCTCATATCTACAGGACAGACACACACACACACACACACACACATACCAGTGCCAGCTTCTAGACCATTAAGACATCTCTCCCCTCACCTATTTTGCCACCTCTCTTTTATATCATATCTACTCTCTCTGTTTCTCCCTCTCTCTCTCTCTCTCTCTCTCGTTACTCCTCATCTACCTCATTGTATTTGGCCCCTCTCAGCGTCGTGACCCCTTTGACCCCGCCGAGGGTTAATTGCATTAGCTAAAACAACCGCAGCCGCCCCGGCCCAGTGCATGCTTATGGGGGTCGCCGCGGGCAGGTGAACCTCACATATCTGCGCCGGCCGCCTGCTGTCTGCTGGGCCGTCTGATGGCCGCCCGTCTCCACACCTTCCCACTGCTCCAGCAGTTAGCCTGCCCCTCAGCCTGAGTTATGTGCACTCCGCAGGAGCCAGCTGAGATCGGCCTCTCTCTCTCTCTCTCTTTATTATTGTGTGAATGTGGCAGCTGTGAGTATAGTAAGTAAGCAGCAAAGTTACTACTTAATGTTTCATGCAATGCTGCATTAAAGTGCAGTGTTGTAGTTCAAGCAATAGTGATGACATGGAAAATAGCTAACACTATGATTTGTTGTGCACTGATGATTTATAAAAAAAAAATATGAAGGGTGTAAGTGACCTTTCAAGATAGAAATCCTTGAAATGTATACAAATATATATATATATTTTCACAAAGGCATAGGTCTAAAACACAGTGCTTTTCTTTTTTCATTTTACAATAAATTTAATCCCCCCCCTTTTTTAGAAGTTGGAGCTTGCTCATAGTTTTGTCTCTGACATGAGCAATGGATGTCCTGGCCGGTCGGGCTGCTCACCTCCGTGGGGCTCAGCTTGGGGGAATAAAAATGTGCTGGTCTGGAGAACCGGGCTGCACTCAGCCGCTCTGCCCCTCTGGCTCCGCTCCTTGCTGCTGGGGTCAGACCAGGGAGCAGCGAAAGACTAAATTCAGCTTGTTTGCACGGCGCAGGGCACAGCTGGGAGTGTCCTGGCCATTGTGCGGAGGGCAGGTCCAGATTGTTAAGAGTGCCCAACAGCTATTCATTATACGCATCGTAAAGGTGATCTAGTGTCCTGACTTTTTAGTCCTTTCCTTTTCTGCCTTTCTAGAGTCACTCGCTTTGTTCCGGGATTTCTGCGCCCCAGATTCCCCTTTTTTCTCCCCGTGAAGCAATGGAATCCATGAAGTTAAGAATCAAAGTGGTGGGTTGTGTGTTGCTCTTTTTAGTAACGGAACTAGAATTCATCTGGAATTTATGTAGAATTTTATCAAGAGTTGAGATATGTGATTGAATGTGATTGAATGAAATTGAACGGGTGCTGTCAGATGTGAATATAAGAGATACTGTTTCCAACCGAATCATGATCAGAACTGTAAAACCATGGCTTGCTGAAGACCTGGATGCTCTGTGGCCCCTGTCTCGCTCAGCTGTGAATGCAGGCATGCGGACATCCTGCAAATACTGAGCTCGCCACGCTGCCCTTTAAGTGCTCAATTGAATTATGCAGATTTCTAACAGTCTACCTAACCATTTCTTGTCAGATGTTTATGCTAAAATGTCCATCTGCTTAATTGATGTGCCCAATTTCAATCTATCATGTAAAAATCACAACATTTCGGAATGCTCCTACAGTTCACCTGATCGTTATGGCCTGGAATAGGTCTTTTCTTTGACTACTTCTTGTTTTCTCTCTGACTATCTATAGCTCTGCATAATTGCACTCTTAAATCTCCTGGAAGATGATCGCACGCTGATGGCTATTAGGCAAAAATAAATAAAAACGGCGATTCCTCTCTGTAATGTAAGCATCTGCTGGAGCCCCATGCATGCACAATTAAAGGGTACTTAATTGGCTATGATCATATTTTACCTCCGCAATTTGAGATAAATGGTTGCGCTGGGATAAGCAGATGTTGCCGGGATGTTGGCACAAAATGCTGCAGACGGGAGACGTCGCTGACTCGAGCTTTCAGCAAGCAACAGGTAGAGAGGAGAGTGAAATGTATTCGGAGCATGCTGGCTTTCGAAGGGGTTGGGGGTGGAGTGAAATCAGTGTATGGGTGTCGTTTGATATTTCACAGAGTGTCAGATGACATCTTTAAATGCGCTTACCTTACATAACGTCAATTTGAGTAATGCAAGACCAACAACCGATCACTAAATGCTCTGCTGAAATAGTTTAGCACAATAAATATGCTTCTGTCTGTATTTTCATTTCTGAGATAGTTATGCCATCCTGCTGTAGGTAACATACTCTCTCTATTGATGTAAACGTAGCTCTCCTGCTATCATGCCCCATTTGTCTTCGCATGCAACGCACTTCACTGACTATTGCAAATGGATTCTACATGTGAAATACGTTTTATGTATCACGGTGTGCAAGGCCACGCTTCGGGTGTGATAAATCAATTATAATGCGTTCACTCGCAAAAATGCTATTCTAATGCAAATCCAGTGTGTTTTAATCCACTCTGCATTTGATGTGGGTTAGGCAAGGCACCCTGACACTGGCTGTGTGTGTGTTAAGGTATCATCTCCGCGAGTTTGCATTGAATAGGGTTTTCCTTGTTCCATCCCCTCCTTGGCTTTTTGTCTTCGGGAGCGTTGAGAAGGCACACTTTGAATTGTGCAAATTGTGTGGGCCGTAGTAGAACAATGTCAATGGGGCATGGATGTGGGGTGGGATGGATTAAAAAGCCATTGTTTGGATTGACTCCTTCCTCAGAAATATGTGTGGCGTGTGTGTGTGTGTGTGTGTGTGTGCGTAAGAGAAAATGGGGTTGAGACAATCAACTGCCTCTCAGCTTATCGCTTCCCTGATAGTGTTTTAATCTGCAGGTCTCGCGTTGCTTGTAAACAAATTTGTTTGACAATGAAGCTGCCACCTCTTGTATCCCGAGGATTACAGTATTTCCACGCGGTACAGCCCATAAATCTCACCCCACCGTCTCTCTGACATGCCGACCACACAAAGGATTTAATTAAATATCCATGTATAAGTAATTCAGCATTATGCCCCGCTTCTTAGCCTCTGTTTGCTCACCTCAACAGAGCAATGGAAGGGGCTGTGTGAGAGTTCTGGGCCCACACAGATTATTGAAGTCAAACAACCTTTTGTGTTCGTGGGCGAAATCCTAAACTTGGGACGAGGACGTGTTTGCTCATAGGTGATTCTCCATTAGCTCCCATTAACCCATGGGATAATTCCTTGACAGAGTGTCATGGCGACGCAAAGCTAGACGACGCATGTCCAGCTTGTGCTCTTTAATCTGACGTCGTCGTCATTTACACCCTCTTCCATTAATTTCCTGAATCATTTTCAGGCTAATGAGAATTTAATGGGTGTACAAACAACTCCCTTCAATTACACACTGCTAATAAACCATCACATTGGTGTGGGACCAAATGAATAGGTGTTTGAAATAGGCCTACATTAAAGTTGTGATAACCCACTGATGTGTTTAAACAGACAGCCCCATATGGGTTATGGGTTGGCAGCTAAATTTGTGTTTGACAGACCAACAATCTGACACCTTAAATTCAGTTAATAACATTAAATGTCTCTTGTTTATTTTGAGTTTACATAAAATGAACTCAAGTAATTGTCTGTTGTCTCTGTTGCTATTTAAAGAGATGTGTTGACCTTCAAACAGTAGATGGCTTTATGTTTAATGTCCTATAGAAAAACCTTGTGTTAGCGAAGGGGCTGAATTGTCTGTCTCCTTGATGGATGTGTCAAACGGCCCGGAAGGCTCTTTAGCCATCTATTAACCACACACAAACTCAGAGACATCAACATTTATTTGGCTGTTTGCTTTGGTCGATAAGCAGGTCTTCATTGATAATCAGGCTTGGCCCTGTCTGAGCGGACTGCTTAGGGGATGGGAGCTGAGATAAAGAAGCAGTCTGCTAATACGGCAGTACTGAATGCGGAAGGGTGGGGTGGGGTGAGAGTAAAGGGAGAGTGGTGGAGGAGGGGGCTATTGACCTATACCGGCAGCCATGTGTTTCAATTATTTGCCCCGTACCTATCTGTCAGGGAGGCACAGCAACGTGAGGGACGCCCGGTTCACGGCGAGGTTAGGGTCATCCTCCATCAGTTAGCATAGTGTCGGCGACGAGCACTTTAATTCAATTGCCCAATTTATACTTCAAGCAACAATGCCCTACTCAGACCCATGACGTGAGACAATTAAATACACGCCGAAAAGATGGCACTTTGCATATTTCATTTCTCAGCGCCCGAGCGAGAGAGGGAGAGAAGAAAGAGAGAGGGAGAGGGAAAGGGTAAAAAAACGAGCATCCACAGGGCATACCTGCCACAGTGTCTGCCTCTCTAGTACGTGGTACAGACGGAAAACCCCAACACATTCCGTGTGATTTATTTTATTGTGTTCAATATTTCCACTTCTAGTTGCATTTCTTCCATTCTTAGTTGCTCAGGGTTTCAGTGTTCTATCGCAAATGACTTTGTATTTCAGCAAGGGTTTGGATCACATACAGTAGCGTAAGTATATAAATGTAGAGAACCTCTGTTGAATATGATTAGCCAGTTAGAATAGGATCTAAAGCCAATAATATCAGACTTTTTGTATAAATGTATAACACTTTTCAATCATTTCAAATATCCCAAACAAGATTTAATATTTAAGATTTAATATTTTTTTCTTCCTTTGAGACTTTGTGACAGATTTCTCCAGACCTTTTGGCATTGGGATGTTAATGACCTGGTGTGTGTGTGTGTGTGTGTGTGTGTCTGTATTTGAACGGCGTAGTCTAATCAAGCGCGCGGTGCGGTGTCTGCACGAGCAGCTGGAGGAGGCCGCAGCGAAGCGTCTGAGTGCTTGGCCGACCGGACGGCCTGGAAGAGAGAGAGAGAGAGAGAGAGAGAAGAGAGAGAGAGAGAGAGAGAGAGCGGGCATCAGCTCCAGGTGTTCAGAAGGTGTTTGTGTCAGATGAAAAGCCTGGCAGCCCGCCCTCGTGCCCTTGCACCTGGGCGTCAGTAGCTCCAGCCCATTGTCTGCTTCGTCCTCTTCAAACCACCGCTGCCATGGAGCCTCTCCAGAAATGCATATTTAATCAACAGCGCAGCCTCTGTTCTCCCCCAAACATCTCCAGCCCAAGTTCCACTCAGAGGAGGAAAGTTGTTAGAGAGATGTATGCGACGTATACTAATTATGCTAATTGCTAGCTTGCAGATGGCTCTGTGTTGATTGCAGCCTCAGTATGGAAAAGGGGGTTGAGGTGGAGAGGAGAAGTTGTCTGAATGCAGGCACCACGTGATGCTCATTATTGTTGCGCCTCTCCAAAGTCAGAGCTGTCTCTGTCATCCATCTGTGTTGCCTGTCCGTCAACTGTCCGTCACTGTAGAAAGTTGCTCTAGTTCGGTGTGTTTTGCTGTGAGAGTATACTTGGTGCAGAAGTGTTTGGGAACCTGTATCAAAATCCATCATGAAAGAAAATGGGTGTGTGTGTGTGTGGGGGTGTGTGGTGTGCGTGCAGGGGTTTCAGACTGCAGCAGAGTGAAGGGCGAAATATCATTCTGCCGTTGTGTGTTGTGCTTCCACAAAGCTGCAGTCAGTCAAAGTAAAGTCAAAAGATCAACAAAGTCTTTAATTGCCCTCTTAATTGGGTGTGTCCAATTCGCTACAGATTTAGCAAAACGATCCATCCAAATCTGCCACATTTGCCAAAGGATGGGGGCAACATCTGCTCCAGCTGTCTCATTATCCTGTCAGAATCTCTGCTAACTAGCAAACTCAACAGAAACTGATTAAAAAGAATCAAGCCATGTGATGGGGCGGGGCTCTTCTTCTCATGTCCTTCCTTTCCATTCCTAAAACATTCCTAAAAGAACACAAAGCCCTCCACGTTCTAGTCTCACAATGCAGTGTGTTTTCTTAACTTGTACCCTCCATTTACACACACACACACACACACAGGCCTCACATGAAGGGTAGTAAGATTTCACCCTCTTTGCACTTTGCCTTTGATGTCTTTGCACCTTCACTTTCTCCCTCTCTGAATCCTTTTCCTTTCTGTGTAGTCCTCGGAAATATCAAACTCAGATGGGCTGCCAACATCCTGGCCCAGGGACCCGACTGGACCTTCCTCCGCCTGGCAGAGGGTAGAGGGTGGCATTTTCTACCGTTCTGACGGCCAAGTACATCAGGGAGGCTCTGCCCGCCAGAAAAGGGAACTTGTCAGCCTTTCTTTCCCTCTTTCTCTCTCTCCTCTCTCTCTCTCTCCTCTCTCCCTCTCTCTCACTCTCTCTCTCCGCTCTCTGACCGACTGAGGCAGGACACAGCAGCCCCCGTGTTGATCTCTCTGTCGGAAGATTTTTGATGTCGGCGCTTCGCCACTATCTGATCAGAGCCCCCGCGGCTGCTGAACCTGACATTTAAAATGACTCCCCCTTGTCCTGGGGGCCACGCGCGGAGAGGAGCAGGGGCCCCTGTGTCCCGCGGGGCGGGAGACCCCGTTTCAAATGAACAGGCTGAGTAATTATCCTGCTGTCGGGCGCGCTCGGCAAATGTCACACTCCTCTCAGCACCGGCCGCCACCGACCCACCCCCCCCCCCCCCCTCGACTCCTCCCTCTCGCCGTGCGCCCGGACACCACAGCCTGCTAACCGAGCGTCCACAGGCCCCCCTTCCACCGCCACGGCCTGGAGAATGTCTTACTTTCCGGCGAGTTCAAGGATGCACGTAATTAGGAGAGGAGCAATTGGCCAGTGGACCCTCGAGGTCAACCTGGCCTATTTACAGAGACAAAGCTCTCGGGCCAGCAGTGGGTTTTCTGTACCGGGGCCCAAGAACTAGCAGCTGTGCCGTTTTTCCAAGGGAGAAAAAGGGAGGAGGAGAGTTGGGGGGCAGACACACTTCATGCGACTTGGCTCAGCTCGGCGAAGTGTCAGCTTGAGGTCATCTCTGCTTTCTCTCTGGGACTTCAAAATTGATGCAATGAAATATGTAGCCAAAAACTCGCACTCGTAAAAAAAAAAAAAAGATTCATTTTGGCATGATGTTGTTCTTTAAAGAATCTCAGTCAGCGATTGCGCAGGAAGTCATGTTTGTTTATGTTTATGTTCATATTTAACATTATTAGCAGATGTTTTTGTCCAAAATAACGTACATTATATTTTAACCAAGGACCAAACGAAACACACCAGAGAGGTAGCTTACTTTTCCCTTCAGTATAATCCGTGCATGGTTTCGTTTTTGTTTGGGGGACAGGCTGCCCCAACTTGTCTGTTTCCAGTTTTCGGAGCCTGGGTTGTCTACAGAGACAGTCTTTTTTTTTTACAGTGTACTCACAGACTGACAAGTACAATCGCTGACTGCACCTTTAAGTGCATTTTAGTTTTACGCAAGACATGAAACACTGAGCATACCCTGTGATGTAATTAGGAAAAAAATCATCACAACATAAAAAAAAACACCCTGTAAAAGGAAACAGGAAGGAGTAAATTAAATGTATCCATTTATTTTATTAATGAGTTTGGGTTTAGAGTCAAATGTGTTTTGAAATTCTGGAACATGTACATACAGCATAGGTTGCCACCATTGTCTTGTATTCATGGCCTGTGCTGTCCTCACTCTCTGGGCTCTCTTCATCATGTGATATGTCTGCGCTGAGTACCCAGAGAGCCCCCCACCCCTCCCATACCACCACTACCACCACCGCCATCATGCCCACCCCCACCCCCCTCCTCATCACTCGCTGAAATGGAGGCATTTATTTCCTCCTTAATGAGAATGGTCCAGAATTGCAGTGATAACTTTAAGTGTGGCTAATTGAGCTGGACCTCACTGCGTACCCACCACCCCAGCCCCCTCCCGCACCTGAAAGTGCTTCCTCCTTTTATCTGTCCCTTTTAGTAATTACATTATCATTTTACATCCTCCCGCTCCGTTCACGGAGGCTGGACGTTTGGGCTTAAGTGAAAGCTCATTATGGCCGCTGTATTATGTGCCATTTATTGATCCCTGTGGTGGATTATGGGGTCTTGAGTCGGTCTAGACGGAACAGTTAGCCAGATGACAAGAGAGGAAACATATGAGGCCCCTAGGGAACCCTAGTACAGCTCAGTAAGCAATTAATGCCTGCTTGGTAATGGAATGTAAGTTTACACTAAATCCAGCCATGTGCTGACATTTATATATGTAAAAACATTAGCTTAATGAGTTGCTTTGAGGGGCTACTGGTCTTATTCATCCTGCGCTTGCCTGGTGCCTCGCAGTCTTATGCTCGGGGCAAAATGTGTGCCGCTTTGATTTGTTTTGCTCTCCTGTTGTCGTGAGGTAATACGCCACATTGCCAAGAGTTTATGAGTTTACGAGCTATCTGAAAAATTCTGAGTCGCTTGTTGAGAAATGACTTTTTACAAAGCCGCGTGTGTGTATATCTGTGTATGTGTGTGTGTGTGTGTGTGTGTGTGTTCTGGGAGGATATGCACTATCGTTGTTTGTCCGTGGCCGTTCAGGTGATTGATGCAGCTTATGTGTCTGGGGCGGCCTGCATTAATATCCATTATGGGGGTGGAAAGCGCTCAGTGATTCCCGGTGAACGACTGAGGAGGATGGGAACCCGCCCTGCCCACACTAGAGTGGAACGGCCCATTTGTCTCTACAGAGTGGTGTGCATGTGTAATGCTATCAGTCATTAGCCTGATGAGGGGCCGAGCGAGCAAGCGAGCACTGCTGCTACCGCTGGGGGAAGGAACAGGTGGAGATGGCATGAGAGAGAGAAAGAGAGAGAGAGAGAGAAAGAGAGAGAGAGACTGGAAAATGTCCTTGGGTGTTAGCGTGAGTGTGTGTGTGTGTGTGTGTGTGTGTGTGTGTGTTAGAGGGCCTGTTGAGTATGGCAGATTAGTATGTAGGTGGTACAGTACATTGTTATCTACTCTATGAGAACCTATTCAGGTTAACACCCTTGCTGTGTAACAATCACAATTGCATAGAGTAAAGTGTAAAATGCATTTTTTGACCTCTGTAGTGCTTAAAGGGCCATTCTGCAAATTCATAATTGCATATAGTCTCTGAATGGGAGGAGGTTTAATAGATGATACATATGCCTGAGTAGTCTTGGTCTTCACACCCAAGGGCACACACACACACACACACACACATACACACACACACACACACACAGAGAGAGAAAGAGAGAAAAGCATGATTCACCTGCGCTGCACTGCTAGTTGTAGTGTCCCTGACCAGATCATACTGAGTCCTGTAAGCAGCTCAGAGCGTGCCCCATTATTCCTCTCTGAAAGAGCAATGTCTGAAAGAGATCCCCCGGTGCTTTCTGAGCACTGCTGTTGAAAGGCAGCAACACCTGATCAGCGGTTTCTGAGCACTGCTGTTGAAAGGCAGCAACACCTGATCAGCTCTGGGTTGGCGGTGGAGGGATATGGGGCAAGTCTGCGTGGCAGAGCTGAGGAGGCAGAGACCAAGAGAAAAGAGACGTGGCCTTGCAGAGCGGCACGGCCCTTACAATGGAGATGATCTCCAGGAGTGCTAATGATTGGACGTTCAGGTCGGGATTGGTCTCTCTCACCCATCCACCCCCACACACACCACACCACACACACACACGCACACACACACACCCTCGTCTCCTCTCACTTGCTCTTGCACTCCCACTCTCGCTGTGTCTCTGTACTGTCTTTCTCTATCTGATACACACACACACACACACACACACACACACACACACACACACACACACACACACACAGACACACACACACACACACACACACACACACACACACACACACACACACACACACAACAAAAAAGGCTAAAAGACCCAGTCAGCAGTTCAGGCCGGAGTCTAGCAAATGAGCTGTCCTATTGTAATAGATAGGGGGAAAGCTCTGCCATGGCTTAAATTGGCACTGTGGCATGGCTAGCAGGAGAGGAGCGGAGGAGGAAATTACTCGTTTGGACAAAGAAACATGAGAATGTCCTTTCTGTACAAATGTACCAATTTAGATTCACGTGTAGAAGATTACATCCATTTCTCCATCTTTTCCCCCCATCTGCTCTCATTATCATCTGTAGATTACCTCAGTCTGTGCTCTTTAAAAAATAGCCCCGCGATTCAAAACTCCATTTGTCTGATTGATTTTGTCCTCTCCCTCACTCTCTCTAATCCTCCTGGACACAATAGTTTCATAGCTACTTCGCCAGAGTGCTACCTCCCATGTAGGCCTCCAAAGTGTAAGTGCTGTCGAGTGGCCGGAGAAAGCATGAAGAAGGTTGAACATTTTCTGCACACATTCATGACACTGCACATTTGAGAGCAAGAACGAAACAAACAACGTGTACTAGCAAAAAAAAAAAAGGAAACGAATAAGCGTGTAAAACTCTCTCTGAAGTGGGAGACATGTTTAGACAATGTCATACAGAATGGTTTAGTGGGAAGGCTAACACTGGACATGTTTCTTTCCCTCTCTCTCTGTGACACGCTCTCCATCCCCATGTTTAAGGGTAGATTATTCCTCCCTTATGTTCTAATTAAGATTCCATTTGAGGGTCTCATTGGGATGCCAGGGGAAGCCAGAGCTACTGCTGTCCTCACACACTGAGCCAGACACCCCAAAACACCCCCTGGCTCACACACACACACACACCCACACACTCCCTCACCCTCAACCCCTCACCACCCCATGCCCTGCCCCAGGGTGCTGTGAATGGCCCACGGGTCCCTGCGGCAGCCCCCATCGCTCTGTGTGGTCCTCCTCCTCGGCTGATACCTCATTACACGGGCCAGCCGGTGCGGGCGGGCAGAGTGGGCGGCTGGGTGGGCAGGCGAGGGGAGTGAGAGTGTGAGAGGATGGGGGGGGGGCTTGTTTCAATCCATAATTGCGGCTCTTGTGAAGGAGGCGAGAGCTTCGGGAGGAGGAGGAGGAGGAGGATGAGGAGGACGAGGGGGAGGAGAAGATGTGGGATTTGTAAAGCCAGGCCGGGCCCATTGTTTGTCCCTGGGCCCAGTCCGGCGCGAAGCAGCTCAAAGCTAATGTGGCCTAAGCTATTAGAGAGGGTTAATGAGGAGCTCAACCACAGCACAGAGAAAGAGAGAAGGGCAGGTGGTGTGTGTGTATGTGTGTGTGTGTGTGTGGGGGGGTAGTCTGTGGTTTGAAGGGGTGCTACTCCGTGTGAAGTAGAAATGAGACGAGGGAGGGGTCACACAGGGCCAAGGGTGGTGGAGCTGAGGAGTATTTTGACATCGTCTTTGAAATCATGCTGCTTTTGATTGTTTGTAAGAGACGTGTGTGTGAGTATATGAGAGATGGAACGAAAGAGAAGAGAGAGAGAGAGAGAGAGAGAGAGAGAGGGAGAGAAGGAGAGAATAAGGAAAACAGATGAAATCCATCAAATCTGCCTTCAGTGAGTTGAGAAAGTTTCACTTTTCTATATAAATAGAGGCTGATAATGCTGCCTGAGAAACTGACTCCCACAAACAGGTTTCATCATGTGCCTGAATAATGACTACATTATCAACATAATAAGCAAACTTCACTCACAATTAGCGTCACTTCTGCAACTTTTCCCTATAGCTTAAATAGGACTTTTGTTTCTTTTGCCAATCAGTCAAGTGCAATATATATCTTCTGAACATAAAGAAATACTTTGCTGAATTACTGGATAAACCATTAAATGTATAGACAGATGTTCATTTAATGCATGACCAGCAGCAGGAATGTTTATGTACCGAACATAATATACGGAAAGAAGTATTCACAACAAAGAATCACGTATATCAGATATTCAAGGCACTGTAGTCTGTTACAGTCTACAGAGAGCAGCAACACTCACTTTGGCCCTTGAACCTTGATGGCAATATGTAGCTTTGAATTTAATGGTGTTTGTGATTACATAGGGATAGAGATTACTGTTATCACTGTTACTAATATGCCTCAATCCTACACCCTTGATGCCGTATTGTTCAGAGGCCCTTGGTGGTAAGAGTGGGTTGTATTGTAATGGTAAGGCGTCCACACAATATTTTCCCAGGCTCTCGCTGTAGTCAGGTCGCATAGCTGACATGCAGTTGACAAATCATAAGTGAAAACCATGAAATTCAGACTGCGCAACCGAAGCTCGATGGCATCCCACCAACGCAGTTGACAAATAGTGTTCATGTCAGGGGACTGTATACTCACTGGGCTCTTTATAGGCTTCAGTCTGAGCTCCTCATGTGGCACTGATAGCTTTGTGACAGAGATCCAGAGATCTAGTCTCACAATGCACTGTGTGTTTTTTAACCTGTACTCCCTTTACACACACACACACACACACACACACACACACACACACACACACACACACACACACACACACACACACACACACACACACACACACACACACACACTCCCCAAAGAGCTATCAGTCATGGCCTCCTGCTAGCAGCACCCTGCCTCCTCCACCACCTCCTAAAGAACTCTCAGCTCATTGTCACTTAAAAGTTTAAACGTAGATTAATTCATCTCTCACACAAGGCAAATCTAATTTGGTTTGTTACGCTTGTTTTTTTTCTTTTCTTTTTCTTCTTAATTTTAAAGCCTCGCCCTGACCTTGAACTCAGCCAGGGGGAAAACAGAGAGAGAGAGAGAGATAAAGGGAGCTGTGGGGAGAAAGAAAGGAAACGAGGGATGAGAAAAGAAAACCTTCCGCTGAAGACCTCTTCCCTCAATTTACTGCCAGTCTGAGGTGTTCCTCCTGCATCATCAGATCAATGTGAAGCAAATAGCCCACACTCCTTGTTTCAGCGCGCTGTATTGATCTTCCCTGGGCTTCGGCATCTCTTCGCTTCCCCACAGTCTTTTGTGTCTCTCAGCCCCTGGGACACGGCTGATTGCCATAGATTGGACAAGCTAACAAGCGCATGATGAGGGACCAGTGTACTCCGCTGTCTTTCTTGTTGTTTTTTCGTGACTGTGCGGGTACACACACACACATACAGACAGACAAGCACACAAACACACACACACACACACATAGAAGTGAACTGCAGGCTGAACGTGAGACATAGGAGGCTGATGATCGTGAAGAGCGGTTCCATGCTTTCACCCCTTTTCTCCTGGACTGCTTTTGGACACACTGGGAAATTAATTTTACCTCTGGGAATATACTGGACACACAGATAGATGGATGGATGGAACAGCTGGACATTACCCTAAAAGACGTTTCTTTAGTTTCCACTTCTTGAGCCGTTGAACCGCATTTACGTTGTGGATGTCTGTCGTGGAGTATGTCTTGAGTGGCCTACACAAATCAGTGCACTTGTGCTGGATAGATTGAATTGTGGCTGGTCGCAGGTGAGTTTTTAAAGGTGAAGCACTCTTGATTTTTCTGCACTGTTATCCAGTATGACAGGAGGAGGCATGAGAGGGTTTCACAAGTAGCTCTCGCTCCACCCCAACCCCCCACCTTGGGGTGGTGCAGGTAGATGGAGGTCAAGGATCAGATCGAAGTGTATGTGATTAGGATTCATTCAACTTTGTGGTGTATAGGTGTGTGTGTGTGTGTGTGTGTGTGTGTGAGAGAAAGAGAGATAAAGAGAGAAACTTTTGCACAGTAATCTTAGTAAAGCCTAGCCATCTGTTATTAGATGCAGACAGATCGATTGCCAAGGTGTCTGTGAAATCAGTTTAGCATTTTATCATTTATTTAGTATCTAATGGCTGCATGAATTACAAAACATATAGGTTTCTTCATAAAGGATTTTGAGGAAATACTTCAGCAACGTACAATGTTAATTTTGCTTTAATTAAGTTAATGAAGAAACTAACTAATGTCACTACATTTCCAGTGTTAATAACATGCATGGGTTCTAGCAGGTGCATTTGGGCTCTAGGTTAGCCTATGTTATTGCGGTTCCAGTATTTTCTTAGAACAGAGTTGAACTGGTCTTTGACAAGGCTGAAACCAGGAGTGGATTTTATCTACTGTATACATTCTCAATGAAATGTTATGGTTCAGATTCAAAAGAGGTGATATAATGCTACTTTTAAATGGAAGCTGTAGGCTATAGCTAGGCTAGGCTACAGGTAAGGCTGTTATTAGTCTTTGAAATGAAACATCCCCTCTTATACATTTGGGAGAACATGCTGTCATTACAATGTATGCAGTGACTAGATTTACACTGTTGATTAACTTTAACAGAATGCAGTGAAATTGCATAAACTGATGCTAATCATTCTACTTTGGCTGCCTGAGCAAATTGCATTACTGTACCTACCTTCGGTCAACTATCAATAAATAGCATTACTTCAGTAGCATTTGACTTAAAAAGCATTCCCCTTTCACCTGCTGTCTATAGTCATTTCAACGTGTAATCAAGTCCTGTAATCTGTTTCCAGCTGAAACCTTCGAAAACCAACGCAGATACTTTGAAGTGGAAGTTAATTAAACTTTAACATAATACTCAAAATACAGACTTTTTTCATTTTCTGTTTGTCCCTAAGTTACCATTATCTCATTGTTGTTTTCTGAGCCACCGGAAATGCCTGAGTATACATGTTTGTTTATGCTGTTGAAAGGTCTATTATTAACCAACCTGTACTGTGTACTGTACAAGTACTGCCTATTCTATATTTGAAATGGCAAAACTGTAGTAAATCTTAAACTGACTGAGGATGTTAGCATCCCTTTGCTGCTTTTTGCAATCTATGTTTTGGGGGATCTCCATGCATCTGACAGTTATAACTAGCCCTATTAGGCAGCCTTCAGGGTGCCCTCAGCCATGATTTGAGCTCCATTAATTTTCTATTATAAAGTGCTAAAGATGGTCTCACCGTGGTCCTCCACCTGCTTTATTGAGTCCTGCACAAATTGTGGACTTTCGCCGGCGCTGCTGGGAGCTTTGGGGTGACCCTGTGGGAGCTCATTTATTATTTGCAGATATTGATCTGATAGAGGGGCCAGCGCGGCCGGTGGCTCTGTTGACTTAGATGTGGCCCGTGATCATTAACTTGTTCTGGGCTAAGCGCTGTTTTGATTCGAACATCTTTCTTCTTATTTGCCTCCTTAAAAAAAAAAAAAATCCATAGTCTGACTTTGTGCCTCCACTATTCTCCAGAGTGACTTGATTAATCTCAGGTACAGAATGAGACGATGTAGTGAACATCAGTAGAGGGGATTAGAACTAAGTGTAGGCTGAGGAAATTTGACCCAATGACCTTTAAACCTTTACACTCTCTTGTACTGTGAAAAAGTCACACAAAACGCATACACACACACATACATGGACGGCACGCACATGCACACACACACACACACACACACACACCACAGCACACCACTGGTCTGATCTGCAATGTTCACCTCCTGTTCATGTCAATTCAACAAACATGACATCCACCACCTCCATTCAGTTTAACCACAGGCCTGGGACCTAAGCCCTGTCCTGTTACTGTCATTCACTGCAGTGTCGTGAAGTCAGTCAGCTGCTCTGAGCATACACTCAACCAAAGACGGGTTTTGAAATCCCTGTCCATGTTAAAGCTAATAGTCCATGCTATTTCATGCTAATGCTAAACCATGTTATGGCTATAGTCCATGCTATTTCATGCTAAACCTAAAGCACTGAAGAATGCATTGTTTTCTTTGTCCCTTTGTTCTTTTATGCTGCTTGGACTAGGCTGTGGATAAGGTTGCCAACCGTCCCGAATTGTGCGGCACATCCCGTATTTTGGGTGATTTTGATTTGTCCCGTCAGGGACAGCTCCAGTCCCGATTTTCAATCACAGCTCATTAACTTGTCGGCTACTCCTGAGCTTAGAATTATAAGGTTCTATCTCCACTTTTGGTCGAAATTGAGTTTTTGACATAATCTGATCCTTTAGGTGTTTATTAATGCCTGTGTGATGTTATTTTTGTATAAAAAATATTTTTTAGTTAGTTATTAATAAAATAAAAAGGTTCCATCTCACAAAACATAAACCGAGTTGGGATTATAAGGTTCTATCTCCAGTAGATTCAATATCCAATCAAAACCCTGAATGAACACAGACGGACCAATCAAATCCCACCTCTTAGCTCTGTAGCCTGGACACAGAGCTAAGGGCTAGACATTAGCCTGCCCTGGACATCTGAAGCCGGTGATGGCGACCAAAATACACCACTAGAAGAGATCGGTAAGTTGAAGCACATAGAGCTGGTATATAATACTTAATTTACAAATCATTAGCTAGCTAATGTAAACCAGCTTGTTTGCCAAGGTAGCTAGCTAGCTAGCTTAGCATTAGCATTAGCGAACATTAGCTTGCTAGCAAACATTAGAATTAGCTTGATAGCTCACCAACAGCTCGCTTACAGTTTTGCACCTGTAAATCTCTGTAAACGCACCTGGAGCAAAGTGTCCAGTGCCGCCACAACCACGCACTTCTCGCACTGTGCGCGCGACACCAAGGGACAGAAGGGGCACCACAATTTAGCCAGAGAAGCTTTACTGCAAACTGCTTTTCACTCTTCTTAGAGAATGATTACAATGTCAAAATGCAGCAACAGCATCTTACATAAGGATGATACTTTTTGGGTCCTCTCAGTCTCCATTAGCCTATGCACCAGATCTAAATTGAACGTTATGCTACTCGTTTTAATTGGGAACTAGAGGGAGAGAGGGTGGACGTTTCCAGCTGACTTGTCATTGTTGGTAGGCTAATTTATTTCACCTTTTTAATATAAGAAAGAGTAGACTGCTCTCACACAACTCCTCTATTAGCAAACTCTGTGTGTATGTGGACTTCACTTGATAAAGAGTGACAAACACGCTCCCCGCCCATCTCCACTGTGGCCATGGAGGGACTAACTAGGCAGCCCCCCACCCCACACACACACACACACACAACCCTCCCCCCTTCCCCCAGGCCTCTTCAGCAGCAGCTCTCCACACAGTCCCAGATGCTGTTAGTGCAGTCTCCATCCTAATTGGCATTTAATGTAGCTGTATGGCCCAGAGAGGGCAGGTGGGGGCTGCCTGGTACACACACACACACACACACACACACACACACACACACTATCACGGCCCCTCACACTGAAACATTCATAAGACAATCGGCCTGAGGGGGAGCAGGCCACTTGGGCTCCTCTGCTGGGGGGGGAGGGGAGGAGAAGGGCGAGTCTCAGTGTTACCCCCCCCCCCCCACACACACACACTCACGTGTACAGGTACCCATGAGTAGGCCTGTGTGTGGATCAAGGGGTCAACCCATCCCTGGAAGGTGCATGAGGCAGCACAGGCCATGCGCATGGATGTAATAAAATTACATATAATATATTATATAGAAGTGGAGTGGAGGGGAGGGAGGTGGGCGTTTCGGCCCCATTCATTACAAGGGCCAATGCTAGGCTGGCTAATTCAGCCAAAATTAGCCTGAATTGGTAGCCTGGCTAAAGTCAAACCGGTCTGGGAACTACACATTATTTTTCTTGTATTTGAAACGTGGTTTACAAATGTCCAGAGCTGTTTATTGTGCGCCAAGAATGTCTATCAAATGTGTCTGTACGTAGCTCATAACCGCTTCGGTGTGTCGTCATCGTCTTGCTGTCCCCCCTCTGTTCTGTGATTGGTTCCTTCGTTGAGGTGAAAACGAAGTCCATGGAATCCAGGCTGCCTAGCAGCATGAATAGAATTGCGCGTGTAAGGCAGCATTGGAAAACCCAGGCTACTGAATTGGCTGCCACCATTTTTAAAAATGGCGTCTGGCGTGCTCACTTCCGGTCACATTTGTATAAACATGCCAATTAGGCACCACTTTACAGATGACCCCAATTTATGTTCTCCATGTGGATTGGCTCATCCTCCCAGCTTGGAAACTGCCAAATCCTGACCCTGCCAAACCCCTGGCCATGGGTCGCCCTTATTTACTAATTGTCTGATAGAGATATGTGTGGAGTTCCAGCTAACCCTTGTATGCTCTGTCTATATTTTATTAGAGTTTGAAGCTCACTCCAGCAAGATGAAGCAACCCTACGGAATCTTATAGTTTTTGGACAAAATATTGTAGTAGTCTTACAGGAATAATATAGAGATTAGGAATTTTGGGAAGTTGTATAGAAGTACCATAAAAATGTACTATAGAAACACTGTAGGGGGGAAGGATATTATAGAGGTATTACATAACATCTCAGAGCACATTTGCATTCTGTGTATGAAAGTACAATACACATAAAGCTTATTATTATTATTATTATTATTATTATTATTAGAATAGTACACTTCTACACGTCTTATACTGTTACTTCTGTTTCATAAGGACACCCTACTATAAGAACTATTACTGAAATCGTTTAGTGTTAGTTCTGTTTCATAAGGGCACACAGAAGGAGCATCTGACGTCTACTCCAGACCAGTTTAGGGCCCGAGTCCATCTGGTCACGGCCAATACATGGGTTCTATTTATTCAGGGAAAATATAATTTTTATGTCAGCCATCCTAGTAATTTTTTCTATAGAGTCTATGTCTTCGGCATCAGTTTGAGGCCCTGTGAAGCAATACCATTTGCACTATCCAATACGGCAAACCTGCACATCAAAGCCTGATGTGGTTTTGTTTAACAAATAAAGATGTACTAGTGATCTGTAACACATGTAAGTAGGTTGTTGTGGAGGGAATGATGATTAGGTTATGTGCGGGGGAAGATTTACTGCAGTCTGCCTGTTCTCTCCATATTTAAGGTTTTGGGCAACGAGCCCAAATCTCATCCTGGGTCTTCTGGGTAGAGATAGGAGGAGGAGGCAGCAACCCCCTACCCCCACCCCCTTCGTCGTCTCGTTTCATGCCCCCTCCAAAACTCAGTTCTCCCCTTTGGGCGAGAGAGGCCTTTTGAGTTTTTTTTGTCTTTACTTTATCCAGAAGATAGGAGGAGCAGAAGGAGCAACAAAGACACTCACACAGACCCACAATGTATCTGTGCTGCTCTTTGTAATCTTCTCTTTGGCCTCAGAAATAGGCCAGTGAGACCGACAATGCCCCCATCGTCACTACTTTTAAAACAGGGCTTCTTATCAGTTGCCATTATTGTACAATTACGAGAAAGTAAGAGTTCCATATAGGTGATTTAATTGGATTGATGTAGTATGAATGAATAAATAAGTGCAATGTTACAGTAGAAAAACACGCAATTAGCATTGCAATTAGCATTGCATGTGTTGTTGTCAGGATGTCACAGCTTTTGATGTTTATGCTCTCTGATGTAGGTAGTTTAAGTGAATTTAAATGAAAGAGAGCATGCCGCTTGAAAAAGAATATACTGTGCAAATTCACATTTGGCATGGCAGTCTCAAAATAGCCCCCAATGCATGCCTTAAGATGAAATTTAAAAAAAGAAAAAAAAAAATCAGTTGCCTTGTCTTGGCCACACAGCGAGAGTATTTACAAATTGTGCATCATCAACAGATCTTTTCAGAATGCTGACAGCGAAGCATTACGATCGTCAAGTGTCAACAACAGGCATATATACGGCTGCCTTCCCCGTCAGCGTTGGAGCCAATCTATTTAGCAAGGAGCGCTAGCACCAGCGCTGAGCCGGTCGTGTGTGGAAACATTTCTCCTTTCAACTTCACGGTACCTTGGGAGAGGCAAAACAAATCACGGAGCGTTAGCCAGTTTGACGGCGGATGTGCCGAGCAACCATGACAGGCGCTTGGACGTGGTGTTGGGTGCCAGCAGTTACATGAACGCTAATTTGAAGGTACCTGGCTGCACATCACTTGCGGCGCTGGTTTGGCTTCAGTGACAAGCTCGATGCTCCTCTACCCTGATTATCCCAAAAGGGAGGGAGCGAGGTAGGGCTAATTTTGAAAGAAAAAAAAGGACGATTTTTTTTTATATATATATATATATAATATCCAAACTTGCTCTTGGCCTGTTGGCACATGCTCAGTTCTCAATTCCTGAAGTCCCTGAAATTGATTTTCAGCCATGATTGCAAGCAGTCAGGCTAATCAAAGCTTTTGAATAATTGCTGCAGTATGATCATCCAGCATGAATTAACAGTGGTAGTGGCGCATTTTTTCCCTCTCATATTTCTTGCTGGAAGTCATTGATTTCGTCTTATGACTTCATAACATACCTCTGAAATGGATTCCAGTTGTTGCGATGATGCCATTTTTTTTCCACTGAAGGACTCAGGAGAGAGTCACATTCTTTTGATAATACCATAAGACTGAAAACATTTTCCTTTGTCACTCTGTAATTTAGCTGATTTCCACACAGTTTTTCTTTTCACTTTAACACATTCAACAGCATGATGGACATAAATTGGCATATTGTAGATGACTGTTATTCCTGCCATACTTACTGTATGTAACACGGACAGTTTGGGAGAAGCCTCGTTGACCAGTAATGCAAACATATGCTGGGAAAATAGAACAAAACTATCGCTAATTAATGTGATCATTTATTTATGCCATCAAGTGTGTTGGCTGTGTGGCATGTGGAGGAGCCAGTACTGGATGTAATGCATGGTTGGTTAACAGGAGGAAGACATCACCCCAGGAGCCATGCTTTTGTGCCCGGGTGAAATATGGTCTTTCGTTTAGCTCCGTAATGCATTACGCTGTTTGTGCAGGAGCAAGCAGATTGATTAAAGAGCCGTGGTGGAGATTAATAACCGAGCCGGGCTGGTTATGACACCTATTGTTTCACAGGTATCCTGTGGAGGTGCTCCCCAAAAAAAAAAAAAAAAGAATCAAGGCGTAAAATATTGACTAGGAGCCTTTCATTACTCTCCCTCTGCAGACGGATGCTGCTAAAAAGTAATAAACGGTTTCTCTCTCTTTCTTTTGAGGATACGGGACGATGTGTGTGTGTGTGTGTGTGTGTGTGTGTGTGTGTTTGTGTTTGGGGAGGGGGGGTGGTTAGTGAGAATGGAGGGTGAAAATATGGCATGTCAGGTTTGCCCCTAAAAATACTCTTGTCTGGTAGTATGTGAAGTGGCTGGTGACACTGTGGCTGGGCCCCGCCACCGCCACTGCCGCTGCTTAATAAAAGTGTCCGTGTCCCAGACAGGCCTGAGGAATATGTGCCTGACAGCTAACACAGAGAAATGAGGAGCCCTGCAGCCACCTCACTGCTGAGCCGAGCAGCCTGTAACCTTGAGAGGATATGTGTGTGTGTGTGTGTGTGTGGAGGAGGAGGCTGCCTCAGTGCTATACAGGTCTCCTGAAGAGGAGCTGGGGTTTGTTTCTGCACCACAAGCACCCACCCCACACACCACCCCCACCCCCCACCCCCACACACACACCCCCCCCCCCCACACACACACACACCACCCCCCCCACCCCCAGCGCTAAACTGACAGTCCTGGGCCAAAGGAGCGGGGCAGCCTGGTGTCAGAGATGCTGTGACGAACTCGTCTGACTTCCTCAAAATGCCCTTTGTTGCGGAATGGTGAAAGAAGCTA
>NC_063212.1:10872828-10902828 GCF_017589495.1 Alosa alosa
TTTATTGTGGATATTTAGGTCTATGTGATCTGTACAAATAAGCCATGGCATTGATGCAGTGTTATGGATTATTTGATTATGGATTGCTGGCTCTCTGACAGCTAGGTATGAGTGCAGTTCCATAGTGATCTGGAGGATATTACGGATAAGTGTATCAAATATCCACTTCTGCTGCTTACAGTATTGAGTCTTATTAGAGTCTGCTCATCTAGAATTAGTGAAATATATTGCATTTCCTTTCATGGATTTATGAACTGCTAATCCATTCAATGTCTGTATCCTGTTGAGATGCACTGTAGCTGGATGAACACAGCCCACATTAATGCTGCAGATGCTTAGCGATCACTGAGCATCCACCATGTTTCAGCATGCAGCTGGTTACAGGCAGGTTTGCCCAAGTTTAGACTTGTGCTCTGAAGTTAATCAAAGTTTGGTCTTTTCTGTTTTCAGAGCATTTGAAATATGCATTAAAAAGTCAATAAGTCTGCAAGTTGCTGTACAGACACGAAAAGTTGGCCTTGCTATGTGACTAGACTACAGAGGTGCATACGGATGGTGTAAAATCATTTTACTAAAAAGACAAGAGCAATCAGGTTTCCTGTGAGCTGACGGTGGTGGTGGTCTCACTCAGAGATGGCAGACGCAGGAGACAATCAGGTCTGTCAAGTGGGGTTAGAACAAGTTGAAGTGCCCAAATGAGCCTCAGTTGTACTGCAGACTTCCATCACTGCCTGAGAAAGTCAAGCTATCAATTTTGGAGTTGGAGATCCCCCCAATTTTCCCAAAAGGCACCCATCCCATCCACCCTCACCCCCTCCCCATTCGTAACGTGGAGATTTCACTGCATCTTAAAGAGGATTACTGGGCTGCTTTTTTGCATGTTTGGCACTGAAGTGGATTGGAGGTGCTAGTGACTTACTTTACAGACAGGGTTCACATGCTGTTTTGGGAGTTTGTGCTTGCATGCTTGTGTGTGTGTGTGTGTGTATATATATATATGTGTGTGTGTGTGTGTGTGTGTGTGTGTGTGTGTGTGAGGGGGGTGTGTCTGGGAGTGGGGTATTAGATACCAGCAGGAAATGCAGGAGGTGCGAATAAGTGGAGGAAGAATTTCATTTGCATCCCCAGCATGGCTTCCAGACCTTTCTAGGCTGGCGAGTGTGTCGCCACTGCTGTGCTTGGCAACTAGCTATTCATTTACAGGGGTTGGCTTGGCATAAGACAGAGGGCAGTGGGGGGGGAAGCCACTCACTGGGCGGGGCTGATTAGTAATAAAGGGCTTGTGTGTGTGTGTATGATTTTTAGAATGTAACTGGCTTCCTCTTACAATCACGCCTCAATTGTAGTTGCGTGTGTGTGTGTGTGTGTGTGTTTGTGTGTGTGTGAGTGTGTGAATTGGCCCACCTCAGCAAACGTGGCTCACTAATCCGTTTGTATAACAACTCTTACAGGGCTGCTTCCTGTCAGCATGGTAAGGCCGGCCGGGTCCATAGGAGGATGACGTCTCAGTGGAGTTCGGTCAGGTTGTGTGCCCGTGAAGAGGTCATCTCTGGGTGGGGGTGGGGGGTACAGGCCAGTGAACAGCCACTCCCATTATCAGGCCTGTGCCACAGAGCATAGAGGACTACGCTGCTGCTCCTCACATTCAGACACCCGCATAAACTCCTCCATCCATTCTACATTCAGCCTTCCACTCCACTCCACACCTCACCTCCCCTCACACACACACACACACACACGCACACACACACACACACACACACACACACACACACACACACACTGGCTGGCACAGCACAGCACCCACTCTCCCACACACATTAGTCACAGGAGCATCTTTTTTTTTTCCAGTGGCTGCGCCTGCCCCATTGTCTGCGTCGGTCAGGGTCAAGTCAAGGGCGGCCAGGCCGAGATTGGAATCATTTGTCACATGGTCTGGCGAGCGGAGCTGATTTCAGCAGGGCCAGAAGCCCCCCCCGCCCGCCCCGCACCCGTCCCAACCTCCCCCTGGCCTCCGCCCCCCTCCTCCGCCCCCCTCCTCCGCCCCCCTCCTCTGCCTCCGTCGCCCCACAACAACCTCCCCGCCGCGCAGGGGAACCTTTGACACGCGGAGCGGGGAGCGCCATCCGCACCACCCAGATGGCTCGCATATTACAACACCTTTGGCTTTGCCAAGTGCGCGTATTTTTTGTTATTTATTTGGTGGAAAATTCAATGGTCACTGCGCAGAGAGAGAGAGAGAGAGAGAGAGAGAGAGAGAGAGAGAGAGAGAGAGAGAGAGAGAGAGAGAGAGAGAGACGCACTGCGAGGCAGTCAGCATATATTTTTTAAGAGCTGTTTTCTAACCTCCCCAACACCCCCACCCCACATCCCCCCAATGCCTTTCCATTTCCCTCCACAATACCCCCCACACACCACACACACACACACACACACACACACACCTCCCGACAGGCTCCTCTCTTTTTTTGACAGTTTTTAAATTGCCCTGTAAGTGACCATGATAATCACCATGCCTCTCAAAGCTGAAAGGGAAAACAATTCAGTAGCGGCCGCCTCTGCTGCTGCTGCTGCTTTTGCTAGTGGTGGTGGTGTGTGTGTGTGTGTGTGTGTGTGTGAGGGGATGGAGGGGTGTGTGTGTGGGGGGGGAGGTTTAAGTATTTTTAAACCGGTGTAGTGCTGTAAAGTGTAGCAATTTAGTCAGTGCCGCCGCTGCCACCATCACCACCACCGTCGTCGTTCTCTCTCTCTCTCTCCCTCTCTCTCTCGTTCTTTCCTCCATGGTCAGCAGAAGCGTGCATGAACAATGGCTAGTGCTGAGGTGGCGTGTGCAAAATGCTTTAATACACCATATGGAATGGCTTATTGCTTTGGTCAATAGGGCCGCGGTGTGGAGGGAGCCGTCCAACCACAGGGGAAGGTTGGAGCTGTCAGCGGACAGCGTGACTGATACGCTGTGCTCCTCAGATGAGCTCCCTGATGGAGAGAGAAGACAGGCACAGTTATAAAGGTTACACAAGACACATGTGTTGCCATTATATGCTAGATTAGTCCATATATACACAGCCTGTGTTCTAATGTTTATCGCGCACACGCAGCAGGCTATATGTTGTATTATATAACGCTGAAATATGGTGCCGCACAACACTCAGGTGCATTAGAAAGGCAAAAGGTTGCGTTTTATGATAGCAAAGGTGAATAACTCTGCTACGTTTTATGCCTCAGATTTTATGTTTTATGTATCCTGCCTTCATGAGCGGAGTGTGGAGTGTGCCAAGCTAATCCAGAATACACAATCTTCGCTTGTTCCTCACAGGCACGACACACTCACAGACAGACTGGGGTTCCCAGACAGTAATCACCGTGTACCCCAACTGCACACCCCAAAAATCATCAGTCACACCGGCTCTTTGTTCCCTGGGCTTCTTAATTGGCTCTGAAGAGGATGAGCCCCTTTCCTCTTCTCTTCTTTTTTTTCTCTCTCTTGCTCCCTTTCTTTTTCTTTCTTCTTTTTCTCTTGCTCCCCCTCTCTCTCTGTACTGCTCCCAGGTCCACGTAGCACACGTCCTCATCTCTCCGTGTAGATGCATACTAGAGGGCTATAGCACACGTCCTCATCTCTCCATGTAGATGTAGCCTATGCTGTGTAGTGTAGAGAGCTATAGCACACGTCCTCATCTCTCCATGTAGATGTAGCCTATGCTGTGTAGTGTAGAGAGCTATAGCACACGTCCTCATCTCTCCATGTAGATGTAGCCTATGCTGTGTAGTGTAGAGAGCTATAGCACACGCCCTCATCTCACGTAGATGTAGATGCTGTGTGGTGTAGAGAGCTATAGCACACGCCCTCATCTCTCCCATGTAGATGTAGCCTATGCTGTGTAGTGTAGAGAGCTATAGCACACGCCCTCATCTCTCCATGTAGATGTAGCCTATGCTGTGTAGTGTGAAATTTATAGCACACGTCCTCATCTCTCCATGTAGATGTAGCCTATGCTGTGTAGTGTAGAGAGCTATAGCACACGTCCTCATCTCTCCATGTAGATGTAGCCTATGCTGTGTAGTGTAGAGAGCTATAGCACACGTCCTCATCTCTCCATGTAGATGTAGCCTATGCTGTGTAGTGTAGAGAGCTATAGCACACGTCCTCATCTCTCCATGTAGATGTAGCCTATGCTGTGTAGTTGGAGAGCTATAGCACACATTCTCATCTCTCCATGTAGATGCATACTAGAGGGCTATAGCACACGTCCTCATCTCTCCATGTAGATGTAGCCTATGCTGTGTAGTGTAGAGAGCTATAGCACACGTCCTCATCTCTCCATGTAGATGTAGCCTATGCTGTGTAGTGTAGAGATATAGTGTACGCCCTCATCTCTCCATGTAGATGTAGCCATGCTGTGTAGTGTAGAGAGCTATAGCACACGTCCTCATCTCTCCATGTAGATGTAGCCTATGCTGTGTAGTGTAGAGAGCTATAGCACACGTCCTCATCTCTCCATGTAGATGTAGCCTATGCTGTGTAGTTGTAGAGCTATAGCACACGCCCTCATCTCTCCGTGTAGATGTAGCCTATGCTGTGTAGTGTAGAGAGCTATAGCACACGCCCTCATCAATCCATGTAGATGTAGCCTATGCTGTGTGGTTGATCTATCTATAGCACACATTCTCATCTCTCCATGTAGATGCATACTAGAGGGCTATAGCACACATTCTCATCTCTCCATGTAGATGCATACTGTGTAGTGTAGAGAGCTATAGCACACATTCTCATCTCTCCATGTAGATAGATAGATAGATAGATAGATAGATAGATAGGTAGATAGATACTTTATTGATCCTCAAGGGGAAATTCAAGGGTCTCAGTAGCATACAGATATCACACACAACATGCACTTACAGCAGAAATGGTAAACATAAGTATAAGTATAAACATATAACTAAACTCCACTGTACAATAAAGACAGTAGAAGATAAGAAAGATAAGAAATCTAACAAAACTAAATACTAAATACACTATATAAATTAAATTAAGAAAGTCCAATGTGCTTGAGGGTGATCAAGCATAAGACGCTTGTAGTGACAGGGCCGGGACTGGTGAGGTGCTAAAGGGAGTGAGTGTCATGGTGAAGGTGCAAACAGTAGTCCAACCATAGTCCTTAGTTATGTGTGCCTGGCAAGGTGCTCAAGAGAGTGAGTGTCATGGTGAAGGTGCAAAAAGTAGTCCAACATTAGTCCAACAGTGAACATTCTCATCTCTCCATGTAGATGCATACTAGAGGGCTATAGCACATGTTCTCATCTCTCCATGTAGCATATACTGTGTAGTGTAGATCTATACTGTGTAGTGTAGAGGGCTATAGCACACATTCTCATCTCTCCATGTAGATGCATAGTGTGTAGTGTAGAGAGCTACATCTTTTTCCTTCTTGTTTAGTATAGTCAATACATGTATTTTGATTTGCTCCCCGTCAGCATTTAAACTCAATGCAGGATGCTCACAAATATAATAAATGATGTTGTTCTTGTGTATTTAAGCTATCCTGTTTACCATAACTCCATCCACACAGTTACTCCTTTGATGAAAATACATCTGTCTTTTGCAAAAAAAAAAATAAATAAAAAAAATATTTCTCCCAATAATGCAGAAATAACATTGAAGTGGTGCTGGCCTGGGGGCACTCATGCTGTTGTCTTTAGCGCAATGAGAACCATAAGGCAGGTGAGGGCTCGGCACCGCGGGGCACCAGTGCGGCACAGGAGGCCGTTGAGGGTGGAGGGGTACAGAGGTGGAGGAGGTGGAGGGGAGGAAGGAGGGAGGGAGTGAGGGAGCGAGCCTGTTTCACACGTCCAGCGCGTAATTGCCTCAGACAACACTCCAGCTCGCCGGGCCGCTTGTTATTACTACCGGCCTTATCAAGCGGCCGGTCAGCTTCAGCTGGGCTGGACCCGGGCAGAGGCATGCCGCCCGGTCAGGCCTCCAACAGATGTCGGGGGTCACGTAGCCGCCAGCGGAGCGCCGTGTCCTGCCTCAGACCCCTCCGATAATGACTTGGGCCCGGCTGAGAGCGGTGGTGAGGTGAGGGGGGGGGGGGGTGGGGAATGGGGAGCTGGCTTCAAAATGGGGGGGTGGGGGCTCGTCTGATTCTGATTAGGTTTATTTTCGTTTCGTTTTATTGAATCATCGCGCCTCAAATTTCCTCAGGTGCTGTTCTTGGCGGGACTCTGAAGTCATTAAAAGACACATTTCAAAAAGCTCTGCTCTAGGGCTTTGACCGAGCTTTTCAAAACTTGCCCTCTTACATCTTCTAAACTATTAAAAACAGAAAAGTGAAAAATTCATGAATTTTTAACACAAATACTCCACAGACTAATCAAGTAAAGTTGCATGATTTAAAATGTGTTTTTCGGATTCATACCTCACCACAGTCGTTCCTCCATTTTGTGTGTCAGTTGGCTTGCAGGTGTCTGAGAGGGCAGATTTATGCACGCCGGTGCAACCGTGTCTCTGATGGGGCTTCGCAGCGTGCTAATTTTCATTAAGTTCATCGGGGTGCGAAGCTCTTCGGGGATTAGCTTTAGAAGGGCCCCTGACTGCAGGCATGTGGAACACGTGTGTGTGTGTGTGTGTGTGTGTGTGTGTGTGTGTGTGTGTGTGCGTGTGTGTGGGGGTGTGTGTGGAGGGGGGGGGGACTGTATCTGATCCTCTGATAATAGGCTTTGGGGTTCTAATTGCCAATGTTAACCCAAATGATCTGATCTCATCTCTGCAAACATCGGGCCACGGTTATGACAGCACAGACTTAACCCGGGATCTGGCTCCTAGTATCGCCTCAGTGAGAAAGGAAGGAAGAGAGAGAGAGAGAAAGAGAAAGAAGGAGAGATAGAAATAGAGGGGGATAGACACTGAACGAGAAAGTGAGAGAGTAAAGTCAGTGGAGCTGCTTCACTATCTGCACTTCGGTTTTTCTTTTAGTGTATGGCATGGGCATGTTCTTTTAGTGTATGGCACGGGCACTTGTGTAAACAGGGCTTAATGCACAGAGAAGCACAGACACTGGATGCGTGTGCTAAAAAAATATAAATGAGAGTCTAGCCTCATCCAATTTTGATTCATTCACTGATCACGTTCTACAGGTAGATCCCAAATAAAGGTAGCCTTTCAGATACTTCCTTTACTCCAGATCTAATTCTTTATCCCGACTTTGAAGCTAATATAAGACATGGGCACCGCTAAATGATTCCCTTTGCAGTCAGAAAGCCACCTTCTGTTCTCCCTAAGCCTTATTGACTGCTCCGTCTTGTTGCCGATTTTCCTCTGAGTCACTGATCTCACATCAGTCGTAACCCGGCGGGCTCAGTTGCCCGTGCTCGGCTTAGACCTGGAACAAGGTGCGTGTTGTTCATCGACGCTGCTGCGGCCTTGCCTGTCGGAACTGCCCCGGCGTCCTGCCCCCTGCTAACTCCTGGGTGGCGCTGGGCCTGGGCCCCTCTGTAGATTTGAGCTGACCGTTATCAGGTTCCCCCACCTCCCCCCCACCTCCTCCTCCTCCACTCACACCTCCTTTTTTTCTCCTTTCACTTCATTTTGTTTTTCCCTCCGTCGGCCACAGAGCAGATCTTTAATGAAGGTGGGATTACCGCCTGCCCCTGCTGGTAATCTGACCTCATTATTATGTCCCGTCGTATATTCCTGTTCAATGGCCGCTCCTGGGTGGCGACACCCTATACAGGACCGGGCCCCAGGACCCCCCAAGTGGCCAGTCATGTCCACCTGCTTCAGGGCAGAGATAACATCCTATCCACTTCCGAAATCCAAGGGGTGAGATAAAGATGAGGTCTTGAGGTAGGGTCAGTTGGTTGGTTTCATGCTTTCATTATTTACATGTTAATGCTGGGAATGGTCATTTTTTTTCTTGCGTCTGACTCTTGAGTCACTGGCTATAGTGCCACCTTTGTTGACTCCCTTGTGATGAAGGTGATGACTGGTGGGATCTGGAAACACTTGGCAACCTCAGCGCTGATGATTTCACCACCGTTTTCTACAGGCACTCAGAGATGAAGTCATCATCTCATTCATCATGCGCTGAAGTCATCGTTCGCCGTCAGCGTTCACCGTCAGCGTTCCACTGACAAAGAGGTGCTGCTCCAGTGACAGTGAGGGTTTTTTTTTTTTTTTTTTGTCCCTGTGCCACAGCAACCCGCCTTGGTCTTCCTCAACCATCTCACTGCCACCAGTTTTTTTACCCAGCCAGGTGTTTCATGAGCGGCTGGCTAGGCTAGCCCCCCCTTTCTCCTTTTTGACAGGGCGGAGAGGGTGGATCCACACACACACCCCACCCCAGCGCACCCCAGAGTTGCACTCCACCTTGAGAGGCCTGGCTGATGACAGCAGCACCGGCATGTTGGCAGGCCGGCACTGTGCGGGGGAGCAAGAGCTGCTGGAGAGCTCTGTGTGTGTGTGTGTGTGTTTGTGTGTTGGAGTGTGTGTATGTCTGTCTTTGTGTCTGTGTTTGTGTGTGCGTTGGAGTGTGTATTTGTGTGTGTATTTGTGTGTGTATTTGTGAGTTTCTGTGAAGTGGGGTGTGTGTGTACTGTATGTGTGTGTGTGTGTGTGTGTGTGTGCATGGAGGGGGTGGTGTGGAGGGGTGTTCTGGGCATGACATCACCCCCATCAGGCCTGATTGGGTCCGGCACTCGCCCCCCCCCTCCACCCCCGTCCACCCCAGGCCTGCACTGCGGGCCACCCAGCCCATATGCCTTTAATACTGCGCCAGATGTGCGGCCCAGGCCCCTATCCGCCGCGCTCAGTCGGCACTGCTGCAAGCCAGCCGTAGCGTCCCAGGTCATGCTTATTGCCTACCAGTCAAAAAACGAACCCGACGAACGAACGAAGGAACGGGGAGAGAGAGAGAGAGAGAGAGAAAGAAAGAGAGAGAGAGAAAAGAGAAAAAGAAGAGGGAAATATTTAATGGGAACAAACTGGCATGCTTAGATGATTGGCTGGAGATGATTTGTATTTCAGATGGCCTCTCTCCAAGGCCTGTCTCCCTCTCTCCCTCTTTTCCTCCCTCTCACTCCCTCTCTTTCTTTCTCTCACTCCCTCTCTTTCTTTCTCTCTATCTCTCCATGTGTGTGTGTGTGTGAGTGTGAGTGTGATGAGAGAGAGAGAGAAAAGAGGAAAAAAGAAAGAGAGCAGGAAAAAAAAAGGAATGATGAAAAATGGATGGCTTCAAGAGGGGGTTCCAAGCCTGTGTATTCCAGGGAGTTTTATTAGCCTGTATTTTTGGAAGGCGCACAGTGTTTTGCATGTGAAGATAGATTTGTTTGTCCTTGTTAGACACCCCAGTGCAGTTGTGTTATTTATTACCCTGCGCCTCTCCCCTTTGATTTGAGGCAATCAAACTGGAGCATAGACTACCGTACAACAATAGACAGAGATCACAAACGATGACAAACCACCCTTCTGTATTCTTCCGCCATGGTGTTTGCTTGTTCGCTGCTGTTTGCATTGTTGTTGTTGTCGTTTTTCGTTCCCCCCCTACAGAAGCTCACATGTGGTCATCACCTCGACCAGCCGGGCCAGTGGCTGAAAGCTCAGCGGACGCTGTTTGTTAATTTTCATTTATTTTTCTTCATGCTTGTCATCTGCGGTGACTCCTCTTTTTCACACAGCGTGTGCTTTTTCTCAATGGCCTCATTGTGTCTCATTTGCACACTCTGTTTTCTTTCATTTCTCTTTCTCTCTCTCTCTCTCTCTCTCTGTCTCTCTCTTTTTTTTTTAATCACATGCCCGGCAGTTAGTACGCTGACCTCTGGTTGACCGCTCGGCTCTGCCAGCCGTTTCTCCAGCGCTGTGGTACCGTTGCCGGGGGCGCTGCCAATGCAATAAGTTGCACGAATCAGCGGCCTGCCACTGCGTGCCTGTGTGGTTCCCCCCCCCCTCCCCCTCTTTCGGAGGGGATTACGAGCCCCTCCTATTGGGCCGGACAAGGCCTCACAGCCTGCCTTCATCAGGAACAGGGGACTACAAGATGTAGGAAGCAGGTTAATAGACACTCATCAGACATCTGCTGCAGTGTTGCCGTCCAATAATCTCCCTGCTATCTGCTGCCAGCAATTGATGACCACACCACTACGCCCACGCACACACACCCCTCCTCTGCTCTCTGTTTCTCTCTCTCTCTCTCTCTCTCTCACACACACACACACACACACACACACACACACAGAAAGTGTCTCTTTCCTTCTCTCTCTGACACACACACACACACACACACACACACACACAGACTCTTTCTCTCTCTCTCTTAGTCGTTTCCCCTCCCCATTCCCTGCTCCACTCATGGCAGACATTTTCAATTTGGATTGCCACTCATGCCGGACCGCGGTGACAGATTTCCCGGCACAGCCGTGCTCAGTGTGCCCATGTGCTGAGGAGGGGCTCTCTTCAAACAAGTGGCCACTGGAACCCCATGGGAGGCCTGTGTGTGTGTGTGTGTGTGTGTGTGTGTGTGTGTGTGTGTGTGTGTGTGTGTGTGTGTGTGTGTGTACTTGGCGGTGTGTGTGTGTGTGTGTGTGTGTGTGTGTGTGGTGCGTGTGTCTGTGTTTGTGTGTGTGTGTGTGTGTGTGTGTGCATGTGTGTGTGTGTGTGTGTGTGTGTGTGTGTGTGTGTGTGTGTGTGTGTGTGTGTGTGTGTGTCTGTCTGTGTGTGTGTGTGTCGGTGTGTGTGTGTGTGTGTGTTTGTGTGTGTGGTGGGGGGTAGCTGACTGTGTACCACTCTCAGTGCGTGACCAGTGAATGGAGGCTCGTCCCCTCTCATCGCCCTCTCTCAGGACGGTCACTCATGCGTCTCCTGACACAGCATATTCTCCCCAGCTCTGTGTGACTCGACAGTACATCTTAAAACAAACTTTAAAAATTTGCTAAAGAAAGGTGGGTTCATGGCCCCAGCTGTGGCGCAACTGGCTGGGAAACCTGCACTGTACGCCGGCGACCCGGGTTCGATTCCCGTCCTGTGGTCCTTTCCGGATCCCACCCCTGCTCTCTCTCCCATTCGCTTCCTGTCACTCTCCACTGTCCTATCAATAAAGGCATAAAAAGGCCAAAAAATTTTCATTAAAAAAAAAGAAAGGTGGGTTCATCCTTATATGTACGGTATATCCACATATATTTTCATAGTATACAAATATATGGATTCAAAAAATAGATAGACTGAAGTGGTGTTAAATAAACCATTTAATTTGTACTCCTTACTATCGGTTTTCGTAAGACACCATGAACATACTTTATCCATCATCACCATATGTGTGGAGCTCCTAGGTGCTGACAGCTGATTTGTTAATGGGGGAAATCATGTGACCTTGGTCAAGGACGTGTACTTCAGCGCCACGGCCCGTCTTTTCCTCCCTCTTCTGCAGAGGTGAGAAGGTGAGGCTCCAGCCGCTTGGGTATTTATTTGTGGCCCACACGCACACACACACACACACACACACACACACACACACACACACACACACCTCCACTTCATTCAACTTGTGTAGCTTTCAGCAAGTGTGTGCCGCCTCTGTGTATTCAGTCTGATGTGGCCGCCGATTATTTAGTTGGCCCGTCAAACACACATGCTCAATTTAGACCATTCACAAGGCAAGGCTGGGATTGCCCCTGGATTGCTGGTTGGTTAAAAAAAAAAAACGAGGGGAAAAAACGCACGCGTTCCACCATCACTCGGGGTACAGAGGCTTTGCCCACAGATGGCCAATGTGGTAGCTATTTCTGGCTGAAGAGTATAAATTAACCCGAGCCCAATTGTTTCCATATTTCTTAAGACAACACTACGAGTCAGGGAGAGTAAGGCAGCGGGCGAGGTGGCAATCAAACACTCGGGGAGTCGGGGGGATTTCTAAGCAAACACAAAGAGTCGGGGGGTCACGGGGTCAGAGGTGAACGATATGCCAGTGTAGAGTTGGAGCATAACTGCTGGGTGTGGTGGGGTGAGGAAAGGGGGAGCGCTGTCAGCTCCACTGAAGGCTGTGGGGTCAGTTCTCCACTGAAGGTCTGTGGGGTGTGTGCATTGGCTCCCAGTCATTGGGTCAGTTCTCAGTATATTAGTGAATTAAATGTGATGATAGAGGCCCCTGCATTGGCTCCCACTATATTAGTGAATTAAATGTGATGATAGTGGCCCCTGCATTGGCTTCCAGTATATTAGTAAATCATATATGATGATAGTGGTCCCTGCATTGCCTCCAATATATTAGTGAATCATTATGTATTGGCTTTAGAGTAAAACACCAAACCCCATTAAAGGTTATATACAGTGTGATCAGTGTGTGACCAAAAAATCTGAAATATACCGTTGGGTTCGCTTTGAGTTGGTTTGTTCGGCACGTGGTGACACTCACAGAATTATTTATTCCAATATATTCCTCCCTGGTGTGTGATGGTGTGCCCCTACTAAGTGACCCATGTCAGGGCCCATGTTGTGGGTGTGTGTGGTTGCGTGTGAGCTGGGGGTGAGGGCCAGATCAGGGGGTTTTGGGGTGCAGTCTACTGGAGCTGAGAGAATGGACATGGGCGGTGTGGACGTCACCCCTCACTGGCACCGGCCACTCAAGCTGAACCGTCCTGCAAACACACATCTGTGCGCACACACACACACTCTCACACATGCACATACACACACATTCACAGACACACACACACACACACATACACATAAACACACATACACACGTGCATGGACGCTTACTCATCCACACACACACACAGCACACACTCACACAAAAGCATATGCACGCTTACTCAAACACACACACACACACACACGCACACACACACACACACACACACACGCACACTCATCCACACATAGGCACTTGCACGCACACTCTGAGCCTGGGTAATGGACTGAGGAACATTAGGGTCAACGGCGCTATTAATAGGGAAGAATGGCTCTCGGTTCGACCTCACCTCTGCCCCAGTCATTAGTGGGGCGACATGATAGGTCCTGATTAAGAAACGGAGGAGGGCTGGCCCCTCACTCTCACTGAATTCAATTTGGCCAGTCTCCTCGCCCCCTTATCAGCTCCGTCCGTCTCTTCATTTGACCATTCTGGCCCGGACGCTCTAATTAACCTCATCTCCATCAGGGACGGCTCTGATTTCTGCGGTGGCAAGTGGCCGGATAAAACAAAGACGGAATGTCTAATGAAATCAAGCGAGAGGGGAGGAGATCAAAAGATAGACACGCTGACAGAAGGAGTCTTTTTTTCTTTCTCTCTCTTCTTCGGTGATTTGCAATGTTATGCTACCGTGAATGTGCCCTTTTATTGTTCTTTATGCTTTGAAAACACTGTTTCTCAATAATAATGAGTAAAACACTTTTGGATAACATGTGCTTATGCACTGTTAATACCTAATAAGCACATATTATTCTAAAGCGTTACCCAATCATGCTAATAAAGAACACTTAGTATTTGAATTTGAGAGAGAGAGAGAGAGATTTAAATATACTGTAGATGGAGGTGAGCACTGTGGTCCACTCATCCTGCCAGAATTCATCCACACCACATGCATGTTTGTCCACGGTCATTTTTGGTGAACACATGTTTGTGAACGCGAATATGTCCAGCATGGCCGTTGTTACGTGTTTCCTCTGTGGAGTTTAGAGTAGTGTGTACTGTGGCTGCAGAGGTGTGCATGTGTGTGTGTGTGTGTGTGTGCATGTGTGTGTGTGTGTGTGGGCTGAGAGATGAGAGGATGATGGTCAGTGGAGCGATGCGGCCCCGGCACTATGGGGATCGACAGGAAACGGGATTGTGGGGCCCCGGTGCCCGTCTGCCGTGACTTCACTTCAGCAAAGCGCTTTACACTTTGGCCATTATAGCCCTCTTCTTCCCTTCCATCATTCACTAACTCTCTCTCTCTCTCTCTCTCTCTCTCTCTCTCTCTCTCTCTCTCTTTCGGTTTACCTTGCGTGCCTCCTTGTCTGCATATTCCCAGGGATTCACTCTCTCTCTCCACTCTCACTCTCTTCTTGAAGCAATCTGGCTTTCCAGCGCAAGCCGATCCCAGCATGGGGATCAGATGATTTTGGGGGGGCCGGAGAGAGTCAGCTCTCCCAGATCACTCCTCTTTCTCTTCCTCTCTCTCTCTCTGTTTCTCTCTTCTTGTCCACTGCTTTGAAGTCCCCTTCTCCGCTGGCTGTTTTTGTGGTAAGACCCTCGAGTGGAACCAGTGCGTGGAGAGTATAGGGGGAGGAGTGTGTGTGTGTGTGTGTGTGTGTGTGTGTGTGTGTGTGTGTGTGTGGGGGGTATAGTCGTGGACCTTTTGCATAGGAGTTGGAGTTTGCTGTGTTTATAATCTCAAAAACATCCCGATGTGGAGAAGGGTTAATGCTAAGATTGGGTGTGTAAGTGAGGGGATGGGGGTCTGTAGCTTGTTGTTTTTTTACCCCCCCCCCTTCTCTCTCTCTCTCTCTCTTGTCTACCGTCTGTGTCTCTCCTGAGTGATAAATGAGCGGTGCTTCATCATTAGCCCCGACCGCTGCGATGCACTGAGAACTGGAGGCTGTTCTCTGGCTTTTTGTCACTGAGGCTGGTTGGAAACACACCATATAGATGTATGTCTGGAGATTTTGTATTAGACTGTGTGTGTAGTGTACTGAAATGTAACAATGCAGCTTTATATTACAGGATAATAAAAAAACAAACAAACATAAAAATTGGTTGCATGAAAACACATAATTTTGTAATGTGGCAGAATTTTATCCATAGTGGTTTATCTGTCAGACATTAGAACATGTATGTTCCTCAGTGCTCATTACTGGTGTTTATTAGCCATGTATTGAGTGGGTTAATTTGTCATATGAAGCTTTATACTCCAAAAATATGTTTATGTCTTGTCTTCAGTTATTTGTAGTATATTATGATAAAAAATATTTATTGTACTTATTTTGTTTAATGAATTTGTTATGATTATTAATATTAATTATTTTTACTGGCCTTGGAATAAGTAAATATAGTCAGTCTCTTGGCTTGCTGTGTGGTCAAGTGGACTGAGCAAGGTCTGTGTGTCATTGATATGCATAAATTGCAATGCAGAGTGTAGACGTTGTGCACACCCACCCTCCATGTGTGCTGGTAAGTTGTGAGGGAAGCCATTAGTGGTGATAGAAGCGTTACAGGGCTGCCTCCGACCTTGCCTGAGATGTATCGATCCGCTCGAGATGATGGTGAGTTGGGAGAAGGACTATTTGCTTTAGAGTTCAATGGCTCTCCGCTGCTGTTAGTATTGTAGCCACAGGAGCAATCGATATCCAGGCTGGGCCCATGTCACAAGACATGCTCTCCATTTAGAGACATCATGATGTGTGCGTGTGGGGTGCTCTCTCTCTCTCTCTCTCTCTCTCTCTCTCTCTCTCTCTCTCCTCTCTCTTTTCCTTTCAGTGAGCCTTGCTCTCCCTCTCTCCTTTTTAATCTTCCCCTCCTCCTCCTCTCTCGTTCCCCTCACACATATCTCACTCGTGTCTGTATTCCTTACATTCTGTGGAGTAGTTTCATTTAAGAAATAGAAAGCTTAGGCTATTGGTGGAGTATTTAGTAAAAGGTGTGGTAATGGTGGTAGAATGGTAGAAGGCTGGTATGAGTATTGGTGTAAAAGGTGTGGTAATGGTGGTAGAATGGTAGAAGGCTGGTATGAGAGGGATTTGTGGAATATTGTTTGGTCACTGAAAAACTGCAGGAGAATATGACACTGTTGTGTTAAGCTGAATATTGTGGAATGTATGGTTTAGAATGGATCTGTATGTAACATGGTATATGATGTTTTTGTATGTGCGTTTTGCATTTGTGTGTGCGTCTGTGTGTGTGCTTGTGTGCTTGTGTGTGTGTGTGTGTGTGTGTGTGTGTGTGTGTGTGTGTGGAGTGCTGAACAAGTAATGAGGAGTGGTCGGCTGGTTCTGGATGACTCCTGTTAAGGGCACCACAACAAGGGCAGGTTGTCCTTTACCCCCTCCCCCACATGTGCTCACTCACACACACACACACACACACATACACACACACACACACACACACACACACACACACACACACACACACACACACACACACGCACACACACTCTCATACACTCTCATCAGCACCCCTCCCTCAGTGGCCCTGACGAGAGGTCAGGCAGAATTTATTGCTCCCTCCTTTCCGCTCTTTCATGAGCTGGACCTGTCTCCAGCCGTGACATGTTGCAATTATCGCCATGCACCTTTGTTCTTTTACTCCTCTCCTTTTCTCTATCCTTTCTCCCTTTCTCTCTCTGTCACTCTCTTTGATTTTTCACCCCCCCCTCTCTGTCTAACTTTCCCTCACCCTTTTTCTCTTTTCTTTTTCTCCTCATCTTCATTCATCATCCTCTTCCTCACACACACACAGACACAGACACACACACACACACACACACACACACAGACACACACACACACACACACACACACACACACACACACAGACACACACACACACACACACACACACACACACACACACACACACACACACACACCACGGTGGAAAAAAATATCTCTTGATGTGTGTGTGTGTGTGTCAATTGATGTAATGTGTGTGTGTGTCAATGTGTGTGTAATGTGATGATCGATGATGTCAATTGATGTGTGTGTGCGTGTGTGTGTGTGGAAGGTGTCTGAGGTGTCTTCAATACCTTCTGGAAAAAAAAAAGGAAGATTTCACTTTAACCTGACTGAATAGATACACGTACACTCTACTTTCAAGTGGTATGGAATAATAAAATAATTAAGTTCAATTTTGTGTTCCTCTATAGCTCAACTGTTTCTCTCCCTCTGCCATTTTCCCTACCGCACCAGCTCTCCATGGGAACCCTTGGAGTGGTTTTGTTTACTCATGCAACCGTTTGGTCTGGCTTTTGAACTCGCGCCATTGATTTGTTTATGGTGCGCTGGTTTGGCGTCACGTTTTGAGAATCGAACGTCTAAATATTTGACTAAGAGGTCAGTCGTGGGAGCGAGGGAGAGAGAGAGAGAGTGAGAGAGACTGATGAAAGAGAGAGATGAAGTCCTTTCCCTGATGCTGGTTGCTGTACCGCGATTGTCCACAAGAGGAGGCTGCTGGACAATCAAATACTATCTCCTCTATCCCAAAAACACAACCCCCCCCCCCTCCACCTTATGCACTCTGACTAGCTGACCTCTCCAACACTCATACACACATAAAAACAGGGTGTTTCCAACTTCCCTGTAGTTCAGATGGTGCCTTACATGGTATAGGTTCTACATAAACCCTATCCCCTAGATAATGGATATGAAATCGTATTACAAAAATAAAGGATAACGTTATAAAATATCAACTTGTGATGTCTGCGTTGTGTGTACCTGTGTTGCCTTGCCTTGTCATTTTTCCACTACTGTCTCTGACCCCCACACTCCCCACCCCCCACCCCTGTAGAGCCAGAGAATTCTGTTTTCGAAGACTCTGAACTTAAGGCTACTCTTTTCTTGTTTCCTGTTTAGATTTGTTTGCCAGATAACACTTCAGGTTATAATTTCTAACCCAATACTGGAAACAGTGACCCAGTTTGGACCAGTGTTTATTTTTAATAGGACAACTGAATTTATACCTACCTAAAGCTATATACAACTTTAATATCAATATAAGGAAAAAAAGACAGACTTTATTTGATATTAAGAAAAGTTTAATGTAGATAAATATAAATAAATGATACTGTTTTTCTTCATTCTTTTATGAACAACCAACATGATTAACTTTCAAATGATTACATCTAATTATACCTTATAGACCAAATTATCAATTTAATCTGTATAATTCACAGCAGCACTTATTTAGCTCATGCTGAGCCATAGTTCACCTACACATTTATTTAATAACGTTTTCTGTTACGGGGGAACCTAGAGTCACATGTCTTTTTGTGTGGTTTAATGCAGTTGCTTTAAGATATCCAACTACAAAAGGATTTGAATCAAATACATTTAAGCAATGCTTGTGTTTACAATGGCCAAGTGCTGCATAATGGCCTTGTTATTCCAGGCTCTTTAAGTAATGGTAATTACTGATCTTTTTACATTTTCTCCCTCTAGTGAAAAGCTCTGTCTCTTTCTAACACTCTTGCCTCTGACACGCATACATATGTGTGTGTGTGTGTGTGTGTGTGTGTGTGTGTGTGTGTGTGTGTGTGTGTGTGTATCGTGTGTGCGTGCATGCAAGCGGTTTGAGTGTCTGTTCTGCTGCCTTTCATAAATGCTGCCAGATGTCATAGTTAAGTTTTCAAAAAAAAAAAAGGAGGGGGGGGAATCATGCTGGAGGCAATTTTGTTGTCACTGATACAGATGAAATACAAAGATGTGAGGATGTGGAGATGTTAAGATGTTAAAATGTTGGACTCAGCCAGCAGTGTTGCCTCTCTCCACTTCCCTTCTGGAGGCGAGTTGGGCTGCTTACCTATTGGGAAGAGAGACTGCTCCCGCTCTGATACGCTTTAAAGCACCAACTTCACACATGAAGCCATATTAAGGGAGACGTGTTGAGGCCCCAGCTCCATATCCCGAAGCCTACTCAGATACTTCCTCATAGAAATTGAGATAGACATTGAAGTCCAGTCTAAAGAGCATTCTTGAAGTGCTGACATTTGATGATGTATAGTTCCGCATCAGTGTCTCCAGAGAATAATAATATACATTTATATCTCCAATACTCCAAATGGAGCAATCGTCTATAAACTGTTCAAAATTCTAAAGTAACATTTTGATACTTTGGTCTTTGTAATAAGCATGTGATTTGTTGCAATTTGTTGCAATTAGTGTTTTCAAAGTAAAGTGATTAACTGTAACTTTTAAATTAAATGTCTCACTTTTTTAATGCAAAATTAAAAGCGTCCAATTCACCACCTCATATTCAGTAAACCAACAATCTATTTTATGTATATCTCAAGTTTCAAAGACCTTCTGTTCTTTGTATTGATTTATATTTGGACTGTGTTTATATTTTGTGTGCTTTTTATTTTAAGTTATTTATATATCTACCCTTAATTGTACTTAGATGTGACTTGGTGAAGAAAAGTTTGAAAACTCCAGATACTTTGAAGCATTACCTGAGTATTACTACCTCAGATCCCCATCATTAAGTTGAATTGTAATTCCCTATTATGTTTCCAAAAAAAAAAAAAACATGTGACAGTGAAATGAACTCTATTGAAATTAGAATAAATTATCATATCACATTACACTCCAGCTGCTCCATTCCAAGAGAAAGAATGCATTTGCTGTGTTTTAGGACGAGCAGAGTGAAACTATCCAAACTCCGACAGAAATTAAAGTCACAGCAGTATATATTAAAGATGTGTGCATTTCCCACTTTGTGACTGTTATAAAAATGCACTCTGCTGATTAGATGAGATATTCCAGTGATGTATTTCCCCTGAAGACCCAGCTGTTAGAGGGATAGGGCTCTGTGCCTCTCTTATAGTGTTTGGGTTTATAGCTCCCGAGGCTACTAGTGGAGAACGCACTCCCAAAGTTCCAAAAACTTTATTTAGATTCTTATGCTATGGAATGTGTGTGTGTGTGTGCACCCATATGTATAGAATACTACAGAAATATTTCTGTGGCAGCTATACCTGTACAATGATTTGAAATGGGTTAAAATAAGTATAGATACTTTAATAGAGACTGTGTCATGTGATGAAAACACTTATTAGTAATCAGGACATCCCAGACAATTACTCTAGAAAGCAATTGATTATATAATTATTTGGCATATGTTTATTCATTTCTTTATGAGTGTTCTGCTCATATTAATATATTTATTTCTTTTAAAAAAAGAGGAGAATGAGGGAAGAATAAATTAAATACCTGCATTTTGCATCTAGACAATATTTCATCAAGTTACTTTTATAGGTTTAATTTATGGATGGCTAATTTACACAACAGGCAGTGCCACAAACATCGTTAATCAAAATACATTATTATAATGAAGTTGTTTTAAAAAAGATATTTAATAGAGGAAATAAAAATGGTGGCAGTGTAGGGTCCAGTGTTCATCTTTTCATCATTGCCATAATTAATGGGCGGGCGGCGGCTCTGCTTTTGTCGGTGCTGATGAGCGATGGGGACTGGCACCATCAAAACAAGGCACTGTAAATTGAACAATGGATGAGCTTAACCTCCGCAAGAGAGCGACTGGCCCCCTGGTCACCCCACACAGCGGGGCAGAGGACTCCCCAATTAAATCGCACATAGAGATGAGAATGGGACTAGTAGTATCTAACTACCCCCTCCCTCTCCTCTTCTCTTCTCTCTCTCTCTGTCTCTCTCTCTCTCTGTCTCTCTGTGACTGCACTCTGTCTAATTTTCTAATTCAGTTTCTCATTCCCGAGAAATTGTGTTCACATGTTTGAAGTTTTGAATGGAGCCTCACACAAAAGCTCACTATCACACTATGGTCGCTGACATATATAGATTTGCACAAGTGTTCTTTGTCAGAACAACTCCCTAGTCTGAGTTAGAACTGAGTGCCCGGTGCCGGTACTTATGCACCACTGAGCAGTAACTGAGATGAGATGACCATGGGTTTGCGTTATAGCAGTAAAATCCTCACTTGTTATTGTAGGACTTTTTTTGGACTTGTTATTGTTGGACTTTTTTTCCAGATATATTTAGTTAGCATTTGATAAGATGTTTTTTTTAAATTTCATAAGAGATCATGTTTTCCCTACTTTCCCTCTCTCTCTCTCTCTTTCTCTCTCTCTCTCTCTCTCTCTCTCTCTCTCTCTCTCTCTCTCTCTCTCTCTTTCTCAATCTTCGTCTGTTTCCTGTCATGCAGGCCCATGTGTAGCGGCCCTGACCGACCTCTATGAATCAGCACTGGACTGCCCTACGGAGGCCCACGAGGGCCACAGGTGTAGATGAGTGACACGCGTAAGTGAGCTCACCGCAGAACCCATCCGGCAGCAGATCCTTTCTCAAGGGGCCCCGAAACAGCATGCCGCAGTGACGACGTCGAGCGCGGCATCAGCGGTGCTCGAGAGGCTCGGAGGTATCCTCTCTCCGACAGCCCGAGTGAGGCGCCCGCTTCCCTGCCCACATGTTATTTTCAGACCCAAACAGCGCTCCGCCGCTGCCATCTGCTCTGCCAGGCACCCCAGGGGTCCCGCTGGCGCTGGGAAGCCCGTGATGTGTTGCCCCTCCGCAGCCAGCAGCCCTGGCGGCCCTCCATTGTGTCTCCAGGACAATCAGCTTTGTCTCCACTTGCACTGGTTGCACGCAGACAGATAGCACTCAAGGTGACGCCTATAGATCGCCTCAAAAGGAGTCCCCGGTTAAACACTCACAGAGATTAATTGGTAAAACCCTCTCTGTACTTTGCATGCAATGTAATCTATAGTCTATCATCTATAGTATAATCTATGAGTTATAATAGTTGAGAAGTTTAGCAGGAATAATTGTAATGAAATTCACTGATGCAGTTATACACATAATGATCCGATGACAAAGAATATTTATACATTGTGAACTTGACAGAACTATATTAACATATAAACTACACACACACAATCAATAAAGAATTCAATAAAAGTAAGCAAAACTCTATTAGTGCTTGTTTTGGAATGCTACATTCCCTTCTCAATTAAAGGTTTTGTTTTTTTTTGGGTCCCACACTAAGAAGTTGAGTTTTATGTAGCCTGAACTGTCAGGCACACACAATAGATGCTAAACCTCTTTGTTGCCATGCACACACTGCATGCACACTTGATCTGCACAAAAAAATATGACTACAGGGTAATGTATCTAAAATAAATCTATTCCCTCAGCCTAGCTGCACGCTTGATGTCTACTGATGAAGTAACAATGACCTCAATCAATCTAGGTTTCGGCCCAGGTGCACTGTAACACGCGTGCCTTTATGATGCCTTCTACTTCCAAGGGCAATATTGTCTTAATCAAAAGTAAATACTGTTGCATCATGACATACGGGTGCTGCCATTTGTCTACCTCGCACAAAGACGCGCCATCTGGAAAACAATCAATCCGCTCCATAAGCGCTCGCGATTTCCCTCTCCATAATAGAGGCGTGTACACCTCTCTGTATAGGCCTGATTGTGGGCTTTGTGGTGGGGAACGCGCGCTCTGGTTTGTATCCTGAGTGGAATATGCACACGCGTTGATGGGATAATATGGGCCAGGTTTATATTTTGGAGTGGCCCACATTCCTTCTCCCCAGACCCAATCCCCCCCCTCTTTTGTTCCTGTGTGACTGTGTTGCCGTTGTCAGATGTTATTGAGAAACTGGAAATATCTTCATGGCGCATCGACAGCGCGGCATGAAGGTGGCACAGCATGAAGTCGCCGGAGCGCCGAGCAGAGGATTTTGCTCTCCTCCATCTACAACCCCCCCTCCCTCTCTCCCCCCCCTCTCTCTCTCTCTCTCTCGTGCTCTCTTTTCTTTAATTTCAGCGAAAGGAGCTTGCATAAGATTTACCCAAAGAGTATTTGTGCAATTAGGCACGGCTGGAGAGATGGATGGCACACGAGAGAGAGAGTGGGGGGGAGAGAGAGAGAGAGAGAGAGAGAGAGAGAGAGAGAGAGATAGTGCGCTCAGGAAACTCTCCGCTCTTCGCCTCAAACTTTACTTGCTCGGCCCCGTAGTGCGCTCGTGTCTGCGTAAGTGTGTGTGTGTGCCTGCCTGGCAGCACGCCGCCCTGCGGAGGCATCCCAGCATGCTCTGCGGACGGCCTGGCTCTCCTGTGACGGGCGACGAGCGCGGCATCCTGGCGGGGGCACTGATACCTGAGTACTACCACCCCTACCCCCCTTCCCACACCTCTGCTCTGAGTGACTGGCCTCACCACACCCTCTCCTGGGAGAGACGAGGAGGATCTCCTCCCTCCTCCTTCTCCTCTGGTTCTCTTTCCATCTGACTGCTCAGAGTGCGATCGCCAAAGGCCAAATTGACCATTCCTCTGGACACGCTGAAGCTGTGTTGTTTCACCACTCGGTCATCGTTTCGTTATCTGGTCCAGGTAAGGTCATGCATATGGACTATAATGTATTATATTCTGTACATGTCAATTTGTGTCATACATGCTCATACATACATGCTCATGCATATATAATACACCTGTATATACTGAGCACGCAATGCATATTCCTACCAACATATGTAATATATAAAAGGCCTCAAATGCATAGATATTACACAGGCCTAGGTGTGTTAAAGAGAGAGAGGAGAGAGGAGAGAGAGAGAGAGAAAGCGACTGTGTATGTGTTTGTGTGAGAGAGAGAGAGAGAGAGAAAGAGAGAGAGAGTATGTGTGTCTGAGTATGTGCATGTGTGTGTCTACATGTGTTTGTGTCTACATGTGTGTATGTGTGTGTGTGTCTACATGTGTGTGTCTACATGTGTGTGTGTGTGTGTGTCTACATGTGAAGCCCCCCCCTCCTCATCCTCCCTCCGCCCTCACCTTCCTCTCCGTCTCATTCCGCTGGGATCGCGTTATGTGGATGGTACGGAGCCGACTGCCCCCAGGGCCAGATTGAAATGTGTGTGGGTCTTCAAGGGTTTTACCAGAGAAAAGCTGTTTGGATCAGGGCCTCTACACCATACAAGTACGACCGAATTGTGTCATTTCAGGTTTTCTACTCGGCACTGGAACCAAAGGGAAGTCCTTAAGAGAAGCAAAAAATATGAAACAAAAAGCAATGAAAACGGCCCAGATTGGATTATGTCAGACTTGGCATGTTCCCGTTTTTCTTAAGGAAGTCTTGGTCTCAGTCTTATCAGCCGCTGCCTTACAGCTAAATGAATAAAAAGACGCGGAAATAAATAAATAACTATCGTGCTAAGCGCGCCTCTTCCTCCACGAGAGCTGAACCACTTGATCGCAGAGGTTTGGGGAATTTGCAAATAAATACTGGAGCTACACAGCTGACGGTTAGAAAAAACACCACTAGAAAAAATAAATAAATACAATTTTAAACACTGTAAATATTTCCCTATCAATGATTTGCATAGATGTATTTGTCATTTTTTTAATTAAAAAAAAAAAAATCCCCTACCTCAGTGGTTCTGATTAAAGCATGTTTTGCTCTTACTTCTGTATCACTTTTAATCAGCATGAGTGCTGCTCTCTCTCTCTCTCTCTCTCTCTCTCTCTCTTCTCTCTCTCTCTCTCTCTCTCCCTTTCTATCTCTCTCCCTCTTTCTCTCATCCTGCTAGATGGGAGGCAGTTTGTTTCCCTCACTGCAAACAGGTAATCAAGGCTGATTAAATGTTGAACACACACCTAATTACATTAGCTTGAGTGGTGCATTTTACCCAGCGTGACTGCTAACTCAACTCAAGACGAGGTGGGGTTGGGTGGGGGGAGACGTTGGTGCCTTGCCACAGTCTTCTAGCTCATGCTTTCTTCTGAGATGGAGGGAGAGCTAATTGGTGGCTACTTGATGACGGCCAACATTCTCATCCATCTCAGTTGTTTGTGGTGCCCATATTCAGGTTTTGATTGATTTCTTTTTTTTAACTGCTATTTTAACACTTCAGTAAGGAGCGTTGAAAGGTGGTCTTAATTGTGACCCAAACAAACAGAGAAATGACTTTTTTGCAAAGTGCCCTGCTAAAAAAGAGAAACATGGTAAATGTAGTTCTCAAAATAATTCCTGAGGTGATGGTAGAGAAATCTAAGAGGTTGAATTTTAGCTTCATCAGGCCAGCATTTCAAAGTTGAACTGGCTGACATGCACTTCCAGTCTGAGTGTTTAAGCATTAAGCGCGTGCAAGCGGACTGCCCGGCCGGCGTGCCCAGATGAGCTCCTACCAAAGGTCAAGCAAAGGTCAAGCTCCACATTTCAGAGCTGGGGTCACTAGGGTCCCCATGGTCTGTTTTTCACAGCTCCCATTTCCAGGTATTCATCAAAACGGGGATGCCAGAGATGTTTTTCGTTCTTTTTTTCTCTCTCTCTTCTCGACATGACTTTAGGACTGAGTCAGTTATTCCCTCTCGTTATTCGCCTCTGTTGTTCTTGGCTCTATGTGCTGAGAACTGTCTCTTTCTACAGCCTCTGAAGCCCATTTGCGCATACAGGGGGATTTAGGCCGAATCCTCCAACGATAATAAAACAAAATAACGGTAACAAATAATGTGTTTCCTGTGGATGTTACTCATAGATTTCATCCTCTCAAAGTTTTGCCTTTCAGTTATACACCCCACCACCACTCCACAAATAATAATAATAAAAAAAAAACACACTTGCAGTTATCTAGCTCACAGGCTATCATTCTGAAATGAAGCAGGGGATGATGCTAATGCCAGGGGCACAAGTAAAATATGTTCTCAAGAGGAGCCTCATAGGACCCCACCACCAGCACCACGACTCTCCGCCCCCCTAGATTTATAGGCACTTACTGAGGTGCCTGAGTCAGTATTCATAAACACTACCTCAAAGAAAGGACGCCACCTGCTATTAAGGTTCGGAGCTGGAGCTGCTGCGGCCTGTAAATAAACACAGATATGCCTCCTTTTATAGACAACAGGGATTTAATATATTTACAGGAGCAGGGACTTTTAAGCAACCCACATTAATAGTTTATGGTGTGTTATGTTTTCATAGTCGACCCTGTTTCTTTATTACCACTGGTGGCTAAACTGCAAGTTTCTTTTTTTATTTTATTTTTATTTAGTACGTTGTGACAAGGCTTATTAGGTTTGGCCATTTATTGTTCTCTCAAGAACAGCCTCCCTTAGGGGGGAAGTAGTACTCTTATCTAAACTCTCATCAAATGTTTATAGAAGTTGCTCTTGTAGTTAATGTTTACACTGTCCTTTGAAGACGAGCATGAAAAGTACTTACGCTGAGAGATGAGTGGAGACATCTTCACTAAGTGCTGTCACTTTTCACTGAACAGCTCCAAATACCGCTGCCATCTTCTAATGTAATAGATGTACAAACTAATGCGGCGGACATCTTTAATTTACTGCTGCATTGTTTACTATTGTTTTATTAGCTGAGCCATGAGTACTCTGACCTATCCGCGGGTCAACTGCAGCACTACGCGTTCAGTTCAAGGCTGTCCAGGAAGTTTATCTTTCAAACTTTTATTTCAGCCTGTTTGATTTACTGATATTTCTAAGGAAGACTTTTATGAAAAGACTTGATGTTTTTTTGTAGATAAACATGTTGCGGGGCTAGCCCAATGAAATGTAACATCTCCATGGGAGAGAGTTAAAGAGTCAGCCAGAACCTGATGAGCTGGCCTGCTTTTAGTCAGCCGCTGCCTCTCCACTCTAGTCTAGAATATTTTAGGTGAAGAGATTATGTCACAAAACTGATGTTCACCTAGCGCTGGTTTCAGTGGTAGTTCTTCTTAGCAGCCTCATACATACGCCTTCTCTAATATGACTTAAAGAGGTTTTACAATTTATAATCAGTGAGTGATGCACAGTACAATCTGTCTGAGGGTCAGAAAAAAAAAATCTGTTTGTGATACTGAGAAGTCTTGTTTAGCATTCAGTAACTGATTGTATCTGCAGGAATGAATAAGTTATGTTTACAGTGTGTAGAGCTATTGCTCTCTGTGAGGAGAACGACCACAGGCTACTAGGCATGCAGCCATTTGCTTGGTCATACCGAGAGAGGAACCCTTAGCTAAAACAGGGATGGCCAACAGTCTTTTGTGTGGTGCAGATTGACTGTGGGGTTATGCAGTAAGTGTTCCTGAGCTGTCAGGGTTCTGGTGAGGATCTGCCAAAAGGGATATGACAGTGGAGATGATTTAAATATGTATAATAAGTAGTTCCCCTCAAATAACCTTGCCATTTTGTGTCCATTAAATGACTGTACTAAATGGCTGGAGTGTACGGAGGAGCAGGGTGACACATTCCTCCATAATAACATGCATCCTTCTCTTTATGGGAGGCTATTAGCTGAGCTGTCAATGGCTGTCGTTTTCAGCCATATAATCACCTTTGTCTCAGATCTTAATGATGAGCTTTACACAGTGCAGGGGTATGTGTGCCCCCAGATCGTATGCCTCTTTCTATATCTCCCTCTTTCTATCTCTCTGTCTCTCTCTCTCTCCTTCCCTCTTCATCTCCCTCCCTCCCTCTACCTCACTCCTTCCTTCTTCATCTCTCTCCCTCTTTCTCTCTCTCTCCTCCTCTGCCTTTCTCTTTGAATGAGATGTCTTTTATCCAGGTGAGTCTCTTGATGATCCCAAAGCCCCTCTGCGCTTTCGGTGATCTCCAACAATCTCGCCTCTCTGGAGGAAAAGGGGGGAGTTTGGGGCTGGGTGGTGGTGGTGGTGGTGGTGGTGACGGGGGTGGCGGAGGAGAGGGGTTGTTTCAGACCTGAAAATTGGTGTCTGTGGTGGGAAATGAAAGTTTCAGCAGGATTTGCCCACCTAAACCTCAGCCAAGCCTCTCCCCCCTCAGCGGGATCAGCTTGAAATGGTGTCCTCAGAAGCCGATGAGCTGATATGAGAGAGGGAAAGATCCTCAAGTGCATTTCCCATCAGACGACCAGATATCTCTTTGCTGTGCAAATGGAGGGGAAATGCTAAAATGTTAGCTTTGTAGAACATTTTTTGACAAAGCTTGCGGTGAAACTCTGAAGTTGGGGCTGCTTAGGGATATCTCGCAGCGATCTTAAAGCAAAGTCGCAGGAATTCAGAAGAAGAAATCAAGAGCCACAATAATTCTTTTCTCTGTAGCACTTCTCCTCTCTGAGGTGATTTTTTTTCTGCTGAATAAGAAAGATAACTGGCTCTAAGCGCAGGGTTGTTCTCTTCCAAAGACCTGCTTGCACATACCATGTCATTTGTAACTTACCCTTGATTTCTTATTGGACCGTTTATTGTTTTCTCTAAATATAGATCTTAATGTTAGCGTGCAAATGGCTAGCCTCACTTTACTGCACTGTGGTCACAGAGCGACCTTGTGCCGTGACGCGAGGAGCAGCTTTTGTGAAGAAACGAGTCTTTCGCGGAGAGGATGTCAAACAGGAAAAATAGAGGAGGAAAATGCCCAGTCCAGCACTTTTTTTGGCCCACTGTTCTTTCAGTCGAGCTTGCAAGCCAGGCTCTCAGTAGAAATAAAGAAAAGAAGAATCTGGTTGGAGAGAGTCTCTCTCTCTCTTTATCCTCTCTCTCTCTCTCTCTCTCTCTCTCTCTCCATCCATCCATCGTAGCTGTGAAGTCCTTTTCTCTGAGAGCTGTGAGAGGTAATTGTCTCTAATTGATAGGGAGGTGTTGGGAACCTTTCTGCTTGGACTGAGAGAAAGAAGGGAGTGTAAGGATTAAAGGGGGATGAGAGGAGAGGGAGGGAGGATGGGAGAGGGTGTCCAAGGGAAAGGAGGGAGAGAGTGAGTGTGTGTGTGTGTGTGTGTGTGTGTGTGTGTGTGTGTGTATGTGTGTGTATGTCGGGGTGTGTGTGTGTGTGTGTGTGTCGGGTGTGTGTGTGTGTGTGTGTGTGTGTGTGGGGGGTTGCATGGGTTCGAGCGATTCCAGGCTTGCCTGTAATGACTCATTAATTTCTCCAGGTTTTGTGCTGCACTCCTCATTACCCACTAAAGAACAGGGGCGAACAAAGCGCCCTGTAGGTAGGAGGTGAGCTTAAATAGTTCCAGCTCAAACCCTCCGCAACAAAAGACGGGGAACAGAAAGGATCTGAATTGGACTCAGAATAGCCACAACAAAAGGAGAACAATCCTCTCTGCACATCTCAGTGGGGCAATGTGTTATATAGTTAGCTAAGTTGGGCAATGTGTTATATAGTTAGCTAAGTTGGGCAATGTGTTATATAGTTAGCTAAGTTGGCACCTGATGCTTCCTGACAAAGACAAGAATATAGCACTAGTGTTGAGATATCTATGTTAACGGCACACACACTGAACTTCTTTCATTTCTATTAACAGACATTTCTCTCACAATGTTACAGTTTCTTGTGGGTCACTCAAAAAAACAAAAAATCCTGAATTATCATTAAAAAAAATGGAACATTTTGGAAATAGACAGAAATAATATAGAGATAAAACAAATAAATGTGAAGAGACAAGTGCAACATTAACTGCCTATAGTTATGCCATCCATGCTACAGTAGATACGTGTGCTGCAGAGATGCTCTTGCTTTGGGTCAAGCATGAAGTTCACATCAGGCATCATGGCAGCTGTCCTGGTTGTGATTCGATAGTGCAGTTCAGTCATGAGTGATGAGGCCTATTAGAAAGCACCGGCCATGGAGTCAGGTTCCTTTGTGGCTAGGGGCGGTTGGGAAGAGCAGGAGGACACGGTCTCAGTGTCCAAGTCACGGAGTCCGCGTGGGATTTTCAGGGCTGGACAGTAAGCTGCTTTGGTAGGCTGTGCTCTGTCGTCACCAGGTCTGTGTCTCTCCTCTGAAGTTTGGCTTTAAAGTCAGTCCAAGTTCACCCTCCTCCACAGAAGGGAATGGAATCATTTTGGATGAACTGCTTTCCAAATTGAAAGGAATTGGGCTGAAGTCGTTATAGTCACATTTGCTGTTCCAAATGATGGGACACTTTCTGTCTCAAAAGATGAGACTGTCATTGGGGCAATATAGCATAAATCGAAATGCAGACACCAACGATTGTGTAGATTAGATTATTACAATTTTAGGGCATTCTTAGTCTTGCATCTTTGGTGAACAAAAAAGTCAGACATCTACCTTCTGCATTATGGCAGCTATGTTCTGAGTACTTTGTGAGAAAAGTATTTCATGCTCCCCTTCATCTTAAACACAATGACTATGCCATTTCCCCATGCTTATATTACTTATATATAGTAACTATATAACTATATAACTATAATTATAAATATATACAAATACATCTTTAACATAGGGGATATATATATATATTAGGGCTGTCAAAATAACTGCTTCATTTCGATTAATTAATTGGAGAAAAAATAACTGATTAAAAAAAATTAGTGCAGATTAATCGATTCCG
>NC_063212.1:10907828-10930328 GCF_017589495.1 Alosa alosa
TTAAGAGGCACTGGAGATGAAGTCAGCAGGCATTTATGATTGTAGGAACATGCCAAAGGCCACCATTATGTAATCACCTGTCATCTTCTATTTAATCGTCAGAGGAAATATTGATCTGTTTTACCAGTTAGCTTAAAAGGTTGCTTTTTGGCACACAATGTAATGGGTTCTTCAGATCTAAATACCTCCTTACGACAGAAAAAATTCTCTCAAAATAAATGTCAACTGAGACTGGAATCAATAGACTTTGAAAAGTCTTCCATGAATACTTTTCATTAACAAGTTAAGATCTAGGCCATTTGGGCACCTGCATTCCCTAATTAGAGGTAATGGAGAAGAAGTATGGAACCAAAAATTAATTTGAATGGGAACTTAATTATTAGTTTGATAATTAGCTTCATGATTAAGGAGGTAATAAAAGAAACAAAAAAATAATGTTATTGCAGTCCTGAAAAAATATACCAAGATTTCTTCTTTCTGATCTACCTAGACGTCAGATTAGATGTACATACAGTAATTCGGAGACAAGAGACTGAGATGGGACACAGTAAAGTATGTCAGTCTGAAGATTTACTTTGTGAAGGCCAAAACACAAAGCCTTTGCCCAGCCTCCCAATTAAGTCTCCAGAGTTATCAGTGCAAGTGGAGGAGGAAGATAGAGGATTAATTAGCTTAATTAACATGAGCAATTAGCCTTACGAAAACACTTGCTTCTGTGCTCGTAAGGAGGACGTACATGGTGGTGATAGTGTTGCAAAACATGAGTGACATTCTGTGAAGGGGTGGGGAAGTTTGTTGGATGTGCATGAGAGAGTGTCGATAGAGAAAAAACGAGGGAGTGAAGGAAAGGGTAATGTGCTCTATCGTTTTTTTTATAGAGACCAGTGTACCACTGCACAATTATGAGTTGATAAAGTGAACGAAAGAGTGAGAGAGAGAGAGAGAGTGATAGTGTGAGAAAGAGAGAGAAAAATGTTCCATATTTAGCCAATGACATATTTAAAGTGCTTGCTGTCTCAGAGAAGTAGTTCCCATGCTGAAACATTTCAAGCTGTTCAAATACCCATTAGGATGTTTTGTTTTATTGTATGCAATGAAAAAAAATGAAAGGGGGAAAAAAAGTGGGTTATAGGAGGGGATGAAAATTTATCCAGAAACTTCTGTGATATTTAATGATCCTTGTATGCGAGGAAGACCACAACGTGTTCTCCCCTGCCAAATACCCATCCCCTAACTTCATTTCCTGCTCAATTGCTGTTTTATAGCGCATAGTACAGCGATAGCACTCTGTAATATAGAAAACAGATTGCTGGAGCAGTGGAGGGGGGGGGGGGGGTGTTGGATGAGGGGGTTGTTGCCGTGCTGCCGGAGGACCTGCCATCCCAGGAGGGATGTCCTGTCGGCGGGCTCCGGAGTGCCAACAAAGCCCGTCTGCAGCTGACTGGCAGCAGCTGCGCCGGGCCGCCTCAACTGGGGCGGGGGCGTAGCAGGGAGGAGCGGGCACTCTTCGTACTACGTCTGCATGTGGACGCGGCGCGGGCCTCTCGCTTGGCCATTGCTTCCGCCGCTGCCACCACCGCCATACATCTCTGTCTGGCCGCAGACATAGTCATCTGTAAACAGTGCTGAAAAATGAATGGTGTTTGTCGACTGGCTGTTGCACAGTGGGGTTTTAAAAGCTTTGCCCCAGTGCCTGAACACTTTATTCCTGTTCACATTAATGATTAGTACCCCCTCTCCCCTGACTGTTTGATTCATACTGCTGTTGTACCAGTTCACTGTAAACAGACTTTATTGGCTAGTCATCATCTAGTGGTCAGTTATCGTCCAGTGGATGTCAATGGAAATGTCATTTACATACCCGTCCCTGAAAGCAGAATCAAGTAAATTCTCCCTTTAAAAGACTCTCTATTTCTCTCTCTCTCTCTCTCTCTCTCTCTCTCTCTCTCTCTGGCACTTTTCTTTCTGAGCCACTCTCCTCCCTTTCACACTCGCTCCCTCTTTGACACTCTGGCTGTTTCTCTCCTCCTCCTCCTCCCTCTCTCCTCCTCCTCCCTCTCTCCTCCTCCCACTCCCTCTCCAGGTTACCTTTTCACCTTCCCGCTGGAAATCTCCATCTGAATTCACTGGAGGAATCCTTTTTCTCCGGCAGACAGGTTGTCAGCGCTTCTCACCCCGTATCATCAGCATGGCGAGCGGGTGGAGGATGTTCTGCCTTGTGTGACAGGCAGAGAGAGAGTGGCAAACACGCTCTATCAGGGGAATCAGAAGGCCTCCGCTGAATGGCTGAAGCACATGGCTGCCAGGAGGCAAAGCTGGGGAAAGGAGGAGAGAGGAGTTCTGGAAACTAACACCAACTCTCCGCCGAATCAGAACACATATTAACATTAAGGTTTATGGGCTCTATTTTAATGGTCTAAAACAGAAGTGTCTTTGCGCAAAACGCAAGTCACTTTGTGGGCGGATCTTGGGCGCTGATGCTATTTTACAGGCGGAATAATTGACTGTTGCACCCGACGCAAATCTAAAATGGGGTGGTCTGAAGTAGCTACATTAATCATGGGTGTGGTTTGGGCGTAACGTGCAATAAACCAATCAGAGCTCATCTCACATTCCCTTTAACAACAGGCACGCTTGTTCCATAGCTGATTGCTATTATGGTGGCGTATTTGCCAGGCGCAGCCAGGAGCGTTCACAGCGCTATAATCACTGTTCAGTTGGGAACAGTTAGCTATTAATTTTTCCTCTTGACAAAATGTAATGCAGATTTGTCACAAAGACATACTTTCCGATGTTTTGGAATCACTCTCACTGAATCACGAGGTTATGAATGCATGGTGATATTTTTGCAATGTACAATGTAATCTAACATTACCTCTCTATAGACAATGCATATCTTCTGTCAGTTAATCTCTTCTCTCCCGTGCTGCCACTGGGGCATTTGGGTTAAATGGCATCGGCATGCAATTCAACATCACGTCTCCTTAAGTCCTCTGATATTTCCTAATTTATGTCATCAACACATCCGTGATTCGTGAAAATGTACGCTAGATTTATGCCTATTTTTTCACATCTTAATGGACACCACACTGATTTCCCTCGAGTGGTAATATTTTTCTTTAAAATTATGTATGGTTTACAGAAATGGGAACTACGTTGTATAGATGAGAGGAGCGGGGTGTGCGTTGCAGCACAGTATGCAAGCAAGGGCTCCTTACCATCAGGCAACTCAACAACGAGTTTGTCAGCAACAAAAATGGTGAGCCTGCTCAATTCGTCGGAGAGGACAGTACCTAAATCCAAGCTCCTGAATTCTACTGCACTGTCCTCTCCTTTAATTGAGCAGGCTCGCCATTTTTGTTGCTGTTATTCCTAACTGCACATAGGCTGTAATCGTCTCGGCAGGGATATCCTGCCTGGGCCGCCCGTGTGATCAATGTGACTAAAGGGCGCCACGGGCCTCGCCTTGGACCGATCTGGCTGCCATCTTGCCGCCAACCAACCGCGTTTATTGATCTAAAGCTAAATCATGATCATGGTAGGCGATTTAATTTTGTCGTCACCAGACCACCACCCACATACATCTCATTAACAATGCAGCTCATTTGCATGTTGTGAACTTGAAAATGAAAATGAAAATCGAAATGGAAAATAAATCGCAAGCAGGTGTCAGTTTTCATTTTATTTATCATTTTGGCATACATTGTGCGCATTGTCAGGAAAAGGCAAAGTCAAAGTGAAGTTTGCATTTTCATTTTCCAACTAACATTTTCATTTTTTTTTGGCAGTAAAATACCAGGATGGTAATGAAAATGAAATGACAAATAGAGCGTTTTTCAATTTATTTTTTTTTTTGTCACAAATGTATCTTGTTTATCAGGAAAATTAAAAGCCAAATGTATATATTTCATTTTATTTTTAAATTTGGCAGGATAATTGCACTGACTCTTTGAAAATTAAATGGCAAAACGAGTTTTTCATTTTAATTTCACTGTTTTCATTTTAATTTTATTAATGGCAGGAAAACCCCCCCATATTTATAGGGCTGTATAAAGTTGTCCAAATTAATAGGTCGTAATTAGGCGTTGTTGTTGTAAAGATATTGCATGTAGATGTTGTACTATATAGGCTACTACATTTTTAGGTCAACAATGCACGAACAAAACCGGGAAATGGACAAATATTATCAAGGCTTTGAATGTTTCCGTCTGTGCACGAGGGTGTCTGTAGATTGGTGTGCAACACATTCATTCATGCAGGCCTGTGGTTATGCATGCGCCCTTAAAATAGCATCTGAATTTGCGCCACAGACTTTAGACCAGGGAGTTCCTGGTCTGTGGCGGAATTGTTTTCTGAAACTGCAAAATATCAACAGTGAACGTTTGTGCGGAAACGCCCGTCTTTTTCGCTGAACCGCCCTCGCGGGCTTAAGAATCAAATTCCCTAATTTACAGGCATGCACCTGTGGAGGGAAAATTCCAATATGTGCTGACTGCAAAATAGGAAAGACAAAAGCACGAGTATACAAAGTCAATTGCGCTGGGACGCAAGATAGAGCTCTATATATATAATGCCACTAAATGTTTGTTATTATATCAGTCCAGTCATGCTTTTGTTGATCATATGAACTATTGCACTAGGTAAATGGGTGGTGATGGACTAACATAAGGTCTTTTTAACGAAAAAGTTTTAACGAAACATTTTAACGAAAGTTAAAAGACCAAGAGGTCAGAGCTACAAACCCAATGGGAACATCTCTCCTGTGTGTGTGTGTGTGTGTGTGTGTGTGTGTGTGTGTGTGTGTGCGGAGAATCTGAAACTCTCGGGCTGGAAAAACCCAAACCTCACAGACACATGAACTCACGGGCCGTGTTACGCCTATGTGAATGTTTCATCTTGAACTTTTGCCACCCGTTTCAGGCCTGCTCACTCTCGTGGTCGTGTAGACTGTGTAATGAGCATTATCAGGAGAGCACTCTTCAGCCACATCAAACACGTGCTTCTCTAAGTCCGGCATGAAAGCTTAATTTTACTCGCACACTCCACTGAATTCAAATATGACCATAGTTGAAGGTATATGTCTTTAAAGTAAACGGACAAGGTGCGTGTTGTTTTCACATATTGACCTCTCTTACAGAAAAATATGCATCTGCACATTCAATACACCTATTTATACACACCAGCACACCGTGCTTTTCCGTTGAACTGACACACAGGGTCACAGAGCGCGTGTAATCGTCGTGGAAACATTCCTTTTGCGTCACTCACATCGCGCCATGCACTCTGTCCTCCCCCTTTTTCTCTAACCAGATTTACATTTTTGTTTTGACTAATGTACTGTTATAGACCACAAAAGGCCCATAATAAGATTGTTTGGCTTTCAGCGCTGCCTGTTGCCAGAGACCATGCAGTAAAATAAGACGCGGGCGGAAACAAGGATCGTCCACGTGTTTTTTTTGTCTTTGTCGGGGACTCCCCACGAGTCTAAATCAACTTTCTCTTTTGAGGACGGGCCTGATTGGTGAGCTCCTTGTTTGGTGTTCGTCCTGGACACTGTTGACCCCCCCCATTTCCACTCTACGGAGCCAACTGCGTGGAGAGTGCATGTGCTAGCACAGGGATGAGTCCGATTCTCAAGAAAAATGATTATCTAATTTCCCATGCTCAATAAAAAACGGAATTTATGGCTGTGTTTATTTTGGCAGAGTCCAAAATCAATCCCACACACAAAGCTGTGATGAATAGAAAGAGCAATATTAGTTGGCAGATGGCTTACTGATTGCAAACAATAATTTAGATACTGTTTATGAATATGCCTTAATCTGCACACGTTAATATCACTCCAGGACGCTAATCACTCCTAGCAACAAATTAGATGTTTAACTTAATCAGTTTTCTCGACCTGCGTTAAAAATGTGTGTGTGTGTGTGTGTGTGTGTGTGTGTGTGTGTGTGTGTGTGTGTGTAGGGACTTGTGTTACAGCGGAGAAGAGGAAATGGCTGCTCCCCGCGGGCTGATGTACCTTGTAAAACAATCCCTCTTCAGACCGCATGGAACAAGTCTCTGCCAAGAGCTGTAAGACTTTCGGAGCTGAACAAGGCCTGACCCTACAGGCACTTGCCAGCTCTGCCATTTTTCTAAGCCCATCTCACAGAATGAATCTTTAGGCCCTGGCACTTTTCCTGGATAATGTCTTTTTTTTGTCTTTCTCTCCACACTTTTTTTTGGTCTGTCACCGGCCAGTGGGAATTATCTTTCACTTCCCAAATTCCTCAACTGTTTAATGAAATTAATGGCCACTTCATCTTGGCATGCAATTATATACAGCAACATTTTTTGCGCTGATATCATGCCGAGCACTGGCATCCCCTGATGTGGAAACGGATCTTACTGACACTTTGTATGGTAAGAAATATAATGTACATGTAATCATCTGTGTGTGTGCGTGTGTGTGTATATGTATGTGTGTATATGTGTGTGTGTGTGTGTGTGTGTGTGTGTGTGTATGTGTGTGTGTGTGTGTGTGTGTGTGTGTATACTGTATGTGTGTGTGTGTGTGTGTGTGTGTGTGTGTGTTTATCTATGTACTGTTGTATATATAAGATGTTTGTTTGTTTGGGCGGGTTTATGCAGGCCTACACATGAACAGGATTCTTATCCACTTGGCCATGTGAAGCCCCTTCCACTTGGTCATGTGAAGCCCCTCCCACTTGGTTTGACCATGTGAAGGCCCTCCCACTTGGTTATGTGAAGCCCCTCCCTGCTATTAGAGACAGACTTGTGTAACATGTCAAACGTTTTCTTTGTGTTTGACGCTAGATATTAGGTGACTTGGCTTTCCATGTCCATGTCTGTGTGTTGTATAAAACTCGGTGCAGTAAAACACATCTGAAACAGAATGAGTGTCGAATGAGACAGGCACCGCTGCTGTCCATTGATGATGCTAATCTGCTAAAGTCTCTTTGGCTAAACCACAGAATGATCTCCTCTGCCTTACTATGCTTATGTCCCAGATGTCCCAGATTGGAACCCAAAAAGCAGGTCACACTGTACTGAGAACCCCCTACCACTCTCAGAATTTTAGGTTGATCAGGGTTATTTAAGATGTTCCCAAATGCCTCCAAGGCTACAAGGAGATATTTATGTACTGTATGTAGCTGTGTGATATGATCAGTGCTAGCAATGTCAGATTATCTAGTATCTACACTCTTAAAACAAATGTGTTGAAAACAACACAACTTGCGTTGTTTTTTACACGTCTCTGTGTCCAGATAGGGACAACACCGCTTGTGTTGTTTATTTTTTTATTTGTTACACAATATGTGTTCAAAATAACATAACTTGCGTTGAAAACAACACAACTTGCGTTGTTTTTAACACATCACTGTGTCCAGATAGGGACAACACAATCGTTTTAAGAGTGTAATGTAGATGGAATCTGGCCATCAAGCCAATGCAAGAGCCTCTGGTCTTGTTCATAACATAGTTAGGTACAGGAGAAGTTGTCACATTGTGGGCTCAGGTTAAGATATGGTGATTCATTTTGAAGCAAAAATTAAACTGAAAATGAACTTTTTCAGATTTATCTTCATGGATGCAATGCATTTGATGGGCCAGTTTACTTCTATAGTGTGTGTGTGTGTGTGTGTGTGTGTGTGTGTGTGTGTGTGTGTGTGTGTGTGTGTGTGTGTTTAAACATCATCACAAAACCAACCTCTCCATAGTTCTTATTCATCACTTATCAAGTGTCAGCTTTGAGGTTTCAACAGCAAACTACTTAGTGAGTTTCCTAATGAACATTAAACTGGGTTACTGTTTCCTTAAGACCACAGTCCTGCTGATCGTACACTTTGGAAACAGAATGACTGTAGAGCTCTGTGGTCAAGTTACCAAATTAACAGAATTCTCCATAAATTCCAGAACAGGCCAATATTATAGTATCACATTTTTCTTTACAGCATTTGTCTTTTGAATTCCCAATAAATGTCCTGTTCACCCACCCCTTCAACACACACACACACACACACACACACACAGACAAACACACACACACACACACACACACACACACACACAGACAAACACACGCACACACTCACACACACAGAGAGAGCCCATTTTTAATTTTCTCCTTGAATACTGGATTTGTGCACAGAAGGAGATGTGAAATCAGGAGGCCGATTTTCCCGCAAAGGTTAATGCTATTCACTGTTTTTCTTCACTGTGCCTTCTCTCTCTCTCTCTCCCTCCCTCTCTCCTCTCACTTTCTCTCTCTCTCTCTCTCTCTCTCTCTCTCTCTCTCTCCCTCTCTCTCTCCTTCCCACCCCCCTTGTGGGCCGAACCACCCATTTAGTTTAAGGTCACAAGCCGTGGCTGCTGCCTCTCCAAGGGTCCGCTGCAGACTTGGCATCCCTGTGATTAGACTTCCCGCTGGTTGACTACACATACCCGTGCACTTGCCAAGTCAAATAACACATTTAGTGAATTGGAAATAAGATTTAAGTGGGCCAGCACAATACAGCCAAGCCTCTCATCTTTTTAGCCCCGTCCCTATCCTTTGTGTGCCTGACTGTGAAAACTGCTCTTGTTCAGGGAGTTAATCTTCATTTTTTTTCTTTCTCCCTCTCTCTCTCTCTCTCCCTCCCTCCCTCCCTCTCTTTCTCTCTCTCTCTCTCACTCTCTGTAGATTATTTGGAAACAGGTCAATTGAGTGGTGCAGTGGCAAAAACTCCACCCACAGAAGTAAAGAAAAGGGGCAGTTATGCGCTACACCGAGTGTGAGCTTCGCTTTGGTCTCTCTCTCTCTCTTCTCTTCTCTTTCTTCTTCCCCCTCTCTTCTTTTTTCTCCTCTTCGTATTTTTCTTTCACTTGCTTTGTAACGTGGATAAGAACCCTATCCAGCTATTTCTATGGACCAAGCACAGGCTCTTGAAATGGCTGGCTTTGATTCCGAAGCTCCACACCCCCTTTTTTTGCTATTTTTCTCCGGTTCTCTGTTTATCTCAAAGGGAGTTGCTTACAGTTCACTGGTCCTTCACTGGTTGCCTATTTTAACACTTTTCTGCACACACACACACACACACACACACACACACACACACACACCTATTATCGAAATTGCTGAGTTCTTGCTGTGGTGGCATCAGTGAAGTTAAAATAAAGCAAGCTTTCACTTCCCATTTTTAAATTCCAGTCGTTGGACTTGACCGAGGGACCCTTTGGATGAGCCAGCAGTCTTTGCATTACCTCAGAGCGGTGATACTGCAAGCCGAGCACTGTTCCAACAAGCAGCCGCCAGTTCCCCAAGCGAATCCCAGATCCTATGCATGAAATGACGTCAAACGTCCACGCTCCATGACAGCCCTTTAATTAAGACCCTAATTACTCCTTCCTCTTCTGATGACATCGGCATATTTGGAGAGTGTGTGTGTGTGTGTGTGTGTGTGTCAGATGGGTGGTTGCTCCCTGACTCCCCCCCCTCCCACCTTCTCCTCACGCGTGTTTGTAGTGGCCACTGGCTTAGATGACAACTGCTAAATGAATGGCTGCCAGTGTCAAGGCAGTTTGCGAGATTTACTAAAGGTATGGTACATATCACAGGCACCCTACAGGCTTTCAGCTCAAGCACAAGACAGAGAGGCCTGCTGCGCTACTTAGCATACAGCTGAGTCAATCACATGTGTCTGTGACTTCAGAACACTGGAGAGGCCTTAAGAATGTGCATTGAGCCTGTCTTTGAGGGCATCTTTGATGTGCTACAAGTATTCAGACCGTTCCTCAGCCAACTTGTTAACTTAAGTACTGTGTTAGCATGCCTTACAAATAATATCTAGTTGTCCTGTACAGTTTATTTGACAGTTTTTTTAAGTGTTTTTTTACCAGAAAAAATGGCTGTATCAAAAGTTTTAGTTGACTGGGTATGTGCAACATTATATGAATGGTTGGTATAACATTGTGTATTCATATATAAATGGAATATTTATTTATTCTCATCAGGGATAAATTAGGAGACTGTAGTGCTACAGACACTTTGTAGACAGTAAAGCATGAATGAGTAAATGTGGTATTAATGATTAAGGATGAGCAGTGAATCTTATATGCAAGCTTTTGCCTCTAACACACCATCTAATGCATTGTGATCTGATATTATACAATAGTACATCATCTAATATATCTCACACCTTTTGTTAACATAATATAAAATTTGGGTTAATTTTGCGCTTATCAGTGAAAAGCCTCTCATAGTCTCACTGATGCTGATCTTTCATGAAGTCATTTATACAGATAAATTACACAGATGCCAGAGATATGCTCACTATAAAACTTTCTGTTTTATGAATCAGTCTTTTGTGTCCAATTAACAAGAATGCAGAACTAGCATCACAAGAGGTTGCCTGAGTCAGAAGTAGCACTTTACTCTATTGCAGTAAGTCATCTTGGATAGAAGCGTCTGCCAATTGAATAAATGTATATGTAAATATACTTTGCAGTTTCATGTCGTGCCGAGTACAAGGTAGGAACAGGCCAACGAATCCTAACCTATCACCCACTTTACTGTCTCCAATTCACCCTGTGCTTTCAGGTTTTTATTTTGATTTCCTGCTGAGTTGCAAAGGATAACGAGTAGGAATATAATATATAGTCGTATGTGTGTGGGTGAGGGGTGGTCAGCAGGGGTCATAGAGCAAAAAGAAAACAGAGTTTTAGAGGGAAAAGGGAAGATGAATGAAACAGCAGTCTGCAGGATCCATTTGCAACCCCTCTTCCCTGCCCCCCCCCCCCTCCTCCTCCTCTGGTTCGGACTCAAAGACACAAAGCTAACTTTTTACCCAGATAGGCCCCCATTTTTTGTGCATTCTTGAAACATGTGTTTTTATGGTACGGGGGACAGGACAAAGGGCGGCGTCTGAGGATTTCACAAGACAAAGCAGAATCGGTAAGACATCAAATAAAATATTCCCCTCTGATGCCTGAGAGCACACAATATATCCACATACCAGTGTGCAATTACCTCAGTGTATCTCATTAACTCCGTAAATGGTTATTATAGATAGCTGTGTGCTCTAAATGAATGACCTTCTACATTAACGTCCACTGACACGAGGTCAGTACAGGGACATTAGTTGTGTACTATTAATTACTGGCCTGTTTTTAATACACAATGTGACCAGCCGATGCAAGTTTGTCAGTCTGTGTGCACACTCTAGTTCAAATGTCAGGTGTGAGCGGCCTGAATGCCACCCAGTTTCCACCATCACAAGGTAGCCATGCTTTAGCTGTTAGGAGACAAGTGAATCCTATTAGCCCTGGCTGAGAAAAATGCAAAGAGGCTGAAGGATGGATAATGGGTAATGGATGGAGACTACTACCGCTGAGAAGAACTCTCAGCTGTTCCTCTTTAATCACTCTCAGCTTACACACACACACACACACACACACACACACACACACACACACACACACACACACACACACACACACATACATATACACACACACACGCACACATCAAACGTACCAAACACAGTCATATTCTCAAGTGGACCAGAACCTGGAAATTAGATGTCTGGGAAAAAATATGGGTATTTATATTGAGATTGTCCTTCATTTTGACCATGGGCATGGGATGAATGTCAATCCCCCTCCCCTCCCCCCGTTTCTTGTAAAAACGTTAATTAATTGAGCTAACTATCTCTGAGCCCACTCTTCAGCCACGAAGCTGGACATATCCAATCTTCAGATCTAAATTTGTTCTTTTAATCTTCTTTGTTATCAAGTCATTAGCGGAGAGTATAAAAAGCTTGCTTCTGTCCAGTGGTGACAGCTGACTTTTATCAAGTGATTATAATCCTACTGATTATCACGATTATAGGTTACAGTAAAACTTCATCTTCTACTTGTCAAAAGTTTTTCGGAGTTTAAACCTCACTGAGGGCCACTGTTTCTAAAAAAAATGCTAACTGCTCTGAGAAGTGTATGGCATCTATGATCTTTTTTAAAGCAAAACTATGTAAGAATTAATAACACTTCTTGTCTTCAATTTCAACATACTGGGTTTTGATAATACCAATTAACGGTCATAACCAAAAACGATCATGTTCTTGCACAGTACAACAAGGTTACATAGTGCATTATTAGGTGGTCCGGATGCTCATCGATTATGTCAGAGATGCCATTTTCCGTATTATACGTCAGTGTATCATCAAAGTCAGTTACAAGCTGTTATTTTAAAAGTAACTGTTTTAAAGAATGTAGATGCTTTGGAAAACCATATATCTATCTGCCTGTCCAGCAGTCCACAGATTCATGCATAGTATGGGGAGAAACTTAGTTGAATCTGTTGCAATTAGTGCTTTTCTCTTGTTGAAAATTTGTCAGTCACCGTGGATTAATACACTGTTTTAGAGGCAAGACAGAAACATGTTCCAGACGACTGCACTTGAATTATTGTCATGTAGCTTGGGGCTTGAATTTAAACATCTCGGAATAATTGCCATCAGATTATCCTATTCAAGTACAGGGGACGGTAATTACAGGTTGTAGTCATTTTCAGCTGCCCTGGAAAACCATGCAAAGGACGACTGTGCATATTAAAACTTTATGTCAGAGATAAAATTAATGAAGACCAATGTAATCTTTCCTCTGGAGGAGACCTCATCCACTGTATTCAGCTCTGAAGACGTTTCGTATTTACTTACTCTCTCTTTCTCGTTCTCTCTCTCGGTCCCCTCGACAGGATGCAGAACAACCCGTCTATTGCCTCTAGGTCTGGGGACTGGTGGCGGTGCTTATTGGTGGCGACCAGGTTCTGTGTTTTATGTCATGGGGAAATGTTAGATGACGTTAAAAAAACTACTATAGCGGGAGCTGACAGAGACAGGCATGCAAATCACAATCTCAGGCCTGTGGATGGCAGTGGAGGCACCGTGATAATCCCCTTTTTTTTTTAACCGTGTCGGCCTCTTCTTGTCTCCAAACAGGAGAGTGACGGGCAACCAAGGGTGTCTGTACAGAAAGAGGAAACCATGTGGCTGGCGAGGTGTTGTCCTCGTTCCCCGCGTGCTTCATGTGAAATTGAAATGCCTCCTCATGGTTGGCAGTGTACTCTGTGTGGGTCTTTCACTGAGAACGTCAACACAGCGAGATTATGAGGAAGACTCAGTGCTCTTTATCCTCGCAGTGAATGCAAGGTCTCACCTGCAATGTACTTACTCTTACCCCCCCCTCTCTCTTCTGCCTTCCTGCCTCTCTGGGCTCCTGTCCACGGTGGGCAACTGCACCCCTACCCCACCCCCCCCCCTCTAATCCTCCCCTCATTCATCGGTGGAAAAGCTTGGCTTCCAGGCCAACACTTTTTATAAAAATTGCTCTCCTCTCTCACTGTTCGATTCTCAATGCTTTTTTCCCCGCTAAGTCGACCATGCCAAGGAAATGAATAAACAAAAGGTGGGGGAATTTACAGTAATAATCAGGCAGGGAATGAGCAGCACCTATGTTACTGAACGCACAAGAGAGCTTACGGAAAATCGATCACGATGGCTTTCAGCAGCCGTAACTGATGCTTCATGCCTGGCTTCCAGGTATTGTGGAAAAGCAGGTCACATCTTAATCTCCCATATAAGGCTATAATCCTGTATACAGTGGCAATGAGGCGTATTTGCATATCTTGGGGAGAATGTCCCTATGTGATATATTGTCAAGAGTGATTATTTTTTCCCCCTAACCCGTTGCGTTGTAGCATCCACGTTTCAGTCGACGCCGTTTGACAATCAGAGCTGAGAGACAAGGTAGCACGGCGTGAAGCTAGCAGAGGATTATGTGGGTTTGGATGATGTTTTGGTGATAAGTTATGCAGACAACTTTAAAATGTGTCCTCTAGATATTTAACTGTCTCATGATTGATGGCTGATTTACCTCCCCATGTTGTTTTGTTCAGTGGGTGGTATATAAGCAGCAGTGTTTCTCAGTTTCAAACCCCCAAGAGCATCTAAGTGTACTTACTAAAGGAGAGCATAAACCCTATAATTAAAATCAGTGTCATGAATATCTATTCATGATAAAAAAAAAATTCTGTTAAGCTAAGTTGTACTGCTAGCTCTCCTTCATTATATTTTGGAGAAATCACAGCATTGCTTTTGCTAAAGCTCTGAGCTTGACCATGGTCCATTTCTGATGATGTCACCCCCCCATCCCTACCCCCACTTCATCTTCCATCATCCTTCCCCCCCATTTTCCTCATTGAGCCCTATAAGGTGTGAAACAAATCTGTGCTAGTGATTGAGGTTTTGAAATGTTAATTATCTTGACACTTAACCGACGGCCATTGTTGCAGGGGTCAACAGAAGCACATTAGCTAATTGGAGATTCCAGTATTTTTAATTAGTTTTGAAGACGGTTTGAACAAAGGACACAGGTTTTCCACACCTTATTCATTTCTCATCCTTTGTGTGTGGCGGCCAAGGGGAGAGTGCGTTGAATGTAATTACCCCTTATAAAGAAATCCCCCTTAATGCATCTCTCAGGAAATACATAAGGAATTGAAGGGAGGACAATGCCGCAGACTATCTGCTCTCCTTTTTTAAATGAAGGTATATCCTCCGAGCTATTAAGAGTTTATCTCTGCTCAAGTCGATTTGTGGGATCAAATGGATGGGAGAATGCATCTGCGGTGTTTTTTGAGTGAAAAACCAACACGTAGCCGCGGCTTTTCAAAGATGATAAGTCTCCATTGAGTTATTCAGATATTTTTTCGGTGTTAAGGGTCTTATTGTTTGTCCTTTTCATTGTTTTTTTTTTAACTTGTCTGTCCAGAACACGTAGAGATGATTTAAGCACATGCTGCATCATACTCAGGAAACGTGTTGGACTTCCTGTGTGTTCTTTCCGAATGTATTGAACAATATTACATCTTCATATAATTTATAATATACTGTGTTTTGGGGAAAATATTATCTGTCTCAAGGTCTGACATGACGATATAGGATGTCTTAGTCTTAAGATTAGGTACATTTGGTCAAGGATAAAAGAAAATCAATGTAAAAGACATTCTTTCGAAAACACAAAACATAGCCTACTTGAGAAAAGATTATACAATGTTCAGTTTTTAAACACAGACTAAGTTTATCTGTTGTCTGTGTCATCCATCAGTACAGAAAACCATGAGATTTGTTGAAGCATAGCCTGTGTAGCTGAAATAGGAACAGGATCAGAGGGTAGGAGGGTTCTCTCCCTCTAAATGGTTAAGATAAAACTGGCAGGTTATTACACTTTTTCAATTTCAGAGTCAAATATAAAAATTTCTATTATAAGGACAATTAATTACCTCACAAAATGGCAAATGTGCATCCTTGTCAGGTGGAGTGTACTCTGATGGCCTTTCCTCAAACAGTGAGCATGGAGATTTGATCTTCTCTAATGGTTCCCTGGGAAAGGGTAATTACGCCATGGTCAAAGCTAATTTGCTTTCTGCCAGATGAACTGTTGTATTTTATTGTAGGCTGACATTTGAAAGTAATTATGGCACTGTTGACCCTAGACCATTCCAGTTGTAGCACTGCCTCTTTTGGGTGTCAACTCCTCTCTCGCTCCCTTCTATCTCGCCACGGCTGCGGCACCCGCCATCGACGCTGCCTCCTCTCGCCAGTTGGCACCCGACACTGTAACGAGGCAATGACACGGACGGAGAGCACCATATGGGGCCCTGCGACACCCCTTCACCCCCTCCCCAACCCCCTACCCCATCCGACTCTCATGCCCCCACCTGCATCGGTCACAGCACACAGACACACGTGGGATGAGCGCTCCGGCTTCCCAATCACCCGCATCTACAAGACAGCGGCCATAGAGCATGAATCTATGTATTGATAAGTCTGTAATTATGTGCCTCGCTGATCATTTCGCAGTTGGATTATCGCACTGCAATTAAATAAAGTAAAAGGTCAATGGATGCCACCCTGAAAAAAAAAAAGAATTCTACAGATGCGCAAGTGAAGGGAATGATGTGGTGATGAGTGTAATTAGAGAGATTCTCTGTCGACAGGTTTGCTCGTCAGAGGAGGGAAACAAATGTCAGCCAATATTTGCTTTTCAACTTATAACTTATTGTGCCTCTTCAGTTAGTCTGAAGTTATTTTTTTCCAGAATGAATGTTGAAACGATTGTGTTTTAATCTCTCATTTGCTGTATAGAAGTATATTTCCTCCCACTATGCAATGTGCAGAATCCAAGTGGTAAAACAACATCAAATATAGCCATATCAATACATAATATAGCATGTCAGCAGCATACACTGACGTATGTAGAATTGACATGAATAAAAATGTAAAGCATTGCAAGACAGACTCAAATAACCTCAGAGCAAACCGATGAGCTTTGTTCATCAGTGAATAGCAAATGACTGTATACTACCCCTACAGCATGGCAAATCAGTGTCTCTCTGTCATTTGCATTAATATGCAGTCTCTCTTAGTTAGCCCAAGATAAATCCATCCACTGTCTTTGTTAAATTATGAGACATTTTAATCAGCACAGGGAATTATGTTAGTCCATTGGTAATGATCGCTGACAAATGGGGCTGCAATTGAGCCTCAAAGTAGGGTATTAGTGAGCGTGACAAACTCAAACACTGAAATCACTGGAACGTCACAATTCCAGGTAGCCTTGCCAAGTCCCCCCCATGCACCCCCCAACTTCATTCGCCGTACATTACAAACGGCAGCCGGACGAAGCTGTTTATTATGATTATAATTTTTTTGTCTCCTTTTTCTTGTCTCTCTCTCCCCCCCTCCTCCTCCTCCTTTCTCTATCCCTCATCTGACAAACCCACACTGAATCTAATAAAGACTGACACTTGTGACACTTCAAACATGGAACCACCAACAGATTGGCGACAACAAAAAGGGCCCTCCGCGCAACACGTATTAATAGTGGGGAAGATTGCTGCGCTGCCGCGGAGCCCAGCAGGTGTGCCGGCACATCTTTGCACCTCCAAACACTCCCCCTCATTCCGCCTGACAGATTGGACAAAGGCGCAGAAAGGCCCCCTTCACTGATGTCCCCACAATGTGCTTCTGCCAGCCCGCAGCCCACAGGCAGACCAGACCAATCCCCCTTCCCATCTCTCCCCCTCTTGCAGGCCCGCAGGCTGTTTGCAGCATTTGTATGCATAAACAGCCCCCCTCTCTCTCTCTCTCCTCACCAGTCCTGTCTTTTCTTTTTCTTCTTCTTGTCTTTCTTTCTTTCTTTCTTTTTTTTTACAAAAATGTGTGATCTGTAACTGAAAATGCGGCAAGCCAGATCTAATGGAAGCAAATGGCGGAATTTCAGATTATTTCCCACTCTGATGGGTGGCACTGTTAATCTGGCATATGCTTTTATTTTTAGGTGGAATCATTTTCAGACATCCCCTCACTTCTCACTCATCCTCCTCCCCTTCTTTTCCAAAATTGAGGCAGATAACACAACATGTGTACAAAATGTTTATTTTTATTTGCCTCAAAATCAATTACATTTTCCATGGTGCAGTTGAGGGGAAGGTAACATTTTTTATTTATGTCACTGATTATTTGCCTCATTCTGATGGTTTTTGACTGCACATCTTTAGCAAAGCAATCAAGCCCTCATTTGATTGAAGCAACACCAAGCAATTAGATTTCGGGATCAAAGCGTCCCTAAACTCAGGCAGCAATAGGGGGGGTGCGTGTGTATGAACCCTCACTGTGCATTGTTCAACAACCCCTCCTCCCCATCCAGTCAATGAAACCACAGGCTCTGTTCTCCGGGCAACTGCCTCAACAATAGTTTCAAACAATTGATCCCATCTCAAGTCCCTATAGACATACCAATAAATGGGGTTTATACTAAGAGGCAGTGGAAAGAGCTCATATTTTTACCCCAAGTAGTGCAAAATGATGACGATCATTCCATGAGCATGTTTAATAAAGCAGTGTTACCAGTAAGTCTTCATTTTCCTCTGTGTTTCTCTCATTACATTCTGTGGGAGTGTGTGCATGAGTAAATCGGGGAGGATGTGTGTGTGTGTATGTGTGTGTGTGTGTGTGTGTGTGTGTGTGTGTGTGTGTGTGTGTGTGTGTGTGTGTGTGTGTGTGTGTGTGAGTGAATTAACACACTCAACCAATTGAAGGAGCTGACTAATTTTAACAGACGATTTTCTGGTGAGCTCAGCAATGTGTAATCACCTTATAGATTTAAAAATGGTCCTTTCATCACTGGATTTTCCCTTTTGATTACCAGCACATGAAGGCCATCCTCCACTGCACCCCACATACGCATTTAATTCAATTAATTCAATTCTGGTTTTGGAGACAAATATTTGTCTATCCACTATGACAAATTCATGTGGAATTGATAGAGTACAGCACGCACTGTGTGCATATGTATGTATGTACTCTAAGTTCGTACATCACCTAGTTATATAGCAGCTTCTTTATTTCTTTCTTTGGGGTCACAGCTTGGTACCATCTCAATGTAATTGCGTGTATGATGCTATCACAACCTATATGTTGTTGTCCTACTTTGGGCAGCCGTGGCCCACTGGTTAGCACTCTGGACTTGTAACCGGAGGGTTTCCGGTTCGAGCCCCGACCAGTGGGCCGCAGCTGAAGTGCCCTTGAGCAAGGCACCTAACCCCTCACTGCTCCCCAAAGCCCGCCCGTTGAAGCAGGCAGCTCACTGCGCCCGGGATTAGTGTGTGCTTCACCTCACTGTGTGTTCACTGTGTGCTGTTTGTGTTTCACTAATTCACCGATTGGGTTAAATGCAGAGACCAAATTTCCCTCACGGGATCAAAAAAGTATATATACTTATACGTCTTACTGTACCTACTGCACTAACATTCTTGTGATATGAAGCAAGGTGTCAATAACAGACGTAATTGAACATATAGACGGCTCTGCATGGTCAATATTGGTCCACAGCTCCAGATGAATATGCACACTATGCACATGAGTGTATCTACCCATAGGGTTGCCTGCAGGCATGAATGCTATGAATGCTATGGTCAATTGGCCAATTTGGTGTAAATACACAAACACACACTCACACTCTCTTGTTGCTGAGTAGCCTGATGGTACGCACAGTGCGTACGGCCGTACTGTACACCTGCAGGCGCGCCTGTCTACCCAATCATATGCAGCTAATCTACAGTCAGTTCTACTGACACCAGGGGACACACTTCCTTAAAGGAAAACTCATAGATCTTTGTTTCAAAGTCACTGTTCTGTGAGTACAAAAATCCCCAAAAGCAATCGGTGATACCTAGCTCGAGTTGCTGCAGCCAACAGCTAGAGCCAGATAGCTATACAGTGCTACACTCTGGGGGCATCTTTAAAAAATCATCACAAAAATGGCCAGAGTTCTCCTTTAAGATGCACCAGGCTTGAGATATATCTGACAGAATATTCTTAAGAACTATTTTTGTACAGTAATGGCTCACTCCATTATGTGCTAATGGGCCATTGCTGCTGGGGAATACCTACTTTCCAACAGTATCTTTTTACTGACCTAACAGCCTTATTTCCTCTTGGTAGATCCTCTGTGTTTAAAGGCTGACTCCAATTCCAAAAGGATGAACCTTCATGCAATATCCCTTGAAAATGGTTCCTTAATTCATCAGGCAATCAACCAACCATATAATTTAAATACTTCTCTGGGAATTAGTGTCATGTTATGATAATTACTGTACAATTTGGTGTCGTAATTTCTCTCTGGTTAAAATGACAGCATAAAAGGTGCCTAATATGGGGAATTTAATTGCTTAATAAATTGTAAGAAAATAAAACAAGTGAAGATGGAGAATCACCCAGAGCAGTGTCATTGGGGCTGCCCCAGTTTGACTGGCAAGAACCCAACTATGGGTAAATACATAAAGCCCTATAAACAGGATTTTCAACAGAAGCAGTTTAGCCCATATAAAACCAATAATGTGACTCTGTGGAAGGTATAGGGGCTGTTACACCTCTATTATAGGAACGAATATTGATTTTGCATATGTGAACACTTTTAGAACATGAATATGCACACATAATCAAATCCACTTTTCCTGTCCTGTGCTTCTGTGTTTACCACAAACTCTTTCTTTCCAAGTGACGGATGGCTCGTGAAATAATTATGTGTCTCTCCCCTTATTATCATGTTTTGCATGTAAATCAAACCACAATTTCTATTTAGAACAACATTTCAAGAACATTCATGTACTGTATATTGACCATGTTTCTTAAAAGACAATATTAGTCAAACATGCCACTACACATTACAATTTCCCCACCAAATTGTCATGGACTACATCCAAGTTGTGTCGGGGAGCCTGCATCATCCTTCAAATACATGATTTACACTAAAAACAACTGAGTTATTTTAAAAACATTTTTTTGTAAGATGAAGTGACTTTACAGGCTAATGACATACTTGATTTTTTTTAAAGGTTATGTTATGTTATTTTTTTCTTTTCATGTCAAGATTGGCAGTAAGGGTTGACAGTGTATTCTGTTTAGACACTCTGTGATGGTATATTTGTTGTGTCATACTGCCCATTGGCTTTGACACTGACCACCATCCATGGATCTTTGGTTTGTCACAGAGGGCTCTGTATCATTGCTAGCTGGGCTGGTCATAAACATACCAAAAGGTCACCGCACTGTGTCTACCCATCTAAATATCAGAGGTTTCAGGGTTCTGGTCAAATTATACATCAGCCAAAGTGCCCTAGATTCCTGGTGATGGCAGTCAATCTCTTTCAACATCTGTTTCTCATGAACCAGTGGAGAAATCAGTCTTTAGAGCTTTAGATTTGGCTGGAGTTAAAGGACAACTCCGGTCTAAGCACAACCTATTTTTGGATGATAACGAGCATACACTTTTGTTGGGAACGAAAAGCGATGCTAATCGGAGAAGGTTTGTAATGAAATTAGCCTTGGGGTCAAGCTCACTATGTTTTAAGCCACTGAAAAGGATAAAAATATCGATACACTTTTGTGATACTGTGGAGAGAGTTCCTACAGACAAACCAAAATGATTTTAACTTTGTAAGTGTACAGAAAGGATATACAGTAAAAAGGACTGTTTGTGCGGTCAGTGCATTACCTAAATTCCTCTCCTGTTCACTGCCATCTTGCCTCACCAGTCCACACCAGTCAGTTACTGATTGCTAACTGCTGTCAATGGATTATTTTGTTGTGAAGGGTTATTCCGTTCTTACTCAAAACTACTCCGATTATGACGTTTTTGTACCCAACTAAAGTTTATGCTGGTAGACCCTTGTGCTGGTAGACCCTTGGTTGTTCTTAGACCGGAGTTGTCCTTTCAGCTAATGCTTCACTGAACTTCACTGTCTGTTTCGCACTAATCTAGATGAATCATTTTCAAAATGAGTCATTTTAATGGACTTATAAGACATCACTGAAAGAGTCATAGAGAGACTATATTACATACGTGCAGTACATCCCATGATGCAATTCTCGTGCCACCTTGTGTCCTCGTGAAGAGCATGTGCCTCTGGTGACAGTCCGATGGCAGAGGGCGAGGACACAGGAAGCGACTCTGATGTCACCCTGGTGGGAATTAAAAAATGACCATGGTCTCTGACCTGAACTGATCGTGGCCCGCTGCTGTCATCGCTGGCACGGAGCGGCGCAGAGGGTATCATGCCTGGCAAAGTTACCGCCGGCACGGTCGCAAGCAGTGCAAACAGCACGAGCATGCAGGAATTATCACCGGGCCTTTGATGGATGGGTCATTATCCCGTAATGCCATGTTGCATAGTTTCACCTTTGTTTCATAAAGGGATGTGCTGTAAGCATCCATGCATGCATGCATTTACTCTAGATTAAGTAATACGCATGCCTGTGGTAAATCTCTGCGTAGTGTCAAACTAGGTCCATTCTGAATTCCAGGAAATGTTGGCTACTAATGTGAGTGGAGAGACCACTTCTCTATACGCAGTGGTTACTGTACAGGGGCATTTGGGAGAGTGGAAAAAGTACATCTCTGAATAGTATTTCTCTGTGACTTCTCCTTTTTCATTATTTATTTACAGCACGGCTCACCCCCAAGGAGAGAGAGAGAGAGAGAGAGAGAGAGAGAGAGAGAGAGAGAAAATCCATCAGAATGGAGAAACGCTCGTGGCGGGGAAAAAAAGGAGAGGGAGCTTGTAGCGGCGTGCTTGAGGTCTCTATCTAGTGATCATCAGAACGAGAGGGTGACTTTTTCACCCGGCCAAAATCCGACAGTGTTTTCTCCCGCGGCTCACGGAGGTTTCCTGGCCTGACCTGAATGGGGAAGCAGCCCTGAAAAGCAGGAGGTCTGCAGGACAAAACATTCCCTCTGTGGAGCTGCATGAATGACCAGGGAGGTTCAGGGCTGTGCCATGCCCTACATTGCTTATTCATGTTCATATGTATGTTTGGACACAAACACGCCTGCATTGTCAAACGTTCACTTCAAACTCCATATAATCTCAGTAGGGGGTGCTTGATAGCTGAATAG
>NC_063212.1:10935328-10940328 GCF_017589495.1 Alosa alosa
AATATTGTGGTTTCTCATGTAAATGTCATTTCCCCAAATGTCTTTCTGCAGGTAAGCCGTACAACAGAGCAGCCCCGACCCGAGAACCACCTCTCTAGATTATCCTGGCATGTTTGAGATGTATTTCAAATAGCTTGTGTTGTTGCATTTGCTTATATTTTGAAACGTTCAAAGATATTTGTCCACTTTAATCTCAATCATTATCTATTTTTATCTGTTTTTTTTTCACTCTGTGTTTTGAGTGAGTAGAAGTTTCAAAAGTGTTTATTTGCTGCTTTTAAAATCTTGCGTGGGTATGACCTCTTTAGTTAGGGTTCACTACTTTTATGTTCTTCATCCAGTTATACAGTCTTGTCAGTTAACACAGCATCTTCATTTAGTCAGTGCCATGTTGTTGTAATGTAGACCAAATCATGTCAGCACAGTGTACAGAATTTATAACTATGTGGATTGATGACCATCTTCTGAGTATCTGCGGGGCTGCATAATACAGGCTTATCAAAGGAGTATGCTCTCACCCAACACAACCTCACTAGAGAGTGAACTAAACCTCAACCCAATAGTGACCAACCAGTGGAACAACACCACCATCACTGTTAAGAGCATTAAAATGCTCAAGTCATAAAACTTGGCCAAATCAAATGCTGCACTAGATTGCCTCACAGAGACAATACAATACAAATAATAGAAAAAACTCATATATTTAAGTCAGTCAACATTAGGTACAATTTATTGTAAATTAAATTATTTCAAGACAAATTACCGGTATATTATTGCACAAGCACATTAAAATGCTCCTCAAAGGTTATTATTCTGACCTGTTCTGTGACTTCATTCTAAAAATATCTCTGAATTTATTGGCAGGAAATCTTGTAGTGGAAGCAATTACTGAACACAGTCACTGAGTAACAGGCAAGTGGACAAATGCACAAACATATTGAACTACACTGATTCCATACAGCTCCCATATAGGCAGCAGTGTTCCGGGTAGTAAGACATCATTTCTTTATGACTGCAACATATTTAATTAGGAGTTAGTTACATTATGTATGGTAGCCCCATTGTGAGAGAGATACATCAAAGTCCTATGAAGAAAGGCTAGACTTGTGGAGCTCAATATGTGCATTTGTAATGCATTGTAATGCATGCACCATACATCATAAATCCATATAGATTGTGTAACAGCTTGCTCAACTCACTGAAGACAAAAGAAATGGAGAATGGAGTGTAGAGGAAGTATTTGCTGCCTGAGTGATTTAATCATTTGATATAATGTTCATATATCTCAATATGTAGAAATTATTTCAGCCATTTTGTTTTTTGAGTTTGAGTTCATAAACATGCATTTTGTCTGCATTTTGTCTGCATTTTGTGTGTGTGTGTGTGTGTGTGTGTGTGTGTGTGTGTGTGTGTGTGTGTGTGTGTTCATGGTGTGTGTGTATGTTCATGTTAGATGAAGTCAGACACATTCTCTTCACCATAATCAACCAGTAATTCCTGTCTCTGCAGTTCACCATCAAAGGTCTCCTCCAGTCATTTCTGCATTTCAATACAGCCTGTCACATTCCACATTAATGTTAATCAAGTATGCCTTTATTAACTATACATACTGTAGCACTTGTGTGAAATACAATTTTGCTCTAATAAACATATGTATTACCTCTTCTCCAACAGTATTGAGTGCACATCATATGCTTTTTCTCCCCACTCTATGGAGTGACTAATCGTGTTAACTTGGCTGATATCTTAAAAATAAATGCAACCTTAATTAATAAACAAATTACAAAAAAAAAAAAAAAAAAAAATGCAACACAGCAACAACAGTCTTAATTTGAGTTCATCAATTACTGGGATTATGTAGGCAAGAGGCATGTAATCTACGTGCAAGCTTTTTGCAAGGGTTGAGCCACCTTTTCCAGTGATATTTATTGTGATGGAATTCACTTCCGTTTCACCACACAAATTCTCCACTCCTGCTGAAAATCAAAAGGTGAAGCATTGCCATTACGCCCCTAATGGGAAAAGCTGTGTGACTAACGTGTCATCCTACACACATATTCAGACACATTAGGAAAAAGCTCAAAACAGAGAGAGAGAGAGAGACAGAGAGACAGAGAGACTGTTAGTCCTGAAAATGGCAGAAGGAGGAGACAGAGACAGAGAGGAGAGAGAGAGAGAGAGAATAAAAGAGAGAGAGAGAATAAAAGAGAGAGAGAAAAAAACATTGAATCATAATAAGCTTTTAATTTCTCTGTCCTGTGAATGTCAGGGAATGAAAAATATCTAATGTTATACATCATACATACGAGTTATACTATAACAACATTATATTACAATATTTATATTATCATAGATGGTATTTACGTACATTTGTCCAGATATCAATATACGCCTATCTGTCTTTTATATGGACGTGTCTTCTGAGTTATCATTTTTGCTAATATACTCTCTCACAAGTAGTGAAGTGCCTATCTGCTCTGTCAGTTGGACTGAAATTGATAATGTCTCCTTGACAGTTCTTAGTCTATCTGTGTGTCTTAACAGACGTTTTATGCCTAGTAATCTGGTGATAGAATGCCTGGATTATGAAAAAGACTGCATGATAGAACGCTCCCTCCTTTTAACTGTATTTCCAACAGGCATGACTCTCATAACTCCTGAAGCAGGTATAGCATATCTGTAGTTGTAAATACATGTTAGGAGCCAAGCTTGTGACCATGCGCTTGTGACCATGCGTTTTTGAAGATGATTCATGCAAACAGACCATTGCATGGGGCACTATGCTGAAAATAGTGTCTAATAAAGAATGCTGCTCTCTAACCTAGCACAGAGTGTCTCAATGGGGTTTGAACAGCTTCTGTCTGGCTTCCTCAAATTCTTGCTGGAAAAAGATTCATCATCCCAAAGCCATGTGTAACCAAAGAATAGGCTCGCTCCACAACGTGTCCCCTTGTCTGTGGAATGGCACCATTCGCAAATAAGCACTCGCGCTGAGGTGGTGCGGTGGTATTTAGAGCAACGACAGGACTCTGAGACGGGCGGAGGGGAACTGGGCTCTAATCACACCTAACCCAGCAGGCCCTTGCTCCTCCCAACGCTCAGCCATCTCTTTTTCTCCCATAATGCTCTCTCTCTCACACACACACACACACACACACACACACACACAGTAGGAATTAATATTCAAAGGTGAAGGTGGCGGCACCAGAGCATGTAACGTCTATCACGCCTCGTATGCGTACCGTCACTAACCAGTGGCAGTTTGTTGGCTGTAATGGCATTAAGAAACTGATCGTTTACAATTTTTTTCCCCCTTGAACCCCCTCACCCCGCTCTTCAGGGATCATGTCCCAATAATTTATGCTCGAACCGCGTAATAGGAACAATCCTCGCAGCTTACGGTCAGCACATTATGAGGGACTGCATGAGGAAATGATAGTAAGACCTTCTTTATTAAAACCCTCGTTTGTATCCCTCCCTTAAGGGGGTTGGGGCCAAAAGAAGGAAATAATATGTCTGAGCGAAAACAGCAGCTACAACAGCTCTGCCTCGCCGTTAGCGTACGTAATTAATTGCGTACGTGATTTTTTTTTTTTTGGGACGGCGCAGGCGGGAGAGTACGACGGGTTTCGTCCCTCAACTTTACCACGGCCCAGACGGTGAAATGACCCCCCCGTGGTTGATGTATTGCTGTCAGTCGGTGCGTCTCTGCCCCCACTCTTTCCACGTGGAGAGAAAGCAAAAGTGTTTTATTTGCGCAATCCATGTCATGTGTCAAATCTTTAATCATGTTTCTGTTTTTGTACAAATGAGAATGGATTGACGTTTTGAACCCACCGAAATGAAAGGTGCCTGCAGGTTAATAGTGGCTTATATTTTGCTCAATTTGCACACTTACTCATTTCCAATATCATTAGGGAAATTAGCTGGGGTGATTTATTCACTTATTTATTTATATAAATAATTTCAACACATACTGAATCTTAAGCACGCAAATGCAAAGACAGATCACTGGCCCTTAATGCCCTTATAAAGCAGAGAGGAGATAAATCAGGCAATAAACTTGTGCTGTGTTTTGCGTCGCATTAATAAGCATACTTTTAATTTGTTCACTTTGTGTGAGGATCAGGAAAAAAAACTGTCACAATTATGGTCTGGCTTGCGAAGAGTAATGAGAGGTGGGATAGTCTGATTAGGTGAAGTGGGTTGGTCTTAAGCAGCAGTGTTGCCAGCCTCGCAAGTTAAGCTGAATAATCCTGGCTATCCCTATGCTCATACTAACCATGCAAACATATCCCCACTATTGCTAAACAGATGCTCTTTTTTTCTGTCATCACACATATTTATTGTCTTTGAACAGATAATTGGACTGTTAAATGCAATAAAATGAATGACTAAATAATGTTCTAGCTCAATTACTGGTCTTAATCTGCTCACATTATTTGGACTTTCAGACATGAAAATGGTTCTGCAATGACTCCCCAAACCATGGGCCATTTGAAATTTATTGGGAAATCACACAACATGGATCGGCTACAACAAGCATGATATAAAACAGGCCCAGTCCAGTGCTTTGAGTTCACTGAAATATAAAAAGAGAGCGTACGTCTGACTGTAATGACCCATTTGCCCTGTGCCATATTTAACTTTTACCATGTTAGACACTGAAAGCCTTTGCGACAGTTTCTGGCAACATTGTCGAATTAAGCTCACGATCAATACAGCGCTTGTATTAAAGAGGTCCTTCGCCCCCCTCACAACACACACACACACACACACACACACACACACACACACACACACACACACACAGGCCATAATGTATAATAAATCAGAGGGTGGGAAACACTGATGCCCATTCGCACGGCTGCACTGACTAACTCTTAGAAAAGGGGCGAGTTTGGTGAGAGGCTGTGGAGAGTAATGAACAGTATTTTAAGTTGGCCACTTTAACCCCACACCCTGTCAGCACTGACCTTTCCCCAACCCCAACTAATGTC
>NC_063212.1:10942828-10945328 GCF_017589495.1 Alosa alosa
TCCTTCAAGTCTGTTTTTGAGGTGCTTTTGAGTTTGAGGGATTGTTTTCTGTTTTGGAATGTCGCCGCCGTTGAGTTGAAAAGTTGAAAAGAATAAGAGTGAGTAAGTGTGGAGACATTGTGTGCATGTAATGTGCTTTCGCTCACTTGATGAAGTAATTCCGATTTCATCTTTTTAATTACATTATTTATTGTACCAGTGATCTTGGTAAGTTTTTATACAGCATTTATACGTTTTTATAAAGTAATCAGGAAAACCTTGACCTTGTATTTAGGTCATCTCTCAGGATCAGATCTCATTCAGTTCAGAGCATGTTTTGGCAAACTGCAGTCTGGTATCAACAGTGCAATCTGGAATGGAGACATGATAAACAAACATGTTTACAACAAACAGACATGTCAAAAAAGACACATTTGCACATCTTGATGCTTTGGATGAAAGTACCTGAAAATATGAAGAAATTATAAATGCCAAATACTTTACACAATTGTCTGGAAAACTCATAATGTCATTCTGATCTTCGTTTTCCATTGTTTGTCCCTTTTTATTTGATTGCTTTCAAGTACAAATTGCACACCATTGTTTGTGTGTGTTTGTGCGTGTGTGTGTGTGTGTGTGCATGCGTGTGTGAGTGTGTGTTCATACGTGTGTGTGTGTGTGCGTGTGTACCTGAGTGTATGAGTGTGTGTGAGAATATGTGTGTGTGTGTGTGTTTGAGCTCTGTGCACTTTTAACTTTCCTCTGTCACACTGTCCTTTGTGGCCTTGTGTATGGATGTTGTTGGTGGGGTGTGTTTGGGTGTGTGCGTATATGTATGTGTGTTTGTGTGTGTGTGTGTGTGTGTGTGTGTGTGTGTGTGTGTGTGTGTGTGTGTGTGTGTGTGTGTGTGTGTGTGTGTGGAAAGGGTGATGTCCCTATTGCCGGGGGGTCACACTGAGTACAGTGCTCTCGCCGGGTAGGAATATATGTCATTTGTCACCGCCGGCACAGGAACTTTGAAACAGTAGCGTGGCTGTGAAGGCCGAGGCATAAATCACAATCATCTTGAATACAGACTGACTGCCACTCTATCCTTGCAGAATAACACTCAGACAACAAGTGATTTGTGTGTCCCACTTTGAGCACAGCACCCTTCTGCAGAGGTTTGTGTGACGCCGCGGCGCTAAAGAAAGTTGTCACCCTCACCCCTGCCTGTTCTCCACCAATCACAGAATTATGGTAAATATACTGACTCCAAAAAGTACCGCATGGACAGGGCAAACAATGACACTGCCACAGTCATCACCAATGATATTGTTTATTTATGTTTTTCAGGGCTGTATGTTTTGTCGCTACTTGCCCGGGATTCTGTAAGCCGGCTTGGCCCTATGAGACACAAGCCGCATTAAAGCTCCACGTCCACTCATGGAGCTAATGACCAAGTGGATGATGGACTCTGGCTATGGCGCACATATTGTATGACATGTAACTGCTTCTGTGTATGTATGTGTGTGTGTGTGTGTGTGCATATGTATGCGTGCGTGTGTGCATATGCATGTGTGTGTGTGCGTATGCGTGTGTGTGTGTGTGTGTGCATTAGAGGTGGGCGATATGGACAAAAAACTAGATGTACCGCAGAGCGGTACAAAATATGACCGCCGCCCAGTCCAGCACATTTTTTCCACAAAAATAAATCACGCTGAAAGGCCTATATGATTCTAACTGTCTCACTAAATTGCATTATCCACTCTCAATTCTCACTGGTATCTGCTAGACCAGGGGTCCCCAACCTTTTATGTACCATGGAACGGTTTGTTTCCTATTTTTTTTTAATATTGAACAACTTGAAGCTACATCTATAAGTGTGAACATGCTTAACAAAATATGGGAACAAAACATGGGAACTAAACGTGCATTATGAATATAATCAGTGCGAGCCCTGTGCTTGTTTCCCTGCAACAAGAAGGTTCCATCTGGGGGTGATGGAAGACAGTCAGTGTGTTTGAAATGTCCAGTCGATTGCGCAATTTGGTCTTAGTTGCAGTCATTGCCGAAAACCCGGCCTCGCATAGATACGTGGTGGGAAATGGACTATTCGGGATATTGACAAATGGGTTGCGGACCCACTCAATGGTTTGCCGTGGATCTTTGGAGGATGGGATGTAACACTCAAACTCATTTGAAAGCGCTTAACAAGGTGATTTGCACCAGCTGCGAGGAGAAAGGGCCCTGCCTCAGTCTCTCCCAAAACCCCACTACTGTTTGGAACATATCAAATACACCCCGGTCCACTGTCAGTCCCCCATATCAAGCTTGGCTTTAAATACAGCGCACTTTATCTGCCAGTTTAAAGACAGGTCGTCATTCTCCCTGGAGTGACAGGTTGAGGTCTGGCTACAACCCGAATAATATGTCACACAGGTAAGCCGAAGTTTTGACACCCAGCCCTCATCGCTAAAATGTGCAGCTAACGGTGACTTTTTTTTATGTAAGAAATCTCTGCAGCGGCTCATAACTCAAA
>NC_063212.1:10950328-10987828 GCF_017589495.1 Alosa alosa
AGGCAACTAAAACAATGGAGTCCTCCAATCCCCACTCTCTCATCTGAGTACACTCATGCACTAACACACACACACACACATCCCCGGTATCACACTCACACTTGTAAACTGCGCCATTTTCCCCTCTTGCAGATGTCCAAATATTTGAGAAGGAGAGGTGCTGAGGTGAGGGATCGAGTGCAGCACAGTAATCTACCACTTGACTCTTACTTGGGAAGAGATGGAGAAAAAGTCATTCAAGTAGCCCAGGCTCTAGATAGCAGGCTCTGTCCAAAGTCACTACTTCCCTTAGACACATGCATGTATAGTTCTGTACTATACGTATGTATAGTTCTGCACTTTCACTATACTTAAGGAAATTATAGTATAGTCATCTCATACATCAGGGAATTTAATGTAATATAGAACTTTACATACCAGCCACATCTCATATATCATTCAACCTATCTTTACTTGATTGCCTCCAGAACTTTTTTTTATGTAGGTTACACCTTTTATTGAAGTGGTTAAAACTTTGAAACCCCAGTGATGTGCTTTAACGTTTTGGCATAGACACAGACTCGCAAACTCCTTCAAATCCCCTGTCATAACAGTCGATGCTAGGATTAGGCTTCTGTAGACGTCGGAGTTTCAATTTCACCCATCTTGGCATTGTTCTCCCAGAGCTCTCACTGAGCTTGTCATGTTGAACTATTGCAGCTAACAACTCCTTGTGAGTTTCCTCTCTCCCTTCCACGTCTCTCAATCTACTCATCTATGTCTGTGTTGTGCAGGATATTAGTTGTTTTTGTTCGTTCTGTCCTGTAAACATATTGAAGAGGTTCATTAGGCTTACTGTATTACTAATTCTTACTGTTTCTCTGTACAAACCAATAAGGTAAAATTGTGTACCTGACAAGTTTCGGCTACCTAGCCTCTGTAGCCTTCATCAGAGGTGTCACGTGAAACTTGTCAGGTACACAATTTTACCTTATTGGCTTGTACAGAGAAACAGTAAGAATCTGTCCTGTAAACATTTGATGTTAGAAGTAGATGACCTTAGAAAGGGTCCTAATGATATAAGGAACACATTACTGTAGGGATGCAGTTGCATACATAACATTGATGCCCCAAACAAACAGGTGAGAAACTGGTTCTATATTGAAAATAATGTGATTGATTTTGGTTTATTTGAATCATGTCCCATCAATACTATTAAATTAAGTTTCCTGTATCAGAAAAATAAAGAAAACTATTTTATTAATTTGTTTCCTCAAAGGCATGTAATTTGTCTTCATGTTTTAATTAAAATAGTAAAAATGATTGCAAATGTCATGCAAGTCGCAAATGTCAGCAAACTTATGAATACCAAATAGAGATTTTTATTTTAGGAAATACACACAATAATCATTATTCATCCATTAACTGAAAGCAACATTATGAATACAATATTTGAATTCCTTTACAATTCCACTTTGGATAAAGACATTTTATTGAGCATCATTATATTATTTTGATCAATTTTGATCTTTGTTTTAATGAATAACCCTCATTCAACATTTTGACCCATCTGTATCTCTTAGACCTGTCCTCAGTGTCTAAGGGCGGGCTTACTCACTTTGTCTCTCTTGTGTGTGTGTGTGTGTGTGTGTGTGTGTGTGTGTGTGTGTGTGTGTGTGGTGTGTGTGTGTGTGTGTTGTACCAGCACCTGCGGAGGGCACATGTGACAGGAGAAGAGGGAGGACCCGCGTGTGTGATGAATGCCTCCCGTTGTTGAGAGCCACACAGAACGTCCCTGAGTTTAATCAAAACTTTTTCTTTGCCAGATTAGGTTTCTGCCGCCATCACGCCACTCGTGTCAGCTTGACATCAATCAGAGGCGGCACAACTCTCAGCCTACGCCGTGCGTGGGGGTGGGGGGTGGGTGTTTGGGTGAAGCAGCACACCCAGTCTGGGATACAGCATAGGGATGGCAATCTCAGACTCCGCTGCCACCTCTCCCTGGGCTCTCCATTATGTTTTTGTGCAACTCAAACCCAATACAGTATGTATAATGACCCCAGCCTCCTCATATAAATGTTTGATTAGAATAATCTGGCTCTGCGGAGAGAACATATCTCTGATTTAGGGGTCACATTGGGGAGCAGCTTTCAAAGCCATGAAATGTCACTTTAATTCATTTGCAACTCTCCAGTTTGTTTTTCATACAGTGGCAGCAACAATGAGCCTCGTCTTAGGGCACTTTGAGAAGAATAGAGGCCTCTGTTAATGAGGAGAGGCAAGCGTTTCACGAGAGACAAGTCAATTGGTAAAGTATTCCTCCAGACACTTCAGAGCAGATCGACAAATCATTAGCTTTTGAGTCACCGCTGAGACTGCCAGGCATGTTTTGACTCTTCCAAATCCTTTAATGTCATGGCATTAATGATTTGTTGATAAAACACAACCCTTTTTGATTTTGGGCAAAAATTAATTCCCAAAATGTTTTATGTGTGAATAAAAACTTTAAAAACCTCAAAAGCCTTATGCAGTTTTTGTATTATTATATATCTAAACAAAACAGACTACACCCTGGGAACTGTACTCTATCTGCTTCTATAACATGGTTAATAGGAATGGAAAGAGCTCATAACACTTGAAACAATCATAACTATGTCTCCATGCCTTTTGCTCGATGTGTAGACACCTCAAGACCATGACCTTACGTCGGCGCTGGAGCCATATCAGTCGGGAGGCATGCGCCTCATCGCAGATACGACACAAAGGAAAACACTTTGCAAAGTCTGGACTCTCTCTCTCTATTTCTGCAGTACACAAAAGCACATCCCTATGACTGCACAAATGGCTTACGTCTAAACAAATATGTCATGATCGATGTGTCAGACACTTGGAGATAGCTGTTTATCAGGGGCGGAAAATATGAGGAGATCACTTAGGCTGGTCGGAAAACACTTGCACATTCGCCTCCTGTTAGTCTTTTTATGGATGCGGTGCATTTTTTCCCAAGACAAGCTGGACACTAGCACCATACTCCCGAGTATTCCCACATTTGTCAAAACATGAACCCAAACAGGCCTACATTCCTATGCCGTTTCAACCGCTCATTAAGAACCATTCAAAGAGTTCCGACTGAACTGACACTTCTCCCATCCTTTAAAAAACACAATACATTTCCAAACTACACACAAGTTTCGAGAAAAGGAAAAAAAAGTGTACCACAATGATGTTGACGGATGAATTAACATTTACCTTGAGCACACTTCTCTGTCAACTGTCTCATTAAGCTGTTACAATCCCCTTCCAGTGAGTGGCTGCTGCACACACTATCTAACTGGCGGTGCATCTCACAACGTGTCAGAAAACAAATGTATCCAGGCAACACAGAAAATAATACGTACACGTGTATTAATCTCCTCTGAACTGTGTTCACTGAACCCAACACATCTACATGCTTTTTCAAAGACTGTCAAGACTGTATCAAGGAAGAGAGAATTCTACCTGAAGGAGGCTGTTAGGGAGAGAAATGCACACACACACACACAACACACACACACACACACACACACACACACACAACACACAACACACACACACACACACACACACACACACACACACACACACACACACACACAGACAGAGGCAAACAGTGTTGCGGTAAAGTGGAAGACCTCAAACAGCCCCTCTGTGACAGCCGGTGAGGCGCTGCCGTCACCTCGCAGACAGATGACGGGGAATGACAGCCTTCGGAGGGAGCGCACCCGCCCAGCCCTGATTGTAATCATTCGGTGTGAGATTGTGCCGGTGGCGACGGTGGCGTGTCTGCCAGCGCTGGGGTGGGGTGGGGGGGTGGGTTGTGGGGTTGTCTTCATGCGGCGCGCCGGTTTGCGTCTTTGTCATTTTAAACAAACAACACTAGCAAATACTAGATAGGATTGCATTCACTGCTGTCAATTGTGTCCAATCTAATCTATCAGTCAATCTGGGACTGGCGTACTTGTCTGTGACTGTGTGTGTATGTGCACACACTTCTCTGTGTTGTGTGTCTGCAGATACCTAAGACCTCTTGTGCGATCAGAGCCAAATAATCTAATACTTACTGCTTCCTGGCTGTCATGCAAGTGGATAGAGCACTATTTCTCTGATTCCCATGCAGAATAGGCCATTTTGTCTCTCATATTCTGAGTAGAATAAAAACAAAATTATTTACCTTTTAGGTCACAGTGCAGCGGTGCTGTAGAATTTCCTTGCAAGTACAAAACCAGATGAGTAAACATTCTGTTAATTTTCACTGGGGAGAACGGTGGAAATTAGCCAACAGCGGAACCTTCAAAGGGCAGTACATGTTCCGTTATTTAGCCTACTGCATTTAGTCTTATTTCTCCTAAAAGAACAATGCATAGTCAATCATCAGTACAGATTTGTCAGAATTAGGATTGCCACTCATGGATTTAATGAATGAAAGAACTTGTGGTCTTGTACTAGTTTATCTCAGTCACTTCTAAAATAAATGGTCCCTTTAATTCTGTCTTTAATTACTTTCCATTTGTGGTGCAGATTAACAAATCAGTACAATCAACATGACCACAGACAGTGACAAAACACCACTGCAAGTGATATCAGATGATGCCTCTGACGAATTTACAGGTCATATAACACTATGTTTTGACAAGATATGTGTTCTTTGCAGCTGAAACCACAAATAAAAGAACAAATAAAATAAGGCTGAAGATCATGACAGAAGTGTTGACTATGTGCTAAAGATCTGTACAACCCAATTAGAGTCAATGTCGCTCTGCAAGTGTTGCGTTCTCTGCGATTGGGAACAAGCGGTCATTCCGCTCCCTAAGCGGGCAGATGGGCCATGATTGGGAGTCTGCTCCGCCCCAACACAGCTCTCTTTATTCCGATTCGATTAGCAGGGGCTAAAGCCATCAAGATTTTTTTTTTCTCCCCCTGGTCAAAATGAATGCTTGCATTAATCCCGCAATTTCCATTTAAAACGTGGGGCCATCGACTTGATTAATAAGGGCTGATGCAGAATAATTGCACGGCAAACACAAGGAGGGAGTTGAGTGTGTGTGTGTGTGTGCGTGTGTGCATGTGTGTGTGTGTGTGTGTGTGTATGGAGAGGACCACAGCTGGGGCCACAGGCCTGATGCCTTCTGGGAATGGAGAGTGCCAAAGGAAGAGCAATGGCCATGACTTAGCCGATGGATTCCCAAGCCCCTCCTTGTACACAATTAACGACCGGGGAGCTTCCAATCATTTGCATCTCCCCCAAGAGTGGTGACTGGTCAGATCAGCTAGGGGTGAAGGGGTCAGATGGCTGAGAGCAGAGGTCAAACCAACGACAAAACCGTAAGCCCTGTATGAAGGGGAGGACAAGAATAAAAAAACAACAAAACATACATTAAAATAGATGATTTAATAGAACTGAAATGCTCTTGACCTTCTGACGCAACAACATACATTCCCACAACCACATCTACGATTGTTTTCAATAATAAGAATGTTAAGAGTGCAAATAGGTGAAGCAGAGGCAGAATTGTTTGGTGCACATTTAATTAGTAGTGATCAATCTCGGAGGCCTGTGTTTGAGCATTCAATAACAAAGGAATCGATGATGGCAGCCCAAGCGGGAGAGGACAAACAACGGCCCGTGTTCCTGGAGGAGGGATTATAGGTTAACATTTATTCGGTGGAGATATTGTAATGCCTCAGTCGCTGGTATAATATTAAACCGGTCATCCATCGCCATCCATTACAAGTGTCTCATTGATCGTTACACCCATCGACTTTTGCGGCGTTTCCTGATTCTTTCACTTCTTGCTTCTCCAAGGCATGCTGTGGAGACAGCGTTTTCTTTTTCTGCTTTAAATTGTTTGCCGTTGTTTAAAAAGCCCCTGCAAGTCTAAGTCTATTGATGTGTTATTTTTTCCCCTGATATTTCTGACAACTGTAGGATAAACTTGCAGAAGTTTTGTTGGCCCAATTTCATTTTAGTTTGGCACTGACTATACATAGTGCATTCAAAGGTAAATGAAAACAGCCATATCTAGCAGTGTTTACATCCCATTTCTTTTAAGTATTAGGTTATTGCTGTGGACACGTTCATTTAATCTAATTCCATTTACCTTTACAATGTGGCCTTCTGACCTTGATGACTGCCTAAATCAACCAGGCTACACTTATTGAAATTGCTACCCTTGTATATGTTTTGCAAAAAACTGTACATAGCTTTTCATGGCATTTTTATACAAGAGAGTATTGATCGATCCCCACTCACATGTGCAGGCGTTGCGTCCACTTTAAAGTGTGGGGGTCAGATTGAAAAGCACAGGCCACTTTTCACTAATGGCGGCATAACCAGGTGAGCTGTTGCTAGTGACTATCTCCAGGCCTCCTTCCTCAGCTTCAAAGTGGTGGCGTGGTCTCAAGGTTAATGCTGGACAAAATGGGAGAACAAGGTGGGGGAAAAAGAGGGAAAAAAGTTGTCAAAATGAACATTATTTGGAGGTGGAGGCTCGCTTCTGCCTCTTGCCCGGGAATAGATAGGCTTTCATGTTGGGAGGGAAGCATTCCCACATGTTTGAAAATATGACTAATGCTCTGGGGATCGAGTTCCGCGGCCTCCTTCTGTGCTGTATCAAAACACCTCATTGTTAAACAGCTTCGGAGGGGGAAATTGAGCCTGACACTATTTTTTATTATGAAAACACAGTTTAGATCTGCCCGGCCCTGGCGATTACCGCAGCCTTTAAATCTGCTGCACACTTTGGCACCTCTCTCTCTCTCTTTCTCCCTCTCTCTCTCTTTCACTCTCTCTCTGTCTCTCTCCCTCTCTCTCTCTGTGTTGAGCCTAAACAGGATGATGTGTGTTCCTGTGTAATCTAGCAGGCTCTTGTGGCACAGCACATGTCTCTGCGTGTGTAATAGAAGTATTGATCTGAGCGTGTGTGTGTGTTTGTGTGTGTGTGGGTGGAGCTGGATCTTCAGATTTCCATGCTCGCCCTTGACACGCTCACTTATTGTCATGTGGTGGCGTTTAGAACGACACACACACACACACACATGGTTTATTGGCATGTGTACATGTTCCTTGGCATCACGCGACCCTTGTGCCCAGCATCTGTTTGGCATTCCTTCACTTTACTATACATGGCATGGAAAAAAAGCTGCAGTCCTGTAACAGTAGTAGCACTGTGCAGTGTTGTTTTTGAAAAGGGTAAAATCACACGTGCGTTTCCCACAACTCTCTCACCAAAAACATTGACAGAGATGCCCGTCTCACTACGAGACATCTGCGCCACCCTAGGAGCTCCCAAACAAATAAACAAACAAACAAACAACACACACACACACACACACACACACACACACTGAAAGCCAGTTGAAGTCAAAGCAAACAAAACAACAAGGCACCGGCAAAGCACAACATATGCTTATACTCTTGATGATTTGAGGCGCGGTTCCCCTCTACTAGGCCGAGTTACAGCTGAGTGGTGTCTGCTGTGGCACCCGCTCCGTGCCCATCTGCTGGCGCTGAGCTCTGGGTGCGCCACGGTCCCCCCTCTGGCTGTTTAGTGGCAACCCAGGGAGACGGCAAATATGGCGTCGCACACTATAGCTGATGCTATAGCATATGTACAAAGTGTACTTTGAGCTGGTGGCCCTGCTTTATCATGCGGCACCGCGCGTGCACCTACACACACACACACACACACACACACACATACTGTATTCACACACTCTCTCTCACACATACACACACACACACACACACACACATCCACAGCAACTCACAGTCCTTCTGTCAAGAGTCCTGCTGCATGTTAAGATGCAGTTTGGGGGATGTGTGTGTGTGTGTGTGTGTGTGTGTGTGTGTGTGTGTGTGTGTGTGTGAGCTGGAGAGTGGAGTGGGGAAGGCCCCTCTCGAGGGCTGTCAGGACCTTAAGCCTGGCTCAAGAGGGCTTATGCAGATCCAATGTCCTTTTCTCGCAGCAGGCCCATTTCACAGTCAGATTACCATCAGAGTGCTGCCTCTCCTTCCCAAAGAGGGGGAGAAAAAAGGTCTGTGGAGGGGTGGAGAGGGGGGGGGGGGGGGGTATGTTCAGCTCCATGCTAACACCAACCGACCCCTCAACAGCAGGCCCCGGGGCAACAATAGCACCGTTTGCACCGTTGTGTGCAAAACTACACATGGAGTTCATTTCAGCCACAGACTCAAGTTCCGTGGTGAATTAAAAAAAGGAGATGAGTGCAGAGATGAAATTTGTTATTCCAAATTTTAGCTGAATTAATGTTCGTGCAGTGCCGTGACCAATGTCTGTGGTCTCAATATGCTTTACAGACTCTGGCCCAAAACCAACAGAGGCACCCCCCCTCTCAGAGTGGTAATGTTCATGGTGATTATGATGATGATGATGATGATTATGACTGTCTCTACAAAGAAGCTTTAATCAGTGTGCATGCAATGTGACAACATTAGTAACATTTGTTTTATATTGGCTGATGACGAATTAGCACTAATGACCCAGATGTATTTGAGGGAAATTAAGGTCTTGAGTTTCCCCTCAGCAAATAACCATTTACTTTTTCACACACACACACGCACACCAAACACACACACACGCAGACGGACGCACACACAAACACACACACACACACACACACACACACACACACACACACACACACACACACTTGTGTCGCTACAAGTTTATTTATCTTTAGTTCCCTCCTGTGAGGAGCCAATCAGAACACTGTGGCAGCTGTCACTCTTGGTGACCTGTGAGCTGCGCTGAACACTGCTGGCATGCTGATTGAGAGAGCACCGGTGGGGGTCACACTCACCAGTGGAGTTAGTTAGTGTATGTGTGTGTGTGCGTGTGCGTGCATGTGTGTGCGTGCGTGTGTGTGTGTGCGTGTGTGTGGTGTGCGCGTGTGTTTTGTGTGTGTGTGTGTGTGTGTGTGTGTGTGTGTGTGTGTATTTATGATGTCTTAAGAACCTTTGGGCCCTTGTTCTAGTGTATTTGCCTCAGTTCTGCAAGAGATGCAAAGAGACTAAGTGCCAAACAGGCAGCCATCAGAGCGCAGGTGGGAGGCATGCAGCCCCATTACAGAGCTGACACAACAGTACTGCAGAGACAGGCCCTCAGCAGAGAGCCCTGCACTTCAACTCAGCTATGGATAATAGAATAATCATGGCAGGATTGAACTTTAGTCTAAACTACATTGTATCCTTAAGACAATTATATCATGCCCATTTAAACTATATGTAATTTTACATTCTTTACATTGCATTGTTTTGTTGTTACTACATTAGTACTGATGAATGTGTCAGCCTTCTGGGAAAATATGTGAGGATGCCACTTAATTGGTGTTTACACTTAACAGTAATTTGTATTTGCAGTGGTCACATTAAGTTTGATTGTTCAGTTCCTGTGTGACAATCAGATTTGTTTTCACTGTGTGACTTATTAACAAACTGCTGTTTTGCATTGGGGCTTGTAAATAACTTCCAATTGTTTTGCCATGGGAAATTACATTGTCAGTTACTACCTAGCCTATCACTGACAAATAAAATAAATAAAGTACTAAGAATTTGCTGTTTTGAAATTTGTGGGAATATAGATTGCAGGCTAAAATGGTCAGATTTTACATTTTGGTATGATGTCTCCACATACAGCTCTGGAAAAAAAAGAGACCACTGCACATTTTTCTGATGCCCTCCTATGGTTACGGAATGACATCCAAATGAGTTGACGGTCATATTCAAATTTGCAATGGTCTCTTAATTTTGAATATGACCGTCAGCTCATTCGAATGTCACTCAACAGCAACTGTAGGATGACATCAGAAAAATGTGCAGTGGTCTCCATTTTTTCCAGAGCTCTATATTTGATTTAGCAGAAACTCATACATTATACCTTTAATCATGAGCTGGGCCTTGAGGGGTGCCTTCGCCTGCTTTTACAGTCTTGGACGTCACTAGTACACCAATAACTTGTGAACACCAAGTAATCAGGTGTTATATTCAGCTCTACCAGAGAGACTCGGAGAGTGAAGTGCGGCTCGAAGGTTTAACGAGATAACATGAAACAATATTTCATCAATGCTTGATGAATGTACATTATTTCAAACACCATTAGATCTATGTTCCTATTATGCATTTTGTGTCAGGGTAAAATAAACATGATCTGTGTTGTTTTCGTCTATAAATTTTACAGAGCATCAGAGGAGAGGAGATGAGAGGAAGAGACTATGTGTGTGTGTGTGTGTGTGTGTGTGTGTGTATGTGAAAGAGAGATATAAAGGTGTGAAGAAGCACTGTGAGGTTAGGGAAAGTTTAGGCCCAGACGGCGGGGTCAGCAGTGGTCCCTCTGGGCCCCTGTGGGACAGGTTGTGTGAGGGCCATGCGCACCGCCGCGTTAAACCACACTAAAGAGCGGGGTGATGAAACAGCCCTCCGCACCTCCCTCAGCAACACTCTGCTCCCCGTCGATAGACACATACGCTTTCAGCTGGGGCTGCAGTCAGGGGAGATGGGCATGACTCATTCCAGCTAAGGGAGTGTACACACGCTCCCACTAACACTCTCTCACACACACATTCCCACTAACACACACACACACACATTCCCACTAACACACACTCACACACACATACACACACACACACACATTCCCACTAACACTCTCTCTCTCACACACACACACACACACATTCCCACTAATACACACACACAAACTGCTCCCAAAGCACCACCTGTTTGCAGTGATGCTGGGCTGAGGCAAAAGGAACAGTGCTTCTCATGCAGGTGACCTCCTGGCGTCCACCACAGCGTGCTGTTTGTGCAAATATTTGTGTTAGTGTGTGTTAGGGTATTTTGTGTGTATGTGTAGATGTAGTGCTAATTCTAATTCTAAGTGCACACAAACACACACACACACACACACACACACACATACACACACCAACACACACACAATTGCAAGGTATTCAAGGCGAGGCTCTTTTTCCCCCCTAAAACGATTATGTGTCAGCAATCCCCCAACAATTTGGTTCCTGCCAGTGTGGTAGTGAACTCATCGCACCCATCAGGGGAATTATGCAAGCAGCGATGCAGGTCTCACCTGACAGCGTGCAGATCGTGAGGCCAGGGGCTGCTCGTCATGTGATAACTCAGCCCTGACCAGTTCAAAGCTGATTTGGCAAGGGGCTTGATTGCTGGCAGCTAATCATTTTAGCAACACCTAGGAGCAAGACACTTCAGGGAAAGGGAGAAAAACAGAGAGGGGGAGAGAGAGTGAGGGGTGAGAGAGAGAGTGAGGGGTGAGAGAGAGAGAGAGAGAGAGAGAGGGGGGAGAGAGAGAGATGGGTAAGAGAGAGAGTGAGGGGTGAGAGAAAGAGAGAGTAGGTTTTTCCCTTCCTTCCTTCTTCCTGTCTTACTACTGGCCTTCCTCGGTTGAACTCACAGTGAACCCATTTTTTTTATTTATTATTATTATTTATTTATTTCCATCTAGCTCTTTCTGTCCTTGTTAGACAGTTGTTTAAGGCTTAAGTCTGTATTGTTCTCACTATTTTTTTATGAGAGTGTAAGGAGTGATTGGGTTGCTAATGACTTGTTATATGGTTCCAGCAGATGATTTGGAATTTCAAACACTAAGTGGAACTCCAATAATATGGGACACCGTTAATGTCATGTATAGCATTTCCCTTAACCGACAATTTTATTTGGATAAATATGGAATGGTCATTCTAACAGTTAATCACCCCTTGCTCTGTCCAGTTTAAATTACTGGTGTTTTTGAAGCCAAGTTGGTGTTCGAGAGACAGATGCTGCTATATAGATACGAGGAAACCACGTCTGGCTGTCTGACCTGGGATCAGCACTTTGAGCCAGAAGGAGGTCTGAATCGGAGCCAAGGGCAGTACTGGGGTCAGCAAGGGGTCTGTGGCTCAGGGCCGCGAGTGCTGACGAGAGCTTACAAGGAGACAGGTAGGTGTGTGTGTTTGGGGGGGGTGTTTGAGCTGTGAGAGCTCATCAGGATCCGAGAGAGAAACACACTGAGAGAATGTACCACTGCCAGGGTCAGGATCTCTCTCCCCTCTACCCACTGGATGAGCTGCAGCGCCGACTTACTCCACTGCTGGGCTACATGTATTTTAATGAGCACTCAAACAGAGAGAGAGAGAGAGAGAGAGAGTGTTTGTGTGTGGGTGAGAGGGAGAGGGAGTAGTCTTCACTCTGTCCCTGGAATATGCTCATAGACAATCTTATGCTACACTTAATGTGTCTGAGAGAGCAATTTGGCCTGAGGGTTTCCCCAGGGTATTTCTCATCCTCCCTGTCTCTTTTGTTGTTTAAAGTTATGTTTCCCCCCCACCCCCGCAGCTCTCACACTTAAATCCCACACCGTGTCCTATCTTTAAATAAAAAACGCTTCCTGTTTTCTGTCTCCTCACCTGAATAGGAGTTGCCCGCGTGTATTCCCATACATGGCGATTTTGATTTCAAATGTTTGACTGATCCTGTACTTCTCAATGTGATGTGATGTGTCTATCCACGCCGTGAATCAAACAGACATAAGCACACGGCACATCACAGCAGGTACTCACTCTCTACACCCCCTCGTTGCTTATAGTGCCAAATGAGAAATTTGGTTTGCCATTGTGATGAAAATCCTGTCGGTACCATCTTATCATATTACATTCAGTTGAAGCCTGCTGTGAAACTCTATCGCACCGCTGTGGTGCTAAGCTCACGTACCAGGGAGATGCTAAACTCTTAACATTTTGCCCTAAGCACCAAGCACGTGCTTGCTTTCAGCCACTACAAAGTTACTTTATAAAAAAAAAAAACATATCTTGTTGGTTTCCTTATTTATTTGTCAGTTCAACTGTTTTTTCCCCCAGAAGACATAAACAGAAGAGCATAGCATTTCATTTCTCTTTTACATTTTGACCTGAGAAGCTATTCAGTTTTCTGCAGGCAATTTGTTCCAGGTAACAGAAGCTTTCAGCTGAAGAAAGTGGCATCCAGGGAATGGTCTGGGTGGGGGTGGTTCATGTTTTACAAAACGTCGATGGATTAAGAACAAAGACCATCGATGAAGGGGTGGCCGAGACAAAACATTCTCATTGAAGAACAGAATAAGGCAAGAATGAGTTGTTGAGGAGATAATGCAATGGACATGTATGTTGGCCATGCAGATCATGGTTGTGAAAATCCACCACTTAATAGCAGCTTAATAGCAACTGTGAGAATGATTAGTCCACCTCTGTTTCAGAATGAGAAGAACAATGCTCAAACAGTCATCAACTCGAGTAGCCTCTGTTTGCTAAAAATATGTGTATCACTTATAAATGCTACATTACAGCCTCGTAAAGATGGCATTACAACTTCATAACATATGTTCATAAGTAATTTCTACTTTCTACTGTTATTATTTTACCTTACGTTACCTACACCAAAGCTGAATAAAATTATGCAAGATCAAAGTAACCTAAGGTAGCCTATGGCTCTGATGGTCTGCGATTTTTGTTTTTAGATCATTTCAAACAAATCATTAGTCTAACGTGACGGCATCACCTTTGATGGACATTTATTTCCTTTCGTCTACAGTATATTTGACGATGAGGGATTAACATGAATGTCTATCTGACGGACCCCCATGTCGGAAAACAACGCAGAAGGTACACCTTTCTCATTGGAATTTGACGCCAAGAACCCTTGACCATGCGTCAGACCTTTGACGAGTAGGGAGTGAGATTGTTAAAAAATTCAATGCAATTTCTCCATTGACAATTGCGGTATAAGCCATAAAAACTTAACTGCACGTGGTAGACTTAAAACCAGCTATGGCTGTACTAAGCGATGGTATATGCTCATATAGACGCCAAAAGTACATGGGGCACTAACCTTGTTTTGAGATAAATGTCTTTTAATCGCGATCTCTAGGATAAGTACTTCATTACCCACAATCCTGAACAATCCCATATACATCACACAAACTTAGTCAGGGCCAATATACTATCAAATAGACCACTGTAAATGTTAGTTTAAACACTCAACCTTTTCAGGTAGCTGACAGGCTAACCTTTAGCATTTCCGACATTGTATGTCATTACATAATGCAGCTAACATTAGCCTACATACTGCAACACAGGTATGAAATATATTATGTTTTAGTGAGTGTCCAAAGCCACTTTAAATCGGGTCACATTATTGACTGTTGTGTGTCCGAGAGTCAGCTTGTGGGTTTTGTAAGGGCCAGCATGAGGGACAAGACCTAGAAAGTTGTGGTGAGTTAAGCAGGGAGGTTGGTAACGTTCATGCTGCTAGTTAACATTAGCTAGGCTACTGTAGCCTTCATACTGTATGATTCATATCAATCATTAACCTAGGAATACTTCTTTGTGCATTTAATGAACATTTTGTGTAATAATTCACGGCAAATTAATAAACTGAATATGGTGGTCCAAGAGCAGACCATGCACCAGTCCATGCATCAGCCCGACTGAGCAGTGATGACAGCATAGGATGACAGTCAGGTACGAAGCACTGCACCATGTTGCTAACGTTAACCGCTTTCACACACACACAATATAAAATACATGATGATAAATATAAAATTAAATATCAAAACACTATTATTTACATGATTACTCCTGAAATAACTGCTATTAACTGCACATTCACTATATAAAAATCACTGTTTGGAGGAAAGGGTTCGTGTGCTGTCGCCGGTTGGAAATTGTCAAATGGCGCGGTTCATCCTCGCTTATATTATTCAGTGAGGCGCGGTGGTTTATGGGATGAGTAGTTCCTTCACTCGGAAATGAAAATATGTACACAGTCTTGTACCTTTGACTTTTTTTGGATTTTCTCTTTCACTCGAAATGATATGTTGTATGAGTTATGCCGTAGCTGGTTAGCCTAACACATGCTGTAAAACTCTTTAGATACGGATTTTTCCAAAACGTCAATTGGGAATCTTACTTCCGGCACCTAACCGCATTTTGGCTGTGGGCGGGACTGTGCAGCCCTATTTTACAAAGGCATCGAACGTGATTCAGCCAATCACAATCAAGGCCCGGAACTATCAGTTTTAGAATGGAACTTGTTGCGTCTGCCGTCTAGTCGAGTTTCAAACACTAGCTCACTTTGCTATTTTAATATTAGCCCAGCCTCACAAAACTTGATCTTATTGCAGACCAATGCTATTTGCCCATAGTACCAAATGATACAAAATCAGTTATTTGTCTGTCATCATTTTTAACACAGTACAGTAGCATGTTATTAAGGTTTGAGGATCATATTATGACTTGTTTATTTCCACCATGCCTTCTCCTCAAACATAGTAGTAAACATATCTAGTTAGCTTATTTATTTTAGTGGGCTAAATGGTTAAATTTAAGTTGTTAGTCTCTAGTTTCTTGCCATTCTGTTGACGCTTACAGTTTGTGCCTATGAACAGGGCTCTATATTTCTTTCTGTCTTGACAGGACCTGCAGAATTCAGATATGCCATGAGAAATCTTCTAAGCTTTTTCAGGAGATACAGCAGCCTGCACACAGGTGGTAGAGTGAACGCCGGAACCTCCCGTCATTCTTACAGTAGGCTAGCCCATGGCAAGTCAAACGAAGCATTGCGATACCCTGGTGTGCCTAACTGTTGGGCCACACAATTCAGCCACTGCTCACACAATTCAGCGGTAAGGTAATTTTCATGAATTTCCATATATTCCCATGCTTTTCAGAAGGACAGCCAAGTTAGACAGATAGTACATTCATATTATAATATCTACTTGCTACTCCCACTAGCCTACCATGTGGTAAGTCGAGCTGATGCAGAATAAACACGTTTCTCCAGTGCTTCCTCTTTGCCTGTAGGTGTTTTTTGTTTCTCTTTGAAAGACAAACAACAGTGACCATGTTGCAGCAGGATGTTGTTCAGATACATGTTTTAAACATGTGCATGTTTAACTTGTCAAACAAGTTGCAAGCATGCATGGTTAGAACTCAACTTTAAACATGAATAGTTTTGGTTCCAGTAGCCTATACCAGACAATAGTCTCGTGTTGTGTCTTCAACTTCCTTCTCAAATATGTTCAATCAGTTTGTGTGCTTCTGGAGATAACCTGTCAATTGAAACATGGTGCACGTATACAGAAAGATTACTGTAGATTTCAACACACAAGTTACAAGCTCTATGGAAAATCCAAAAGGACTGATTTTTCTGCAGGACCCAGATCCAGACCTAGGGTGATTCTTCTTGCCAACCTGGAGAAGTATTGGAAATTGTCATTGAGGTCAGCGAATGTCAAGGCGGGGACAAGGTGATGGTAGGATACCACAGCTGCCCACACCAATTGATCCAAGGCTCCGAAACAGTAGCCTACATCTCCTTACAGAACAAGGATCTGAGAGGAGTTTGCAGAGATGTAAAAGTCCGGCTTCAGAAAGTAAAAGTCCTGCCATGTATTGGATCTACCTGTGCACTTAACACATATGATTTCAGGTATTAACTGATCTTCCTGGCATAAAAGTTGTGCTAATTAGAATCAGTTGATTAAGCAAATGGTTGGAACAAAAATGTGGCAGGACTTTACTTTCTGAAGCCGGACTTTTACACCTCAGGGAGTTTGCGATCTCTACTGGAGTAGGCAATCAGATCCAATTCTGGAGAACTTTTTCTCCAACATGCTGGCTGTCTGCCTTAGGCCTATATGTGAGTCCAAAAACAACCTTTAACATCAAACCAAGAAAATAGACACATGAAGTAGGAGGCAAAATGTCCATGAACTTGAGCCGAATCAAAGTGGCAGAAATGTTCATAGTCGTTATAAGAGGAGGGCACATTTTTAACAGTATAACCACATTATAAATAGTGTTTATTAACATAGTTGAAGGTTGTGTTCCTGTAACCTTTGCTGAATTGAAAAGGAATGGAAAAAATATCTTAAACTTACTACAGACCCTGGCTACCACAGTATGTATAGCTTCTTAGGCATGATGTAGGACATATTCAAAAATCACTGTATTGTTTTTGGAAGTTAATGAATAATTATATGAACTTACTGAACACCTTGTTTGGAATATTGGTTCGGAATTATTTGTTGATATGCATCCCTTACCCTTCAGAGTAACTGGAAACTGCAATAACCCACATATATAATGTGCAAATAATATATGGCACACAGTAGTATTAATACAGTATAGACCCGGGAAATCCATGCTGTCAAAAAATACATTTTTTTTTTTCGATTATAGAATGTCAGTTTAATGCCTGACTCTATTTGCAGTATTAAGCCAGTGTGTGTGTGCCCTGTCAATTCAGTGTGTAGAGTACAGTCTGCACCCTAATTACACTCCAGGTGTCAAGAGTAACTTCATCACCTTCTACACGCACCAGTCTGTGAAAGAACTCTAAATGAACCCCCCCACCCCAACACCACCACTATCCACCCTCCCTCAACTTCCCCACTTTGCATTGCTGTCATAGACTATTTGCCGCTGTGGTCAAAAATATCCAGGCAACACTCAGGTGTGAGGAACCACTGCAGGTTTATTCACGATACCGGGAGCAGGTCACTAGCAACAACATGTTCCAGTAACACTACTCAAAGTCCTCTAGGGCGAAGCCCCATCTTATACATGTTAATTACATTGGTAATACAAATCACAAGAGTACAATGGTCTTTTCCAAAAATCCTCATACATGCAGAAATACAACAATACATATACACTTCTTGGACATAGCATGTGATCCATGCACCATACGCAAGTCATGTGGCTACTCCAAATAAGTAGATAATTGGTCAATACAATACATATACATCCTTCAGCATTCTCTTGCCATAGTCTAGTTCCTGTTGGGATATTCCTAATATTACTGCCTCAGGCAGAATACCCTTAACTTGTGACAAAGGGGGTCGCATGACCTTTGTTAGAAAATCGTGACATGGAGAGAGCAAATGACAGACAAAGCAAAGTTGATGCACAGTATTGAATGTATAGAAAGCATACACAGAATATAAGAAAATGAATTGTTAATCACTTCTATGTAAGAAATGTAGATTAGTAATAATCACTTTCATAAAAAATGTTAAAATAGTAATCCAAAATTTCTCCTTCACCGCCCTAGCATTGCCTTGAACTCACTGATGAAGAATGTGCGGGCAGGGTTGTGGATATCCACATGCCATCAAGGACATTCTCAGAAATTAGGCAGGAACACTGTTCTCCTCAGTCTTCACCTTTTAAATGTGAATAATACCTCTTAACTCAATTAACTTTGCCCATATCTACAGCTACCGCACATTTTCGCCAAATACTCTCCAGTTGATAATTTCTTCTTCTTCTTCTTCTTTTTCTTCTTTTTCTTCTTTCACAAAAATACCCCTGTCGGTTGCCAGCGCTCATCAGTGTCTGGCGCTGCATCTGTGTCGCTGGTGTCACCTGCGAGGGCACGTGAGAGCGACGAGTGAGACAAAGGGAATGTCATGGGTGACACGCCGTCACCTTCAACAGGAAGTTAATAGAGAAGGAGTGTGTGTCAGCTCTCTCCTCATAGCGTGATGGATCTTCATCCCAGGGCTAAATAATCCCTTAACCCAAGTCTGTGCTCTCCACCATACCCAACAGTACCCAAACACACACACACACACACACACACACACACACACACACACACACACACACACACACATATACACACACACACACACAGCTCACAGTCGTGGCAGGTGAATATGCACCCTCACAGACCTCTGAAGGCTAGCTTGACAGCTCTCAATAAACTCTATCACAGTTTCTCACTATTTTTCTCCCCCCTCCTCCTCCCCACACTATTTTTAATCTCCATTGGAAGACGGCTGGTATTGAGTTGGCAGACGCTAAAATCCAGCTGTCAGCAAAACAGGCTGATATTAAGAGGAACCCACCCCAGCATGCTGGAGGTAGATCTGCACCTTGCCAGTAATTACCCCCTTTTCCTTCTCACTTTGATCTCGCAGGATGATGAGATGCAAAAACCATCAGAGAGGAGACCAGTGGCTGAGCGGCACGGAGGAGTGATTGCGATTTCTTTTTTTAGCCACTCTCCTTTCTTTCTTTATTTCCCTCGTTCTTTCTTTCTTCCCCTTGCTGTCGTTTAAGAGATAGATGAAATTTTTGTACGGAGTTCCACAAAGCTTTTTTATTTCACGAGCGACTCCGGACAAAAAAAAAAGGGGGGGGGGGGAGGGGTAAAAAAAGACACAAAGTCAGAGAGTAGAAAAGGACTCGTCTTCTCAGACGCATCTCATCAAAATCCCCACCTGCAATGTCTGAAGTAAAAATGTCTTCATTAGGTCTCAGGGTTCTAAAGAAAATACCAGGGCCTGCACAAAGCCCAAGGTCTGCGCCTGACCTTTCTTTGGTTTTAATCATTGCAACTCTTGACAGCTTAATAAGTTGAAGGTGGCTGGATCATAGCCTAACTTAATAAGGCCCACGGCAGAGCCTTGGCCACCTATGATTGCTCCCATAAGTCTTCACACATCTGGTGCCATGTCCTTGGGTGGGGAAATATTTTCCATAACTTTTCTTATGTTCCTAGTTGCTGCCGCCGCCGTCGTTGCCCTGGATCTTTATTAGGCGGAGTGATACACTGCGTCGTGTTGCAGTGCGGTCGCCCCTGTCCTCTCGCTGTTGAACACACACACACACACACACACACACACACCCACACACACACACACACACTTGCACACACACACTTCCACCCATTACCGGGCTTGCCTGTTGGCTCCACTGCCTCCATAGTGTTTAACTCATTAAATATTCCCATAATTTATAGGTGTACTTTGTAAATCATGCCATCATATTTAATTTATTCCCCCTGAAGTATATTGTTGTACAGGATATATGTGCTCCATATTTTGTGCTTTATTACTCCTATAGATGAATTACTCTCCCTTTATGATGCACATAAGGTGTATAATTCCATATGCAGTAAAGTCGAGTTTTATGGAGCCGTTGTAGCTTTCCCCATTTTGAGGCGCAGGTCTACTGTGTTGAAGATTAATCTGGGGGTATTAGAACACCATTTTACCCATGGTGTTAGGGTGAGCAGCTCATCCTTCCCGCTTTACGTGGTTCCCGGAGTGGGATCCTCCACTTAGCTTAGCATGTGCAGATATTCTCGGGTGCATTTTACTGCACGCCAACATACATGAATCAACAATTACTCTTTACAGAGCGCACAACTGTGACAGGGGAAATTATTGTAGGTTCAGTGGTGAATTGTACTACAACAATCAAATGTAAAAGCTTTGTCGCAGTGTTGTAAAATTCCAAATGCTCCCTATAACACAGAAAACATGGACAGCTGTTTGCATTTGCCTTCAGATACAGGTTGATGATGGTTAACAAAAGGAAATTTACTGTTGCCTGCTGTGCCAAGAAATTCGTTTTTACTTAGTTGCTTTTAGCAAATCTTTTTAATTATTGTAACACAAACAATTATTATCACCAAAAGAAAAAATGAGTAATAATAATAAATCAATTATATTGAATAAAAGGTATTTGTTACAAATCATTTGTCTAAGTACCAATCAAAAAGTCATGTAGAACAGTAATATTGAGAAAAAGCTTTTTACCTTTCAAGAATTAATTGTTCGTCTGCCTTTTGCGAAATTCACAGTAAGTGAGCTTGATCTAGTTGTCCACCCCTGTTTATTTAGGGCAGGATCAGACGGGGCAGTTTGCTGCCACTTCTACAATGCGAGGTGAACAACGTATTAATAAAAATGTGAATGATGTTGGGCTTTTCCACTTGGAGTTCAACTTTTTCTGATTCGAGGCACTCAGGGCGCGACTGCAAAACTGTGAGGCACAGCAGGCGCATAAAGTGTGAGATGCCCAGTTTGCTTATAACCAGCACGCAAAACACTTACTGCCAATTCTAAAACAACAGAAAAAAACTCCTCCTCTCCCTAGTGCTGCAGTACTGCAACAACAGTGTCCTGTCTGATCACGCCATTAGTCTACTTTTTACCTTCAAGAATTATTTTTCATGCACAACCATTAACGCCAGCTTTACCCTGCAGCCATACACGAGTAGCAAGTGTTACAGCATAGTGAGCATCGGTCTTACATGGCAGCTCAGTACTACTGGCTTCCTTCCTCAATTGTAACCACAAGCAAGAGGAATGTTTGGATCGATGCAGGCCTTGTTTTGCCAGCACTTTTTGCCTGTGAAATAATTGGATTGACACTGACAGGGCAACAAAGCTGGGGAGTTTTTCCTGACCGGTTGGTGACTGCACGAGTGTGGTGCACATGGTGGACTAACTGACACCTGACCTGACTGCTTAGGAGGCTCTGCAGCTCTCCAATGCACGGGAGAGACGTGTCAACCAACCACAAGCCTCGATTTTCTGTCATCCTGGGCTGGCAAAGCAAGGAACGCTTTGACAGACAATTCCATTCAAGGAACGAGGAGAAAAAGGAGGAGAGAGAGATGGAGGAGGACGAGCAGGCCAGATGTGGGGAGAGGAATGTTTGGATGGCCACAGAGTGAGAGAGCATGTCGTTTTAGCCCTCATTTCCTGACTCACTGCAGGGTCTGATCCTCCTGCCATAGGAGGGATCAGGCCGGGGGCCGGACACGTCTCCTGACTATTCATCTCGGTCCATTCTGAGGCAGTGAATACATTAAGAAGAACTCATTCCAAAATGATTTTTCTCTGCCTCTTGACACCATATTCACACTTAGTTTAGAGTCCAGTCGAGACTTGAGACATTCCAGGATTCTGTCACTTATAGTTAACTGCTACATTAGACTTAAATGACTCACTGTAGTCTAAGAACAACCCATGGTCTATTTTTGGATGGTAATGAGTGCAAACTTTTGTTGGGGACCACAGTAGTTTTGATTAAGACCGGAACGAAATGGCAGTATAGCGATAGCCTTTGGGGTCAGCTCGCTACTTGAAAGTAAACTGCTACTTTAAGCCACTGAAGGCTCAAAATATCATTACACCCTTTGTGATACTGTAGAGGGTCCATCTAGACAAACCGAGGTAATTGTAACTTTGTAAGTGTACAGAAAGGGTATAAAAATGACTGTTTGTGCATTACCTTACCTTCTTATTCTGATCGCCGCCATCTTGTCAGGAAAAGTCCATACAAGTCAATTATCGAATTCAGCACAAGCTACTGTCAATTGACACAAAAAGAGGCGAGTTGTGTGGACTCTCTTCTCATAAGATGGCGATCAGAATAATAGTAACTAGTAAGGTAAGGCACTGACTGCACAAACAATCCTTTTCTTTACACTTACGAAGGTAAAAATTACTTCAGTTTGTCTGCAGAGACAATCTCCATAGTAGCATAGTAGTAATGATTTTTAGCATAGTTAATGGCTTAAAAGATTTTAAGCGCAAAAAAGCGTGCAGTGTGCAATGTGATATACAAAGTATACACAGGTGGGGCATAAACAGTTATAAAGTGACAACAAGATATTACATTACATTACATTTGGCTGACGCTTTTTAGCCAAAGCGACTAACAACATAGTAAACAGTTTAAGTTTTAGAGCAGTTCTCAACAATTTTAGGACAATTTAAAAACATTAGAGGACAATTTAAAAACATTAGAGTACAGTAAGAATAAGTGCATCAGTGAGTGCTGATTTTAACAGTTACTTGTCAGTTTGAGACGGCTGGTGAGTGCTAGGATCAGTAAGACTTGTTGTAAGTGTTGCTATGAGAGGAGATGTTCTCTAAAGAGCTGGGTCTTCAGGAGTTTTCTGAAAATGGAGAAGGATGTCTCTGCCCTTGTAGGAGCTGGCAGTGTGTTCCACCAACGAGGAACAACAGATGAGAAAAGTTTGGATTGGCTTGAGCGTACCGGTGGTAGATACATTAGATATAGATATAGATAGATAGATATAGATAAGATATAAAGTGCAGTGTAGACAATAGTGTACAGTTAAGAAGGTGGAATGGTTTACAGTAATATAAATGAACTATAAATATGTGCAGTGTATTAGCAGTAACCTTATAAGAGCAGAATAGATATGGCTATGTAGTATGAACAATGTATGAACAATATGTACAGATGATAAATGAACTATAAATATGTGCAGTGTAGTAGCAGTAGTAACATTATAAGAGTAGTAAGAATAATATAAATATATGCAGTGTATTAACAGTAATATATTAAAGAGTAATTATGGACATTCAGTTTGAACCGTAGACAGAGATGTACAGTATGTACAACAGTGTGGTAACAGTACCATTGAAGTGCAGAAATGGAATTTGACATACGTTGTTTTGGTCCCCAACAAAATGTTTAGTCAGAGTCGTCCTTTTTTTATATCATCTGACCTTTTCAGTAATGATTAGCTTTAGCATAGTGCAATACACACTATTTAGGTAAGCAAAGTTTTCGTAGTTTTTTTTAATGGTCTAAAATTAATAAAAGATAATGCTTTATAGTCTTTTATACAACGCAGCATCTGGCAAATGAAACTGATAAGAAAGCATGTGCTTTTATTCCTTTCCACTGGCAGATCCACTCTCATCAAGATTTTTGTCTCTTTGCTCTCTGGTCGTCGCTGTGACCCACACATCTTCAGAAGGCGACCAGCCTGCCCGCCTGCCCGCCCGCCCGCCCGCCCGCCTGCTCGTTCCCCCTCTCGTGGTCCTACTCTCTCTCCAGCCCATTAGTCGCCTCCCCACCACCTCGCTCTCCCACGCCTTCATCAGGCCGTCTGAAGCTGAGAGCCCGAGCTCAGAACTGCGTCTCTCTCCGCCAAACTGCTGCGTGAAGGAAGAAAGAAAGAAAGAAAGAAAGAAAGAAAAATCGTTTTCAAGCCTACATCTCATGTAATGCAGGGCGGTGAATGTCTGCTCTGCTCTCTTTCTCATGCTTTATTTCAGCTTGAGATATTTTAATGAAGGCCTAGGGTGAGGTGGGGTGGGGTGGGGTGAGGTGAGGTTGGTTGGGTCCTCGCTTTGGTCGAGCACAGCCCTTGCGGCAGCGGTGTGGCCCACATGTATCGACTCTGAGCGACTGAGGGGGGTGGTGGCCACAGGAGGGAATCTGCTATTTCTCCCGGCTCCTTTCATTGTTCCCAAAGACCCTTCTTGGTCTTTAAGACCTGCCCTCGAACGAGACTGAGCAAATTGAAATGCAAATAGTCTTTTACATTTTCATGTGAAGCAACTGTAACGCCATTCTGTGTGAGTGCCATTGTACAGTGTGCGCTGCCTGTGTCTGATATAAGAGTATGGAGTCAGAAAGGCCAACAGAACATGGAATGTATTTTAAGTCATTTGCTCGATTTGTATCGGTGTTACTTAAAAATGCATATTTAATGACTGTAAAATAGATTCCATTTTAATATGGTCATATAATGTGAGGAATTAGAAAAAAAAAATTGAATAGCTCATAATGTCTTTAACACACAATTAGATGGAAGGTTCTAAATACATTTCTAAAATGTACACAGTTACAAACAACAAACTACAAAACAGTTAAAAATGCATCCAAGATGATGATGAAATTGATTCCATTTGCATTCACCTTTTTACAGCGATGTCCAGTGTTCTCCTTGTCCCATGCTGTCCCCTTTATGCCTTTTCTCGCCACGGATCAAATTAAAAATGTGAGGCGTGGGTTTAAAAGGCCAAGCTCAGGTCTTTGCCTCCAGGGTTTGTACATCAGTGCTGATAGAGAGCCCCTGTGAACCATGGGAAATCTTTCAGCGGTCACGAAGCAGTACCGCCCCACCCCCATCAATCCTGTGTTTTTTTGTACATGCAGTCTCAGGTCCTTGCCTCGACACTGACGAATGTCCACGGCGGTCTGTTTCAGTGGAGGACTTAACAAGTCGAAATGTTTCCTTCAATTTGTGTAATCCCCGCCTCCCCCCACACACAGTGCTTTGGTCTCATGCTATATGTGAGCAGATTAGCAGCTTCATTTACACCTAATTGGAAACATAGAAAGACAAAATAGTATATGTTTATATTTATATATATAAACATATACTATCTATATATATGTGTGTGTTTTGTATGTGTTTGTCGAGGAGTATATGTGTGGGTGGGTGTAAATATATGTTTTTCAACAGCTTATTTTTTCAAGTTTAGCCTTTCATTTTTAGATTTAGTTTTTTACTGAATAAATATTCCATTTCTAAAATGTACAAAATCAACTGCTCGAAAGTCAATTCTGTATGTGTATGCAAACCTCATAATCTTCGCGAAATTAAAACTGTCCCATCGTCAGCTATAAGTGCCAGTATCGGACTTGACTGTAAGTTGCGTGACGTCTGATGCCGGCGATGCTCCGGCGTGTTTACCGTTTTCCCTCCACCTGCCCCTCTCTCCACCCTCCCTCGTCTCTCGTCTCGTCTGCCGTCGAATCCCTTTCCATCCACAGAGGGCTTAGCGGAACCAGTCCCCACTCAATCCCGCCGCGTGCAAAGCCGATTGGAGATCCCGTGCAGGAGAGCTAGCTATAGCCTTATACCTCCACTCCTCTCGCCAGTGCTATCTCTAGTGTGCCACCACTGCTGCACCTCCCAGCCAGTCGGAGGCAGATTCTTCAGCACCAGGCCAGCCCTGCCTTTCTCTCCGCCTCTGAGAACCTAACAGATGGGGAGGAGTGGTACGGAAGCCCAGGTGGCTCCAGGGCTTTGGAGATTGATTCATTTGGATTTGACCGTGGAACTGATGGGCTTACGTTATTATCATTTTTTTTGGTGGGAGAGCTGAGTATATATGTGTATGTGTGAGAGAGCTTGAGTGTGTGTGTGTGTGTGTGTGTGTGTGTCTGGATTGGAGCAGCCATAAGAATGGTTGCTTATGGCTGGGACCATGGACCATTACTGGAGCATGTATGACAAGGCTTTCTATCAGGATTATGCATGTGTGGAGCAGTCATCCCCTTGTCTGTCTGCTCTGCCTGGAGATAGAGCTCAGGGCTCCAGACAGACATCACCAGCTGTCTCCCAAAGTTATTTTTTCTTTCACCTGCAGGAACCTTCCCTTAGCAGTTCGACACTCAACACATCAGACTTAAAAATGAGTTGTGGTTTAGACATACACCTCATTTATTTGTGTCCACCATTCTGGTTGTTTGTTTGTAGGCCTGTATATGTGTATGTGTGTGTTTATGTGTGTTTGTTTGTGTTTGTAATTGGAAGTGAGGTTCACCTGTCGAAACCGACGACTCCTTCTCGCAGTCCTACGCCAACTTTCTTGACCCAGGGCCCCCTTCTTTCCGCAAACTTCCGTTCCAATTATTTGTCACAAACACAACAACGTCCTCGAGGGGGGGCTCGGTGAGCAGGGGCTGTCTGTCTGGAGGGCTGCTGAAGCGCTGGTGGGGGGCCTATAGGGAGATTGGGCCATGGCCCCCGCTGCAGCGGATGTCTGTGGAGGTCAGTCAGGCTCAACCAGCCTTGATCACACCATCAGCCAGCTTGTTATGAGACCTACACTGGCCATTATATTTGGAATCAATCTGAATTTCTCTCAGCCTTGCCAGAAGAAAATGTGGACTAGGGTCAGCCAAGGGACAAAGGAGAGAGAGATAGAGAGAGGGAGAAAGAGAGAGAGAAAGGGGGGAAAGTTAGAGGGGGAGATTAGAAAGAAAATAAATGTAACGCGGACAAGAGCAGTATTAATAGGATTATCGGCTCACAGATTTCAATAGATCATCTGTACAAGGAAGGGAGGGTGAAATCTAAGAAGACAAAAGAGGAAAGGAGAGGGAGATGTTAATAGTTATTTATCAGCACTGCTAGAGAATGTGGAGCCATTTCTGAACAGTGAGCAGTGAGCAGAGCCTCATGCCTTGCAGGAGCGAAGGAAGGAGTGTAAGGACGATAGTTAGAGAACTTCCAGAAAGGAACACGTGGATCACTTATTAAAAATGACTTTTTTTTAAAAGTACCCAAAAGGTGTGTGCAGATGTTACGTCGATACCAGCGAGAACATTGCGTCACAAAATTCTTTGATATTTGTTGTATTTTGCGGAGTGAGATATTCATATTTGTGTATGCATTTGACATTCCAAATGTTCAGCATACCATTAGCCCTTAGCAGCATACAGGAAGTGTTTGTGTGGGGGTCTGTGTGTGGAGAAGGAAAACAAGTGGAGAGAGGCAGCCTAAACCTAAAGGCAGCCTCACTGAACTGGTGAACCTCGTGGTTTCGTCTGAAGAAACTTGAAAGAGGTGAGGATGTCTGTGTCTGTGTCTCGTCTGGCAGTCATGGAGAACGGCACTAAAGTGAAGATACACTGGTAATAAGATCTTTTCAAATGTGTACTGGCCACATAGCTCTGTAATGAGAGTAACAGGGTTCAGCTACACAGTAACTGTACCCCTCTAATGTGATGGAACACCTCTATAAACACACTCATGTGAACTGTCACTCAACCAAACACACACGCATGTACGCACACACGCACGTGCGCGCGCACACACACACACACACACACACACACACCTCAGATTGGGCTCTTGATCATCCTTATTGGCTTGCTGTAGCCTATTGTATCCATAGATAGATACATTTCGGATGTTTCTTTTTTTCCATCCTTGTTCATATGGAAACCTTATGGACAACGGATTGTAAAGCATTGAGTGGGTGTGCTGCTAGTATAATGTTGTTTTCTGATTATCAGGAGACGGAAGACTTACTCCAGTCAATGGGGTCATGATAGATGCCACCTCCTTTACAGCTAACACGGGAGAAGCTCCTCAGTGCAGATTAGAATCACTTTAAATCATGTTCCCATTACATTTAGCATGCTTTATGACAACATTAATGCCCTGCTACCTTCCTCTGTCCCTAAAAGGAAAGGGATATTACTGTTCCACGCAAGGCATTTCCTGGTTCATTAAACACACATACATTACCGTTCGAGTCAGCCTGTGCTTAGCAACATGACACAGAACATATGCACAAACACTCACTTTTCCCCCACAATATTCCCAAATAGTCATTTTGTCGTACTCTTTGTGATACAGTGTCATCTTGTTTATCAGCATTGTGTACATCACATAATATTTTCTGGTTCATTGGAATGTGGTAGATTTTCCATAAGCTGCTCTTTTGTAAATACAATACTATACAACACAGTACAGTGCAATACAATACAAAAGCGCAGACATGTTAATTCTATTATAGTATCTCAGACTTTATTCAGACACCTTACAAAGCAATCTGCAGGACTAGGGAGCTAAAAGGAGATGAGCTGGATTAAAGAAATGAACAGATAAATTGGTAATGAGCTGCGACTGGCGGGCCGAGCAGCATCTCTTTAGTCCCCCACACATACAGCACTGTACGCCCACTAACCAGCCTGCAGGCCTTCACATACCCCCTACTGACCTCCCCATACGTGTGAGTCACCTGATAGCGTGGTCCTCTTCTCATTCATTTTCTTTGTCTGGTTCCCCCCCTTTAACATAAAGCTCTTATCAAGTGAAGCACTTTTCTGCCTTGACATGTTTGGAGACAGTCCAAGTATGCCGCCACCGCACAGTAAAGCAGAACTGATAGCGTGTGTGCATTGTGACACGTATACGTTACTATACGTCTCTGACCGCCACACCAAGAGTCCAGTTTCCACCTCGGACGGACTAGACACCTACCACCGCGGTGAGCGGAGAACTTTTGACAGGACTGAAGAGGCACTCTCACATAGATCATGTTCGGCAGGGTCGCTGTCTGTCTGTGTGGCTGGGGGCGTGGGGGGTGGGGGGTGGGGTGCGCTGGTAGATAGCCATCTGCTGTAGACCTGATGGATTCTGACACAAATGCGACGATGTGCTGAAACCCAGTAGATTTGTATGACAGTGGTATCATTTGGGTGAAATGGATATGTGTGGTTATGTCTCCACCATGAGTGGGATGCTCTTTTAAAAGAATGTTGACAGAAAGAGATTAATGTGCCATATTTTATGACAGTGTGAACATGAGTGGTAATAGCCTACACGCCAAAAAGGTCTCCCCCCCATCTTTAAAGAATCGCAGACAGTTCAGAATGACAGTTTATCTGCTGCAAACAGAAACTACAGACAGCAGTCATACACTATAGTCTACTCAATTAATAAATAATGGCTTTAAGGTCCAACCATGTTAAATCCACTATTATGCATTTTTAGCAGCCATGCTTGTTTTCTTTCATGCTCTCCATCTCCTTCTCTATCTTTCCTTCTTTTCCCTCTTCACCTCCTCTCTCTTTTCCTCTCTTTCCTTCTCTACCTCCTTCTCTATCTTTCCCTCTCTACCTCCTCTCTCTTTTCCTCTCTTTCCTTCTCCACCTCCTCTCTCTTTTCCTCTCTTTCCTTCTCTACCTCCTTCTCTACCTTTTTCTCTTTCCTCCTCTCACCTCCTTCTCTCTTTCCTCTCTTTCCCTCTTACCTCCTCTCTCTTCTCTCTTTCCTTCTCTACCTCCTCTCTCTTTTCTATCTTTCCTTCTTCACCTCCTTCTCTCTTTCTCTCTTTCCCTCTCCACCTCCTCTCTCTTTCCCTCTCTTTCCCTCTTTCCTCCTTCACCTCTTCTCTCTTTCCTTCTCCACCTCCTTCTCTCTTTTTTCCTCTCTCCACCTCCTTTTCTCTCTTTTCCTCTCAACTCGTGCTAAAGCGAGGCTGGAGAACTGGCATGATGAATGAGCAGAAGTTGAATCATTATTAAAGGTGGGCGATGATTAATAAGGACCATGTGTGTTTTCTTCTGTAGCGTAAATAAAATATATCATTCACGTGGTCGGCACTGAGGCTGCGAGAGCCTGGCGAGCGTGATTTATGGTGTGTTAAAATGCATAGAGAGCCCAAAGGCTGAAACCTCTTCACGCGAGCACTGGTGACAATGGCCGAAGCAGCCTCCCACCTCTCTCCCATTTCCCACCTTTTGTCTATAGGTCCCACAATGCACAGCGTGCGCAGTGTTCAAATGCAATTCGGCCTACTTTCAACAGGATACTCTTCTCCTCCGTCTTCAGCTAAGCATTTCAAGGCAAAATCATTTTAGTGCACACCTCTATGACTTTTGTAGCAGTTGTGTAAGCAGCAAAGAAGGCCTCTTCATCATCAGATGAGATGGAACAGCTTCTGGCAGTTGATACATATAGGTCAGTCATTGGAGACGTGAGCTTGGGGGGGCAGCAGTAGTGGGGCTACAGAGGCCTTTCCCCGGATCACATCCCCCACACTGTCCCCCCATCACCCAGGAGACTGATGGCTGGATCCTCCAGTGGTGGCCTGACACAAACACATTGCATGTGCCAGCAGCTTTGGCAGCAGGTCTGAGCCACACAGCCAACATATTGATTAAATTTAGGGGAGGCCTAATCTCTCAGTGGTGCAGCCTGTCAGGAGTGTACAAATGCCAAGCCCCACTGCACACTGAAAATCCCTCACAGGCCCCCAAACTACAGCATCTGATAGAACTTTGCACATGCAGTATGTGTTCAATATGAGCTTCCAAGGTTTCTAAAGAAAGATTGTATCAGCATTATTTATTGAGGGACTACTAAGTGAATGTTAGGGAGTTCCAGTTCAAGCAGTTCGGTCATGGAGACTTCATATATTTATTTGTCAAATTTGATTTTAATAAACAGATTTAGTCTGCAAGACCCTTTTCTGCTATGTTCAATTTTAAGCATTTTGAAATGATTCTACACAGATAACTTGTACTGGTCATAGTTCCACTGCAGGGTCCAGATGTGCCAACAGGCTTGTGCAACATCCATCCCCTACACCAGTGATAAGTTCCCTTGTGCATCACTGTAGTCAAGAGGGGAATGTAATCCATACAGACTGCCCTGCACACTGCACATTGTCGATGCCACACATACAGTACGTATATGTGTTGTGTACTTTGTAACTTGTATATAATATGCAGTATCAATAGATGACAAACATATGATGATACACATATGATAGTCGCATATGATACACATATGATAGTTGCATTCAGTAAACTGAAAATGACTGACAATCTCCATTAACTGAAAGCACTCGTTTCAGTTAATGGAGCAGTCACATGAAACAGGGCTATATTTTGGGGTGTAACCCTTCTCTCTTGATGGTTTATTTAACTTGATTATTTTTTTTATATATATATATTTTCCCCCTCTCTCCATCCACGTTGTGGCATCTCCTCTCTAATTTTCCACTGCGCGGTGCTTTTTCTGGTGTTCACCAGGGGCTTGCCCTGCTTACAGGAGTGCTGTGCTCTGGCAGGGGCCGCCGAGTGGGCTGTCCCACTGAGCCGGTCCGCCCCGGCCTGCACCGCACCACACCACACCGTGCCACACTGCACCAGGCCTGACACACTTACAGCCTGCTCGCCTCCCTCTCTCTCTCTCTTGCCTCCCTCTCTCTCTCACCCTCTCTCTCTCCTCTCCCTCTCACCCCCCCTTTCTCCTCTCCCTCTCTCTCTCTCTCTCTCTCTCTCTCTCTCTCTCTCTCTCTCTCTCTCTTTCTGTTCAATGTAAATCTGGTCTCAGCCTTGATGCAGCAGCAGTGGTGACACCACACACACACACACCACCACCACCACTAACCCCTCCCAGCCCAACCTATCAGAGATTGGGGTGTAACCTGATCACCTGACTGGGTGAAGGTTATGTATGTACTGTCCACGGGTGTGGGTTTGGACCGAAGCTGTTACCTGTTACCAAGCCTGAGCTCTCCGCAGCTTTTTTTGGTGGCCTTTGTTTACATCCGTGTCTCCTTTCCGAGGGGGGTGTGCCTGTCTTTACCTGTGATGTTCGCGTTCAGTCAAAATCCGTAAAAATGCATAAGTGTGCATAAGGAGCTTAACCTAAAGTAGGCAATCAGGCTACTACTCGCAAATGACAAATGAGAAATGTAGAACAGTCTGTCTTGGTATTAGAAAGGGAAAAGCTGCTTTCCAAGGAGAGTTAATCAAAAGCAGAAAAAAATGCGTTGCTGTAGCCAGCCCTTTTTTTCCCCCTACAGTGGCTCAGCTTAAGATACTCATTCAACTCAGACCTTCCGCTCTGCCTGCCTGCTGGGGATGTTTATAAACGTCTGTGTTGTGTCTGTGGCCCTGTCTAAACTGTGTTTGTGTTGTCGTAAGCACACCTCTCATCCTCTCACTGTCTCCCGCAAATCTGCACGGGTGTTTTGAATGTCCAGGGGGATACGCTGGCTGCTGGTGAAGAAAATGCCGTTATGTGTAAAAAATTACTTCAAATGAGGAAAAGGGGAAAAAAATCTCACTAAAAGCAGATTAACGGTCATTCTTTTGTAATGGGTGCCCGTGTCATTAAGACACCTGCAAGCCAATTATCATGACAGTGTTTGAATAGGCGAATTCCCCCATTCTTCACAGCATTCACTTGGAAACATTGTTGAGGTTAATAATGCTTAAGAAAATCTAAGGTTTCATTTCTGTCAGTTTGAAACATCCAGTGCTTATTCCTCAGAGTGCTATGAATTATATGCAACATCAATGCACTGTGCATGTGTGTGGACACTGTGTGTGTGGACACTGTGCATGTGTGTGCGGGATACACCGCGTGATGCAAGTGGACACTGCGTGCGACAACGTGCGTGCGGATACTGTGTGTGTGAGTGGACACTGTGTGTGTGTGCGTGCGTGATGTGTGGACACTGTGTGCGTGTGTGCGAACCGGTGTGCGTGCGTGAACACTGTGTGTGTGTGACCGTGCGCGTGCGACACTGTGACACGTGTGTGGACACTGTGTGTGCGTGTCGAACTGTGTGTTATTATTAAGTGGACACTGTGTGCGTGTGTGGACACTGTGTGTGTGTGCGACACGTGTGTGTGAGTGGACACGACCGTGTGCACGTGATGGGACCTGTGTGTGTGTGTGTGTGGACACTGTGTGTGTGTGTGTGGACACTGTGTGTGTGAGTGGACACTGTGTGTGTGTGTGTGTGTGTGTGGTGTGTGTGTGGACACTGTGTGTGTGTGTGAACACTGTGTGTGTGTGTGTGTGTGTGTGGACAGTGTGTGTGTGTGTGTGTGTGTGTGACACTGTGTGTGTGTGTGTGGACACTGTGTGTGTGTGTGTGTGTGTGGACACTGTGTGTGAGTTTGTGTGTGGACACTGTGTGTGTGTGTGTGTGGACACTGTGTGTGTGTGTGTGTGTGTGTGGACACTGTGTGTGGATACTGTGTGTGTGTGTGGACACTGTGTGTGTGGACACTGTGGTGTGTGTGTGTGTGTGGACACTGTGTGTGTGTGAGTGGACACTGTGTGTGTGAGTGGACACTGTGTGTGTGTGGACACTGTGTGTGTGAGTGGACACTGTGTGTGTGTGTGTGTGTGTGTGTGTGTGTGGACACTGTGTGTGTGTGTGGACACTGTGTGTGTGTGGACACTGTGTGTGTGTGTGTGTGTGTGTGTGGACACTGTGTGTGTGTGTGGACACTGCTGGTCCAAATTGTGTGACTCGACTCTTTCTTATTTCCGCTTCTCAGTCCAGATCAGATGTCCGATTCCTCTTCCTGTTTACCCAGCGCTGGGGTCCCGCTCGGGTCAGAAGGGAGAGGAGTCAGAGAGGGAGAGGAGTCAGAGAGGGAGAGGAGTCTGAGAGGGAGAGGAGTCAGAGAGGGAGAGGAGTCAGAGAGGGAGAGGAGTCTGAGTTTATGCTGCTGCCACGGGGGTTGGGGGTAGTTCAGGAGTTGGGGGGGGGGCTATAGGCCTGGCCCCCACAGAGGTGGGCCACTGCCGGCACCCTTGACAGCCTGGGAAAAGGGAGAGGTGCCATCTGGCGTGGGAGGCCAAAAGGAGAGCTCCGCGTGACCTCCGGCCCAGATTCCTCTTTTGAGCAAACAGCACCGCACAGATTTATAGGCTATTAAAGAACAATGGCTGCCGCCACCGCTGCCGTGGAAAGGGGATGGCATTCGCCCCGCGCTCATCTCATCTTTAGGTGACGGCAGCGAGCGGGGACAGGAGACGTATGAATTCTTAAGTCAGCACCGAGAGAAAAGGAAATCAGTTGCAGGTGTATGAATATTAACTATGTGCATTTCCCAATGTAGCATAAACCGCTCTATGAAATCTTAATGTCCATGAATAATGAACATCAGTTGTTAGCAGACCACCTTGATATTTTTGGACTAACCCCTGGTTGACATCATGCTGGGGTTGTTTTGAACATATAAGAGAGCTATGAGATAAAATAGAAATGTAAAGCATGTTAAAGCTTATGGCTCTCAACTTGAGTGTGTGTGTGTGTGAGAGAGAGAGAGAGAGAGAGAGAGAGAGAGAGAGAGAGAGAGAGAACTCCAGCAGCATCTCGGAATTCCCCCCAACTAAAGCTCTTCTCCCTGGTAGGAGGTTGGTGTTTGGGAACCATCAGCTCAAGCGGCTGTCAGCAGGGCTGTAGTTATGGCCCAGGCCCTCAGCCTTCTCTGGGCAGCCTCAAGCCCCTGCTCTCCCTGGAAGGAGTCAGCGGACCTGGATGCTATCACTGCCACTGGCTCATCTCCCATAAATAAAAGCTTCTTTAGCTGAATTGAATTATACCCGGACTCCAGGTCCTTCTTCGCCATTAGAATCACGGATCGCATCAAGAGCATCAAGTAGGGAGCACTCTGGACCTCCCAGAGACCTCCTCAATCGAGTGTTGATTCTTATCAGGCGAAAATGGAACCGAGAGTAAAACACCTGAAGACAACAGATGAAAGGGAACATAACACTAATGATAGTCAGCTGTCATTCAGTGTCTCTCCCTTCACGGGTGTTAGGCATTCACTCTGACCTTTTATACAAGTCCCTCCTTTCTTTCTTTTTTCTTTCTTTCTTTCTTTCTTTCCCTCCTTTTTTTTCTTGTTTTAAAAGGGGATAAATGAGACCATAAGAGGACTAAGCCGTGAATAGACCTTTGTTTTGCTCTTTCTTCTCCCTCCTGACTGTGTCAATTGCAGGGTGCCCCTCGCTCTGCCCGCACCGAGGCCGAGCGGCTAGTTAGCATTCAGGGGCCAACATGGGAAAAAGAGGGCTGGGGACGCAGAGCCCCCGCAAGCCTCCCCCAAAAAAATCCTGCTTACAGAGGGGACTGCAGGAAGGCTCGACCACCCTCCTCCCCTCCACCCGACCCTTGGCACTCTCTTCCTCTCAACTTAAACTTTATCTCCTGACTACTTCTTGTTTATTTTTTCATTCACTCAGTCGCACACTCTCTGAACTTTGCATGTTGATGTTGACGTGATGAGCGTATTGGTTGGCTGACTAGCCGTGGGGCAGGCCCAGTGCCTTCCGACACGGCGGTGGTGATATCACTGGTGGTCAGGAAAGCACGGGCGCTCGAACGCTGGGCTGTGGCACGCAGTAGGAGGTGGGGAATGCCAGGCATGCGGTTGGTGGCGCGCGGCAACACCAGCGATGCTAACTATGTGAGTCATTCGGCCAGAGCCAAGATAGCCCGCGACGGGAGATAATAACACAGTGTTTTTGTGTACGTCTCAATCAGTCGAAAACAATCCAATGGCTTCTTTGTTCCCTCTCTCTCCTTTCTTTTCGTGAGTGTGTGTGTGCGTGCATGCATATCTGTGTGTGTGTGTGTGTGTGTGTGTGTGTGTGTGTGTGTGTGTGTGTGTGTGCATGCATATGTGTGTGTGTGTGTGTGTGTGTGTATGTATGTGTGTGTGTGTGTGTGTGTGTGTGTGTGTGCATGCATATCTGTGTGTGCGTGTGTGTGTGTGTGTGTGTGTGTGTGTGTGTGTGTGTGTGTGTGTATGTATGTGTGTGTGTGTGTGTGTGTGTGTGTGTGTGTGTGTGCATGCATATCTATGTGTGTCTGTGTGTGTGTGTGTGTGTGTGTGTGTGTGTGTGTGTGTGTGTGTGTGAAAAGTCAGCGGCGTTCAAATTCCAGCGCTCTCATAATGGCATGAAAAGGTCCCATTGAAGTCGAGAGTGCGGCTGCGTGTCTCACGACTGCCCGTGGTCAGAAAACATGCGCAGTCCAGGAATCTCAGGGGTCCTCGGAGTAACACGTCAATGAGACACATGCCTCGCGAGATGCCAGGAGTTGGTGACCACAGCGCTGAAGTCCTTGCATTCATTCTGAAATCATTAGTGTCAAACTGACAACATCTTTGGCATTTCGGACTGATCTGCAGCCCCTTATTTCTCATATTTGCTCGTTAGAAATACTTTCGTGTCATATTACACAGTCCTATTCTTTGTTAGTGGGAATATGACAGCCATGCCTCTGTGGTCGTGTTGTATGTGATGTGCGTGTGTTATGTGAAGGTTGTGGTCTGGTTTGCAGTGCTGATGTGCTTTCTGACCTACAGACTGGCCAGAGTGAAAGGGCACGTTGAACCAGAAACGCGTGTCTCTTTGATGCGCAGTATTTTTACATGGCGCTCCGAGAGAACTGTCTGACCTGACACAGAGAGGAGAGAATGATGAAGGCAATCAGGTCAGAATGGCCAGCCGGCTCGGTGTCCTGCAGCATCATGGGTAGAGTGCACACACACACACACACACACACACACACACACATTCACACACACACACATTCACACACACACACACCCACACACACATGGCCACACACACGACACACATACAGACATACACACATACACACACTTATGCACACACACACACACGCACATACACATGCACACGTACAGACACACACACACAAACGCACACAAACACACAAATGTACAAGCTCAATCACACACTCAGATACAGCCACTCACTCCCACTCTCACCCACACAAACATGCTCATGTTTAAAATGAGATAAAAAGAGGAGGAGGAGAGAGAGAAAGAGAGAGAGAGAGAGAGAGAGAAAAAAAAAGAGAGAGAGAAGCAATATTGTCCTGTAGGGCTGTGACACTCATGAAATTAATCTATTATCTTCCTCTGCAGCTGCCATGTGCGATACAAGGTGCCTGACAAGTCCTCGCACTATTGTGCGGCGGTGACATTTGCCCATTCACAGGCCTGCTGACAACGGCAGGATCCGCCAGGCACCAAATGAACGCGCCGCCGAGAAAATGAGAGAGAGGGGGGAGTTGAGGTGGTAGGAGGGGGCGAGTGTCTACCGTGCGACCAGACGGCAGGATAGATTTCTTCCCCTCTGTTTAAAAGACTGACCTCAGCACCTTGCTGTGGGGCTCCCACCCCCACCCACCCCCTCAGCCCCCTCCATGAGAGAAGGTTAAAAATGCCCCAGTTTCTTTACTGCATAGCCTCTATTAAAAGTGTCTGGGCGTATTCAGTGGAGAGACTGTACCCTTGCCCTGCAGTTGCCCCCACTAGATTGTCCTCGCAGACCTTGGCTTTCTGTTCCAAAAAACAGGCCAGAGCCACCACATTCTTCACCCACAACAACAGATGGAAAGAGCTTTACTAGTCACCACTTAACTACCCACAATAACAGATGGACACAGGTCTCTGCTGCGGTACAGACGGTTGTTCCCCCACAGGAAGGGCTCAACCTGGGCACAGTGCAGGATGAGCTGGGACTGC
>NC_063212.1:10992828-11015328 GCF_017589495.1 Alosa alosa
GATGAAATATTTAAAGTGGTGTTTATTAACAGGATGAAAGACAAAGGGCTCCTTCCCTTTGACTCGCGTGTGCTGACACCGCGCCGCTAACAAACACAATCAGAGCTGATCTTGATCCATAATAGATGGCGTTGTGCACAGGCGCAGGCAAACAGATGCATGCACACGTACACACACACACACACACACACACACACACACACACACATGCACACACACACACACACACACACACACACACACACACAGACACATACACAAACACACACCACACACACACACATACACACACACACTTGCCCCTCACACAATCTGGAATTATTAAAGAAACGTGAGGAATTGAGGCAAGTTCTCTTTTTCCTTTTTCAACATTTTGTCAAAAACAACAACAGAAAAGTTGGATTTCTTCAATGTTGCTAGACACATATTGGCTTAGAGTGACTCTTTTCAACTCACATGCATCAAAAAACACTCATCTCCGTGCGCTGTTGACAAGATGAATTACACCAATGTCTCCACACGCACACACACACACACACATACATACACACTGCTTAAAAGCAGTGCTGGAAGCCGTGTAAGAGAAAGAGAGGGCGCCTTTGGCACTTGTGTGCATACATTAGAAAAAAAAACCACACACACACACACACACACACACACACACATACATACATACAAGCAAACACACACACACATACATACAAGCACACACACACACACACACACACACACACTGGGCGAGGTGTCCTGTGTTTACCAGTTTAACCCCTCGCCTGTCTGGCTGGAGGCCCTGACGTGTTGGAATGGCACCCCAAAGAAGGGCTTTTGACACGAGGGCCGCGGCTCGGAGGCCAGACAAAGGAGGGGCCTGCCATTCAGGGCCCTGCGCGCTGTGATGCAAATGCTGAGCCAGGGGGTCTCCCCACGGAGACAGGCCCGAGTGCTGCTGGCTGGAGGTGGGTGATGGGGGTGGGTGGACTGTGTGTGTGTGTGTGTGTGTGTGTGGTGGTGGTGGGGGTGGGGGTCACTCCACTCAGCTTCAGGCTGTATGGGCTCATTGGGAGGCTTGATTTTTTTTTTTTTGGAGAGTCAAGATTACTCACAGTTGAAGTACTGCTAAACACGACACACAAAACCCCCTTTGACTAGCCCAGCTCATTATCCCATCTGGGAGTTGCGCCATATCTGATGGTCTGTCGTCAGTGCCTGAACGTACACACAACAGAAAAGTCTGATCAGAGAACTCACTCTATTTTACCGATCTGCAGAACATACCACAGAGTATCAGAACTTAGAGAGAACCAAAAGAACAAAACAGAAATAAGGGCAACACTTAAAAAGGCCTGCTTATTTAGAACCACATTTTAAATACCACAGGTCACCAAACAGATGGAAAACAACTGAGCTGCCAGTCCATCAACACCATAAAACGCCATGAAAACAGGCGTTCTATGTCCCCTGCCCTTAATGCTGAAACAAACTGGAGGATCATAGAAGAGCACAGTGGAAGCCAGAGGAATGGCTTCAGAGCGCTAATAACAAATGCCCCTCCCCGCCCCCCGATCACATCCCCCTACCTTGTAAAACACATCTTCTCTGCTCTATTTGGATGTCAAATCCAAACGCAACAAAAAAATGGCATCACAGCGGGATGCCTTTAAAAGAAACTACCTTATTTCTAAACCATATGACCTGGGCCTTGCATGACGGGCAAATCATGAATAATGCTTTTCAATATGAGGTCAATATCTGCAGCCTAACGTTTTAAACATCTGCACATTTGTATGTCCTTCGGGACTGAAGACTTTGCCGGTGTCATGACCTGATAACATCTGCAAATAAGTGAAGGCCTTGCCCACATGCACCAGGCCTAGACGGCCCCCTCTCTTTCCTCGCTCAAACTTTTCAACACCTCCTCGACACCCCCTTAATAAACATTCCTTCAAACGTGTGCTGTTAAAATCCAAACCCACATTCTGCATTTTATTAAAAAGTATGCCTCCAGGACGTTTTTTTTTTTCTTTTTTCGGTCCAATCTTTGAAGTGTAAGAGGGAGCAGTGTCAGATCCCCTTTGCCCCCCGAAAAAGGTGAAGCCAAAAGATGAACCAAAGATTTCATATGTACTCGTTAAGTGAGTGTGCACGTACACACACACACACACACACAGACACACACACACACACACACATCTGTCTCCAAAACCTGATTCAGGCCGACAGATTAAAGATGTACTTCATGGTAACATTTTGTATTTAAACAGATTATATTTCGAGCATGTTATATTTTTCTGTGAAACATAGAAACAAGTTTAATTTGATATGTCTCAACATCAATTTCTAGTCTTGATCATGATAATGATTATTGTTTACAGGTCAGAAGGTTTTTTTCTCCTAACCTGAATTTTAATTGGTCACAGTTCAGCTGTTATATTGCTAAAGCATTGCATGGATAACGAGGCTGCATGTGGAATGGTCAGAGTGACATATGTTGGTACATTCCACCCTGCTAAGACCTGTGTGTGTGTGTGTGTGTGTGTGTGTGTATCGTCTGCGTGTGCATGTGTGTGTATGTACTGTACAAGTGCTGTACTCACCATGAGGGTTTGTGTGCTGCAGTGGCAGCAGCAGCATCCCCAGGATTAATTTAGCCCAAGCAACATCTCCCAGCCACTCTTTCACAACTCCCCCACCCGAGGGTGACCCACCGCAAAAGCCCTTCACTCCCCAGCCACATTCCTGTCCACATCACCAGTTTATCATCTCCCAAATATTCTCACGGAACCCGGAGCTGGGGAGTGAAGAGAGAGAGAGAGAGTGAGAGAGAGAGAGAGAGAGAGAGAGAGAGAGAGAGAGAGAGAGGGTATTAGCATGAGAGGGGGGGAAATGACAGACTGAAAGCAAGAAATTACATCGCATCCAGTGGGAGAGATTGACCTAAGTGGTTGACAGGAAGAAAAAATAAACAAGTTCCCGGACAGAAGAGAGTGAGAGAGAGACTGACTGAGAGAGAGAGAAGGGGGGATGAAAAAAAGAAAATGAGTTGGTCTCCATCATCATTGCAGCTGTTTTCCCATGGAGAGACCAATGTGTTTAACAGCATGTTCAACAGAGACAGCCCTACAGTGTGTGTGTGTGTGTGTGTGTGTGTGTGTATGGGGAGCGTCTGCTATTGACAAACATGGCACATGCCTACGCTTCCTTAATAGGCCCAATTAAATAGCATCCCCTTGGAGCAGTCAGTAAACACAACAATTAGCATACGGACCAAAACAACTGTTTGTTTTATAATACAAAGACAAGCAACTGTGATTGATCTCTGGTTTAAAAATGGCTGTGGATGTGAAGATTTACAAAGAGCACAGCATCACTGATAGCATGCAGGGCTAGCAGCTTGACTCTTAATATGGATGAGCAGTCCTATAGAGTGTGTATGAGAGGGGTATATTATAAGCAGTCCTATAGAGAGTGTTTGTCTTTGTTTCACCTGTTGTCAGCGCACATCCTTGTCAGGGAGAATGACAGCATGCCCTCTGAATGCATAAAAAGGCATGAAAGCCTCGAGTGAACTGTTCTTGAACCCGCCAGAAGCGATTCGTTTTTTTTTACCCTCTTCCTCCTCCTCTTCTTCTTCTTCTTTTTTAACCTCCCTCCTTTTTTTCCAACCATGATCAAAAGTTCAGGAACCTGTGTGTTTTGTATTCATGGCGGAGGGAAACTTTGAAAACCCCCTGGATTAAAGGCGCGAGGAGTCATGACAGTCGGTCAGTTAAAGCGGAGGTGAGCGGAGAGGCGAATCCTGTAGACGGCGGTCGGTCGAGAAAAAAGGAAGAGAAAGAGAGAAAAAAAAGACAGAAAAGAAAAAAAGGTAGTTTTAGTGAGGTTATCATATCTACCTGAGTAACTCTACCTGGACTGTAATTCCCATCTACACATCTGCAGTCTCCATCTTCTTAACGACCGGAATGACAATTACTGCAAGTATGATCGTAATACTCATCACCATCATCTGCTATCACCAACTGCTATGATCATCTTCTGCTTTCCTTGTGATGAAGCAGGGGTGTAATTCATAACCCCCTATAATCAAAACCAGCCAATACAACCCCCCAAATATCTTACATATTATCAGTTATGGAACATGAAGAAGTGCTCCCAACCCCCCTCAATGTTTAACCCAAAGTTACGGCCTTGTGATGAAGTCACAGATGCTTTACATAGATTATGGCCGATGCTGAGAAGTGATTAAGATGAACGACACCCAAGCTAACCACTGAGCTCTTGCAGAGCGAGAAACAGCTATTCCCATATGACACAATGAAAAATTTTTTTTTTTTTTTTTTTTGCCTTTTTTCGCCCTAAGGCACAACATGTCGGCATGACATCTGCAAACGTGTGCGTCTGTGTGAAACGCATTTTTTTTTAAGCACTCGTGCTTATGCTCTCTCTACAAAAACATCCAACATGGAGGAAAGTGGAAATAAAAGGGGGAGAAAAGTTCAACAGCTTGCCGCAGTGCCACGTCTGGGACTTCACTCTGTCTACCTTTTTCCCACTTTGGTACTCTGTCTTCTTTATTAGCCCCTGACACCCCTAACCTGCCACCCCCCCCCCTCCCCCATCCACGACGCTGGGGCCAGTGTTGGACTCATTATGCGCTGTGAGGTGGCACTCGCTCAATGCCCCCGCGGGTCCTGGAGTGTGTTCTCCAGCCGGCCTCAACAGCCCTCGTCACAACACTCGGGCCACAAGCACCTCTCCACTCAATGAGCCGCGGATCCCCAGCTGGGAGGGCCATTGATTCCCTACCACCCACCACCACCCACCCCCACCAACCCCCACCAACTCTACCAACCCTACCACCACCACCTCCAACAACCCCATCACCACCGACCCCCAACCGAGAGCCTGACTGTGGCCCCATTGCCCCCCCACTGAGAGGGGAGGGTATGGGTGGAGTGAGTGGGGAGGCCCCCGCCCATTAGACCCATCGTGTGTGTGTGTGTGTGTGGTGGGGGGTGGAGGAAGGGTTGAATAGGGGCCCTAGCAGGTGTAAACACCCACTTACTTCTCTCCACTCGAATGAGCAGCCAAGACCCCAGGTAGTCATGGAGAGTGCCTCATAGGAATTGAGAAATTAAGGAGTGGGGGGGTAAAATGAAGACAAAGAAAAAGGAGGGAAAAAAATGAAAGAAGGGGCAAAGAGGGGGAGAGAGAGGAGCCGCGGCGGTCGCGTTGGTCCAGGTGTTCATGGGTGTTTTTATTACAGCGCCTGACATGCTCCAGCGAGAGAGATAACCTTTCCTATTCAGAGGAGGGCTGTGGAGACTACTGAGCCTTTTCTCTTCCACTTCTGACCCCCATCCCCCCCCCCCCCCCTCTCTCGTCCACTCCTTGCCCCTCCCCATCTCTTCATGCTCAAGGAATCATTGTAATAAAACAAGTGGCCTCGACTTTCATTGTGTGCACATGCCTGCCTGGCCGCCCGCTTGTCTGCCTGCACAGCCAAACGCGCAGCGGTGACACCAGCAGAGGCTTTCAGCCGGTCAGAGCCAGTGGAACACGAGCACCGACCCAGGCCTGCATTCCTCTGGACACACCCCTGTCCTCCAGCAGACAAAACAACCCATCCCACCACTCCGTTTGTCAAGAGGGAGAGCAATTGTGTTATCATCAAGGTTTAAAAAAAATAAACGCAAATAGTAATTTTGCGAGCGTTTGATGCTAACCTTGGGTAGAGGGGGAGAGGGGAGAGAAGTCGGTAGTGCTTAGCATCTTGAACGTGTCACTCCAAACAGAATTATAAAGAAGTGCTAAGGAGCATGATGCTTAACACCTGTGTCTTATTTTTTCACCCCCAACTTATTTCAACTCATCTTTTAAAGAGGAAGGGATGATGCCTCAGTGCGCAAAGCTTTCTCTTTCTCTCTCTCTCACTTTCTTTCTATCTCTCTCTCTTTCTCACTTTGACACTCCCTCCTCTCTCTCTCTCTCTCTCTCTCTCTCTCTCTCTCTCTCTCACTCTCTCTCCCTTTCTACTCTCCCTGCCTCATGAAATGTTATTTACTGGAGAGATATCATCCCTGTGTTAATCCTCTTAGTGGTGGATTTCAGTTGTCCTTACAGCACCGCACACCTGCTAAACTTGCCTTCTCCCCAAAGCTGTGTACACAGCCCGAGTGGAGCCCACCGCACACACACACACACACCCACTCTCTCTCCGTGGGCTGCATCTCATTACATACATCACATGTGTGTGTGTGTGTGTGTGTGTGCGACCACGAAGATGAGCACTTGTTCGTTAAAGAAGGGAGGACAGGAGAGACAGAGAGAGACAGAGAGAGAGAGAGGGAGATGGTGCTGGACGTCCCCGCTGGACGCCGGGACCCCAGACTGAGATCGCCGCACCCTCCCTCCTCTCCCATTTTGTCTTTCCTCCCTCCATCTGCGCATCCCGGGAAACGCTGGGAAAAAGCGGAGGAAAGCAGAAGGGTTTTTTTGCGGTTTGGAAAAGAGGTTGGTACTGAATCAAATTTCCACAAAGTAAAAAAAATGGAAGGAGTTGGCTCGGCTTCATATATCAGTATAATAACAAGATGTTTGGACAAATTGGGACGTGTTCGGAGGGCTGTTTACTGGCAGACGGTGTAGACACAGTTAGCCAGGACTGGAGAGGACAGAGTCTGACACCACTCATTTTCTTAAGTGATTGCCTTTCCCAGAATGCATCAGTGTCGGGGCCCATCGCCCATCCCGCCACTGCCCTCCCCCCACCCCCTTTCCTTGCGTGACCGCTGTGGATAGTTAATGTTGAATCTAACCCCCACGAACACTTAGCCAGACAGTCTGATCCCCCAACAGACATACACACACACACACACACACACACACACACACACACACACATAGACAGACAGACAGACACACACAAACACACACACACACACACACACACACACACACACACACAAATTACCACCACTAACACCATTGCCTCAACAACTCCCCTGTATCCACAATGGAGGTGTGTGTGTGTGTGTGTGTGTGTGTGTGTGTGTGTGTGTGTAGGGAGGTGTGCAATATGGAATTTGAAATATTAGCTGGTGGTGTGATTGAACATGGTTCCCTTATCACTGCCTTGCCAGGTAGCCGAGCCATAACGATGACTTATTGTCCCTGCGAGTAACATTGAGTATATAACAAGATTCCCAGACGTGACAAACACCACCCTGGAGGAGAGGACGCGCTCCACCTGCCCCTGCGCCGGGCTTGGGCCAACAAATGGACCCGAGTGCCCGTCCAGCGTGCACACTGATCACACCCCAATGCACAGGGGACGGGGCTGCCCAACCCCGTGGAGCACAGAACTAGGGGGGGAGGGGGGTTGGGGGAGACACGCCTCTGCAAAAACTACATCCTTATTCTACCCTTTCTCTTAGTCTATGGCTTCAGTGAGTCTAATTATACAACTCCAGAGGGGTATAATATAATGCACCAGGCTTATGATATATGAAAATATACATATATTTTTTTGCATTAGGCCATCATGTGAGCGCAATGTCATGTATAAAAAAAGGGATGCTCGCTAGTTAAGTGGTGAACTAGGGAGGTGTTCTATCACTGGCTGGTTAGGCGGCCATGTCCCTGGGCACCCCCTCCGGAGCTCCGTGTAACTTTTCGGGGCCAGGCTGGGAAACAGCACATCTATTTCTCAGAGCCCAGGTCTCTCAGGAGGCTGCGCTGCTGCTGAGGAAACCGCTTCAGGGGTTGCTAAGCACCACCAGTGGGGATTTAGCAATGCACATTTCCAACCGTTTTCTTTTTTTCTTTTTTCCAGCTACATTTTCAAATGCTCCCATTGCTGGTATGGAATGCGATACTGTGTCATATTGGAAAGTATGGTACTTACTGCAGTCCTCTTTTCATGTTATGAGTTTTATAATCCGCATAATGGGTAATGTGATGATTGCAAAATAATGATGATGGTTATTAGAATATTATGTATTTTATCATTATTATTATTATTATTATTATTATTATTATTGAGTAGAGCATGTTTGTAACCCTGTTCCTTACTGCTTCTCGTCTTGAGGCAGCTTTGCTGTCAGCCATGCTCTCTGGCAAGGTCAGCCCTGCTCTGTTTACTTTTAGACCATTATTTAGCCTCAGGGGCTTTGAAAGCATCCTGCAAAACCTCACTCCGACAAAAAAAAAAAAAACGACAGAAAATAGGAGAAAGAAAAACACACAGCAACGATGTGAAGCACGAGAAAAGAGGAGAGAGAAAAAAGAGAGAGAAAAAAAGAGAGAGAGGCCATGCAGTCAAAAGCCTGAGAAAATTATTAGGAAGTAATAGCTGTGGAAAGTTATGGACTGCCGAGAGAGCTGTGTGAGTGTGTGAGAGAGAGAACCTCTGAGAGACCCTCCTGACAGGCTGGAACCCCCTTCCGCTCCGCTCCCGGAATCATTTCCTGTTTATATTTATGAATTCCAAGGATGACAAATATGACCTGTGTGAATTCCGGCTGCTTTAGCGTTACATCTCTCTTACTAAACATCTTTTTGGGGTGTTTTTAAAGGGGAGTCAATACATAACAATGTTGTCCACAATTAGTCTGTCTTCTCTCAGCACAGAATAATCTCTAGACAAAGCTTAATTCTAATTGCAATATTTAGTAGAAATAATAGTTGGTTATAGTTGGGCTGTTGTGCAGAATGCAAACATGCTTGTGCAGGAGTAGGCCATCAATAACCACTATCTTTAGCAGGACATGCTTCCCCCCTAGCCAGACTAATGATTTATTTCCTCTTATATGAGACCGATCCCTATCAGATTGATGAATGCCCCGACCAATCATGTTCCAGCAAAACTCTAGAATGTACATACAGCGCTGAGCAATGATGAACGGTGGCCGTCCGGGTTATTTATGCAGCCAAGGGGGCCTCCGCTGAGATCGCGGCCCAACACCGCAGCCCCTTGCCTGGCCGTAGGTGGTCTACGCTCCCCCTCCTGCCTGCCCACGCACGGCTGAGGAGAGGGGCGCCCCATCCCTCGTTCGTTCTCTCCTCGCAGGACGGTGCGTCTGTCTGTCTGCACGTCTGGTTAAGCTCTTGCCGCAGTCATCTGTGGGACATGGACGAGGGAGCGTCCTGGGAGCGTCCTGCACATCTGACCTCCACAGCAGCCTCCTCCACGCATGCAGGCACACTGGAGCACCACACACACACACACACACACGCGCGCGCATGCGCACACACACACACACACACACACACACACACACACACACACACACACACACACACACACACACACATTAACACACACACACACAAACATGCACACACACACACGCACACACGCACACACACACATTTACACAGACACATACACAGTCTCTCTCTCCTCTTCCCTCTCCAAGATCTACTGTATATAAAAAACTGTCCGCCACCTAGAGTAACTTTTTTGATTAACGCTTCACAGTATTTTGCTCCCAGAAAAGCCAAAACACACAGTATAAAACACACTAACACCATGAGTCAGGGAGAGTTTGTATGTTCAGCACAAACACACACACACACACACACACACACACAGCCCTACAGTAGATGTCCGGCTTGCCCTGGCAGACGCAGGAAAGGCCAGAGGTGACGCCTCGTGGGCTGCTGTCCACACAGCGAAGCGCTTCGACATGTTGGTTTATTTTCTCTGGATAATGAGGGACACCTTCCTCTTGAACTTTAACAGCTCCTCCGTCTGATGTGAGTCTGGGAGAGCAGCCATGAGGGAGCCCAGCTTTTATGAGCGCACTCTGCTTTCTCATCCCTCTTTGTTTTTCTTTCAGTCGCTTTTTTCATCTCTCTCTCGTCTTTTCATTTTTTCCTCTCTCTCCCTCTCTCTCTCTTTCTGTCTCTATTTCTTTCTCTTTCTCTATCTCTCTCTCTGTCTTTGTCTCTCTCTCTGTCTCTCTCTCTTGCTCTTTCCTGTTCCACACATTTTGGATGGGTCTGAAGATGAGACAGAAAATGGGTTGCAAGCACATGGAATGTCGGAGAGGCTGAGAAGGAAAGAGAGAGGGGGGTGGGGTGGGGGGGGTTTGAGTTGCCAGCTTAGGAGTTTAGGATGCACTGCACCAGTGAAGACAGGCTAGTAAATGTCATGTTCCTTCAGACAGACCGCAGAGATTGAGAACAGACTCGCAGCGCGCGCCTACACACACACACATACATATGCTTCCATATGCTCAGACCGACACACACACACAGACACAGAGACACACACACACACACAAACACACACAGGTGTTCCTATGGACCCAGCATAGTTTTGCGACATGCCAGGCTTGAGGATCTGGGAAGTGAATTGGCCGAGCGGGAGAGCGTTTAATTGCGAGGGCTCCGTCCCAAACTGTTGAGCAGACGTGCAGGGGTCCAGCGCACTGGCTGTCTAAACCAAAGTGACAGTTATGGGCCCCTCTCGACCGGAGAGAAGAAAAAAAAACACACTAAGCTATTTCCTGTTGTGTCCCATTTCTCAGTAGGAGTGTATTCCCATGCATTTGATACACCCCTATTAACCATGCACTCTTGAGTCCAGTCCATAACTCCTCTGGTGGATAAAATTTACTACGGACAGACACATTAGAGGACGCTCCATACCTCCATACGTTCGTCCCCTCTGTCGTTGCACAGGTCCCACGATGCAATTCTTCATAAACTGCCTCAGTAAACTGTATCGCTGACCAATGTTATTGTAGGGGGAGCCAAGCAGGAGGACTCTCTATCTCTTTCTCTCTCTGTCTGAAAGGCGAGCCAGCGTCTTGTCTCTGATTTGCAGTGAAACATCACTGGTCCTGTAACTGTAACTGGGCCTGTTTGCATGTTTGTGTCTGTGGACTGGATGGTGTGCAGATTGAATACTTTTGTGAGTTTTAAGAAAGCAATAGACTAATTGGATTGCTCCAAGTGTTTCCAAGAATTACCAATCAGAAAGTTTCTAAACATTGTTTCCATATGATGTACAGTATAGTACAGTGTCTGTACTACAGGCACATTCTTGAAGAACTGCTTTTTAAAAATAGATACAAATAAAAATAAAAACTGTAGGCCCACAGGAAGCAGGGTTTTACACCATCCTCTGACTCCATACTGTATGACCTATCAGAGGCCTCTCTCGTTTTGTGGCACCTCTGATCTGGGGTGCGTTTCTACAAAAGTTAGCGTTGCTAAACCACCATGGTACGATGCAACTTTTGCTCAAACAATGGCCTTCTAATACCTGTGTCTAGAAAAGTGGTGTTGTTTGGTCGAAGTTCCGTCGTTCAAATAATTTTTATCATAAATAAGTTTATGATAAAAAAACAGTCCTGCACATTTAGAGCATCTACTGTATAGCTACATCATACATATAGACCTTCCACAACTAAGTTATAATCAATCAAGAAAATGTTTTTGTTGTGTCCCAATATTTTCTTAATAACATCTTCTGCTCACACCCAGGCATGAATAAGTGGATGTTGTGTGACGCAGCTGTGTCTGAACACCATTGCAACTCAACTGTCATTCCACCCCTGCACTAGCAGATGAATAAAAGTAAATTTACGTTATAAGTGAATTACTCTGTTGAATGGTGACAAACTAATGCAATTAAACCATTGACAGCCGCAAAATTTCCATGAACGACGCTGCAATGATTACTCTTGACCTGTTGTTCCAAGTTCCAACCACCAAACTTTCCGCCCATGTTTGCGATTCAGTGTTGGAACTACTCTTTTTAGAAACACCAAATCCAAGAACGACAGTTCTAACTCCAGAGATTGTCGTCACACAGTAGGTTGAGAGAGTGTTATACTAATGAGCAGAGCCAGACAGTAATGGAGTACAGTACATTTACTTGAGTACAGTACTTGAGTACAATTTTGAGGGATCTGTACTTTACTCGAGTATCATTTTTGGGGAGTACTCAAGTGCATTTGAGAGGCAAATATTGTACTCCACTACATTTCTATCCATAACCGTGAGTACCCGTTACTACTTCTAAAAAAAAAAGGAAAAAAGAAAAATCTCGGAAACCCTCAATTTGTTGTTTCCCTCTCAAACGTGATTGGATTGTGCAGGCGCCACTGATTGGGACAGCCTATCAGCAATCACCTTCAGCTTTCCACCAAAGTCAACTCCATGGTCAGATTTAGATAAGAGACGAAACCATGGACGAAACAATGGATGAAGACGCAGCAGTGCGTTTACAGGATTCGTTTGGACGCTCGGCCAAGACGAAGCAAAACCTCTGCGTTTAACCTAAAAATCTTCTCCGTGTGGACGGGCCCTTAGATAAGAGACAAAACCATGGACGAAACAATGGATGAAGACGCAGCAGGTCCATCCCGGTAATGGGTGTGGCCCCACCTCGCCAGACTATTTACATTTTCTAAACAAGTTAATGATAGTTTTCGCTTCAGGGCTAATGATAGTTTTCGAAGTGTTACAATTACAAAATAGGATTTTGTATTTGAAATATGTATTTTAAATACATGTATTAGAAATACTGCCCATCCCTGGCAACATGGTAAAAAGATGAAAATGACTTGATTTTTACTTCCAATTCATTTTACATTCTCCAAGGTACATTTTTCATAACTCCATGTAGGACGTCTCTGTACATAAATGTAAGCACTGTGGCAGTACTAATGCAATATTTAGAAAATGTAGGCTACTCTTGTACTCTTGATACTCAGGTACTTTTAAAAACAAGTACTTCAGTACTTTTACTTAAGTAGACATCTGACTGTTGTACTTACTTGTACTAGAGTAAAATTTAGCAAAGGGTATCTGTACTTTTACTCAAGTAATGAAACTGTGTACTCTGTCCGCCTCTGCTAATGAGAATAGATTGTTAAATTTTAGCAGGCTAGTGCTAGAACATTTTCGAGTTGACATTACAAGCTAACTTTTTAAAATTTTTATTTAGTAGGTTAAAATAATTGCTCACACAGTGTTCCTCATCATCACTGTCAAGAAGCTCTTGCATTAGTGAAATGACACATAAACCCTGTAACCCCAAATAACCGTAAATTCGTAAATTCACGGGGAGTTAGAACGCTTGTCTTTTTCAAACTTAGCGTTATTCTATTCTATTTTCATTTTCATGAGTGCACCCCTAACTGCATGCGGTGTGTTTGCGACAAATCAGTTTTATGACATTGTTTTCAGTCGGAATGTCCTAACTGGACTCGACGTGACACAGTGCTGCACAGCTTGACGCAGAGCAGCATTTTAGGCAGAACCTTTGTCGGACAGCTCGTTTCTAAATATGATGCAATAGACCATCATGTTTAATGGATTCAGTGTTGACAGAGCACACTCAATGCTGCACCACAGTCTGACGCTGGCTCGCATGCAGTTAGCATAAGACATTACTTGTTCTTGATTCAGGTTCATTCCACTATGCAGAGTGTAATGTGACGTGTAAAAGAGTTGTTGGAGATCTCCAAAAGAGACCAGGACTTCCTGCTTTTACTTATTTGTTTTACCTGCCTGTTGGTAGCAATGCACCTGAATAACTCTGTAATATCACCTGTTTAACCACATACAATCACCTGTGATTAGTTAAATCATAACCTTTAGCCTGTAGTCATAACCTATGACATTTAGAGGTAGAAACATACACTTGGGAAACTTTAATGACATTAAGTTTCACATGCTCTAATGCTGGAGTACCTAACCCTGCTGCTCCCTGTATGCTGGGTATCTCACAACCTGATTAAAAAAAAAAGCTTTTGATTGGTTAAATCAGGTGTGTTGAGCTAATCAAGGGTTCACAGACAAGTTCAATCAAACACAGAGAGCAGGGAAGGATGGAAATATAGTGCAGGAGGCCCCAGGAGCAGAAGTAGAGCCCAGTGGAAATAAGGGAATGATTATTATGTGCAATATATAGAAATATGAAATAATCAGTGGATGAAGAGCAGCTTTAATAGTCATGGTTGTATGAAACAATACTTTCACAGCTATAGTATGTGTATGCACAGCAGAAGTGCTTGCTAACTTAATGTGCTTATTTTGTATCAAATAAAATTCAGCGCTGCACATATGCTGATGAAACAGTAAATGAGTTTTTACAAATCTATAATGCCTCTATACAGACGTCTGCTAAATATGTCACGAGTTGAGGGCTTGGAGCGATGGAGGGGTTTAAATGTGATCCTGCCATTGTGTGTCCCCTGGCCTGTACTCCTTTAAGGCCACCAGGCTTGCCTTCACAGAGCCAATATTCATTGTGCATTTGTAAAGTATGATCCGAGGAAGCTTCCATTGTTCATTCCAACCAGTATCATTCTGTTTCACTGATATACCATCACTCCGATACACTCCTGGGGGCTCTCTCTCTCTCTCTCTCTCCCTCTCTCTCTCTCTCACTCCATCATGCTTTCTCTTCCTCATCATACTTCTCTTCCTTTTTCCTTGAGGAGGAACAAAGGATGACTTTAGCCCTGCCTTGATCCCTGCACGTTTTAAGCAGATAGTTCAGCCAGGATTAATATTCCATGGCACTTTGATGTCAAAGAGCTACGTCGTGCACACACACACACACACACACACACACACACACACACACACACACACACACACACACACACACACACACACACACACACACACATGCACACAAAAAGGCAAGAGATGGGGGCAGGAAAAGAGACTGAACGGAAAAATGGAACGACTGAAAAGAAACGGAAAGAATAGAAAGAGAGAAAAGATGGAGAAGGTGTTGGGATTGTGTGATGGATTCCCACTTGGCAGTGGCGGGGGGCCCAGATATATAATCTCACGCACACGCGGCAAGATCACATGTCCCGCCCCCGCTCCCTAACCCATGCTTGGCAGCCATGGCACCAGAGGATGCCCTTGCGAAACTGGCACCGCTGCTGCTGCTCTCTCACATGCGTGCCACTGTGGTTAGCAGGCAGAGGATGGGGGTCACCAGCCGGGCACCCCCGATGGCATCGTTAGAGATGGGTTGTATGATGGGTCATCAATTGGCCACATTTTGATTAAACAATCAGTCAAATGCTGCCATCCATTGCAGAGGGGTGGGGGTGGGGTGGCGGTCGGGGTTGGAGAGGAGGGGAGAGAAGGGGCGAAGAAAGCCATCCAGAGCAGAGTGTAAGCTTGGGGGATGAGTATACAAGAGGCAGAGAAGGAAAGAGCAAAAGAGAGAGAGAGAGAGAGAGAGAGAGAGAGAGAGAGAAAGAGAGAGGGAAGGAGCAGGAATGCCAAAGGTGAGAGCATCTGGTGGGCAAGAGGTGGGCTCTTAATCTGCCGCTGATGAGGGCAAAGGAAGCCATAATTACATTAGAGCAGCATGGATCAGCGTATCTGACAGTCGCACATTTCTGCCCCCGAGGAGATGCTCCAGCTAATTGTGATCTGCCAACGAGGAGCAGGCTTGAGATGTGCCTATATGTGATGGGGACGAGGGTGTTTGTGTGTGTGTGTGTGTGTGTGTGTGTTGTGTGTGTGTGTGTGTGTGTGTGTGTGTGTGTGTGTGTGTGTGTGTGTGTGTGAGACAGAGAGGGGAGGGGTAGAGAGAGAGAGCATGTGTGCCAGCATTTGTGCGATAGTGTTTGCAATAACAAAGAACATGTTATCTCATGTTATCTATATTTTATTAATAACAGCCACTTTACATGCATGGTGACTTGCTTGTGTAGCTGTTAGTACACAAACACATACACACACACACACACACACACACACACACACACACATACACACACACCTGTGTGTGTGAGAATGTGGAAGAGAGAGTAGAGAGCTCGAAAGTAGAATTCTTTGCCTGCAGCTATAGCATGTGTCTGAAAGCATTTTTGTTTGTGTGCATCTTCCTGTTGGAGCTGCATCCAGTGTGCAACGCTAGCGTAGGTCGCAGGTGTGCTGTTATGCTGGGCGTGCCGTTTTTGAAGGAGTTAGGGGATGTGTGTATGTGTGCGTGTGTTTGTGTGTGTGTGTGTTTGTGTGTTTGTGTGTGTGTGTGTGTGTGTGTGTGCGTGTAAATGTGTGTTTGTCTAGAGGTGTGTGTGTGTGTGAGTATGTGTGTTCGTGTGTATGTGTGTTTGTGTGTGTGTATGTGTAGAGGTGTGTGTGTGTGTGTGTGAGTGACGTTGATCTGTTTAGTGTCCATCTTCTGTCAGCTTTCAGTGGTCATTAAAAGTGTGGGTGTTATCTTCCACCGTCAGCCCAGATTCACTGACGAGGCAGCTCGGTGAGCGGTGTGTGTGTGTGTGTGTATGTGTGTGTGTGTGTGTGTGTGTGTGTGTGTGTGTGTGTGTGTGTGTGTGAGCAGGTAACGCGGTCCCCTTATCAGCCCGCCTGATTGCCTCCGCGCTCTCAATCTGCTTGACGTTTGCATCTCAATCAGTCTTTAAATAATCTGCTCTTTCGCTCGCTCACTCGCTCACTAACTCACTCACTTCTCCGTCAGAAGGCCGACCTGCAGAGAGGGGGATAGAGAGAGAGGGGGATAGAAGGATAGAAGGGAGGGAGGGAGGCAGAGGGGAATATCATAATACAGAGCCTCTGTGCCCGCCAAACAAATCAAAACAAAACAAAACAAACAAACAAACAAGCCCAAAACGGGCGGCTCTCTGCTCCAACTCTGCTGCTGTCTGATGTCTTGTCAAAGGATCCCTTTTCAAGCCAAAAATGGCTACCGTTGTTCGGAGCTCCAGATCCCCTCAATCAGCAGGGTGACAAGCTGGTAAATGAACAGATCTGTTTACCTGGGCATCGGGTGATGTGTTGCACTTATGAGTTCACTTGATCAGGTTGCCAAACAATTTGATGTGGTTTTTTTAGTTTCAGAGTTTTTCAAAATGCAAAAAGGGATGATTATTTGAAGATAGAAGCCACACACACACGTCTCACCTTCTCTGTCGAGCCGAGCCAAGGAGAAGAGAGGAGAGGAGAGCCAAGGAGAAGGGAGAGGAGGAGAGGAGAGGAGAGGAGGAGGGGAGAGGAGAGGAGGGGAGAGGAGAGGAGAGGAGAGGGGAAAAAAAGTATAATTTGCATGTTCCAAAATAAAGAGTGTCACTGCTGTGTTGTGCCAGATGTCTATCACAATTTAGAGATGGTGTCAGTTTGAACTTGGCAGGGAAGGGGAAAAAAAAAACAAGCAGTCGTCGCTGCCAAGCACATGCCAGAAATGTAAAAAATCAAACCTCCCACTCAGCCTCCCCCTCAGTGCCTCCCCTTGAAACAGGAATAGACTGTCAGTTCTATTTATCCGTGGCTGGTTTTGTGGGGAGCGGGGAGGGAGGGTGACAACGGCTTGCGCCACACGCTCTTAACTGTGTGTTGACTTGGCGGTTGGGGGCAGGTGTCAGGGGAATGAATAATTAATATGAAGTGCATGGGAGAGTTTCTTTGGGGGTTTTTCTTTCTTTCTTTCTTTCTTTCTTTCTTTCTTTCTTTCTTTCTTTCTTTCTTTCATTTTCTTTGTCTGACACAGGTTGTGTGCACTTGCACCACACCTGGCAAAGACTAAATCCGTCTTATTTGTGATCTAATTATTTTTGTGCATCTTTATATCAGAGGTGAAAAAAAACAACAACAACAACATATTATGGATGGATGCACAGTATTCAAAGAGACAAAGGGAGTGAACTGGAGCCTTTAAAGTGTCGATCCCTGTGGCCTGGCGGCTGCACAGGGCTTTTGAATGTGAAAATATGAGAATATGAGCGGCCCCATTTGTGAACGTGAGAGACAGGAAACCTCCCTCGTACATGCCAGCATGGGGAAGTCTCATTCTATTATATTGATATTCCATCATTCTGGCTCCTCCCAAGGCACCTTACCTCTCTCTCTCTCTCTTTCACTTCCTCTGTCTCACTTTCTCTCTCTCTCTCTCGCACACTCATGCTATTTTTCTCTCTCTCTTCTCTCTTCTTCTTTTTCACTTTCAATCTTTTCCTCGCATTCAACCCACCCCCACCCTTTTCTCTCGCTCTCTTTCACTCACCCCTATTTCTCTTTCAGTCTCTCTCTCTTCCACCCTCTCTTTCACTCTCACTCTTTCTCCTTTCCTCTCTCTCTCTCCCCCCTCCACCCCATCTCACCCCCTCTCTCACCCTCCCCTTTCTTCTCCTCCTTGCCTGCTTGCTGAACAGGAAGTTCTTGGTGGTGATTATGGATGTCCCGCGTGAGGAAGGTGCTGGCGGCGGCGGTGGTGGTTGTGGTGTCAGCGGGGCTGTCACCCGGGGCTGCCTTTGTGTGCGGAGGGGGGAAAAATGGGACAGTTCTTGGCTGGCGCAAGGAAAGGTCAGAGGCAGCTGGTGTGAACTCATTGTCAGCTCATTCCTCCTCAACCCAATGGATCATGTTTAACGTATTGAGTCTGACCTGCGGAGGAGAAAAAAAAACCATAATAAATGAACAACTTTTCCTGAACAACTTCTTCTGTCTTGGAGTATGGAGAACACAGTTATAAATCGTGAGCATCATATCACAACTACATTCATTTTGTTTATGTGCTCCATCTGCAAGGTCCTTTATACAGTAGGGCTAATATATAACAATTTAATTTAATTCAATCTATTTACTGTATATAGAGCCATTCAAATGGTCTCAGTGGGCAATACAAGTATTGAATAGGAACCAGCTCCTAAAAAGGGAGAAAACTTTCACATAGTCTTGTCATGTCATTTAGTCTTGTCATGTCAAATTGGTTGTTTAGACTATGAAAAAAGTATCTATTTACAACACAGAAACAAAACAAAAAGTTGTATTACATAATATTATCAGTTCAAAAGACAAATGATTTTGATAGAATCAGGCTGGGATTATGTTTTTAGTATTATATTAGGATTATATATTTAGTATTTTCTTCAGTCCTCTCTTGTAAGGAGAACAGCGGGCAAAGCACTTCAATTTCAAAACCAGAATCATACTCTGAATTTCAAAGAAATCCACAACCTTAGATGGCCCTGAATTGCTAACAAAGCGAACAGGAAACTCATTTGGGTACTGGGACCCGTATGGAATAAAGCCCTAAGGCTCTACAATGTACTATAATACAGATTTCACTTTCCTTGAACAATCTGCTGGCGTGTGAATGATCAGTCACTGACAACTGGCTAATTTCCATGAACTGGCCTGCTGATTTTCTCTTTCTTGCTCGGCTTTGAGGCAACAGCCTGGAATGTGCCACTGAGGAGATCACTGTTGTGGCTTTGTCAGCTTGTGAGACAGGGCTTTCAGTGGAGAGAATGTAACAGCACTGTAATAATTCACATCTCTTTTTCCCTCGTGCATAGACACACAAACACACACACACACACACACACACACACACACACACACACACACACACACACACACACACACACAGCCTATACACATGCACACACACAAATACACACACACACACACACACACACACACACACACACACACACACAGTCGCTGCTGATGCCAAATTCCTGACAAACTGTCTGATAATCTCAACCATAACAGAATCATTAGCCGTCCGCCTGCTTGCATGAGTTTGATGGAGAAGGTCCAAGAGCACCTATTACCATCTCAGTGAGGCAAATTAAAGCTCAAATAATTTCTTTATGAACATCTATCAGGTCTTTTATCATATCACAGTAATTAATCAGATAATTTTCTTGATTCATTCTTGAATATTAGATATTACATCCAAATGAGACACAATCAATTTGTGGCAAATTGATGCACCAATTGTGTCTATGAATCATATAATGTAGTTGCAACACCTTTCTATATCAATAAAGTCGTTATATAATGTTTAATTAATATTGAATAAAGCTTTGCTTACGCCACAAAACTGAACTGATTTATGATTGTGATCAAATGTAAACAGTATTTTTGACATCTGAACTCCACAGCACAAGAGACCCTTGAATTATCGTGATTGTAAGAATTTGATTTACAGTACATCTCAGAGTTAGATGCTGTCCCATGAGAAAGGCACTATGTGTGGTGTCCTTAGTAGATAGGACAGGACCATTGATGGCTAAAGTGGGATGTCAATACCCTCTTATGGCAGTGGCGATCACACCTGCAGAGCCCTGTCAATACCAATGAGAGGGTGCCAATGACTGAGGGTGCCAATCCACCCCCACTGGAGCTGATCTTTGAAGGCCTGTTGAGACCCTCCAGGTAACCCCCACTGACACACACACAGAGACACCTGATCTTTGACACACAACACATAAACTGGGTGGCACACTGTTGAGACCACACAGGCATCCAGTTAACACACACACACACACAGCACACACACACACACACAGACACACACACACACACACACACACACACACACACACACACACACAGACACCACACAGCACACAGATACACACACACGCATACACCACACAGATAGCTAACAAAGACACACAAAACAGATGACTATAGGGATGTGAGGAGCAATTTGCAGAGTTTGATAAAAGTGTACTGGATTGGAATCATGAACTGTACCTTTAACGGCAACAGTCATATAAAAGTGTTCTGGATTACAGTAGAATCATGGACTGTACCTTTAAAGGCTGCAGTCCTATAAAGGGTCACTAATTGAATAGCTTGATAGTTCACTGCAATGTCGAACAATAGCTTGTATAAATCCTTCCAACCAAAGGATTTGGGCTGTATCCTGCTATTACGTTTTCTTCCATCGTTCTGTTCTTGTTTGAAAATGACTTACAGACCAATAGTTTAAGTGTTTCACTCTGAAAAAAGCCCCCAATGCCGACATCAGGCGCAGTTCATCATTACAAATAAGCCACGGCTATGACAGCCCACGCAGCAGCAACATTTTCAGCAACATGAGGAGTCATTTATATGTCAACGAAACAATCTCTCACATCAAGAACAACAGCATGTGGTGTGTGAGTCTCTTCCATCAGATATTATGGGTTAGTTAGAAATGTTGTTCCCCGTTGTTGTTGTTGTAATATGTCCATTGAAGCTCACTAATTCTTCTCCTTGGCAGAGCTTCCAAAATAAACTGAAGGAAATGCACTAATGCGGCTTTGCAGTGACCACGCATCCCATAAAAAAAAACTGAAGGTGGGTTCTTTGCTCTGGAGGTTTGGCTGAAACCATTGCTGTGGTTTTCAGGCTCCCATGAAGCCACAGCAAACAGGAAGTGACCCGTGTGAAATGCGATACGTCAGGAAACATGGATGGAGGGCATCTTCACAGCCAGTCACTCACCCCCTCCTTACCCGTGTGACAATAGCACTGAAGACAGGCGGATGTTATGCTGGCCGTGTGCATAACCTAGACCCCAATCTGCACTCATAGACACACACGTGTGCACCACACACACGCACAGACAGACACACACACACACACACACACACAAACATACATACACACACACACACACACATAGACAAACACACATGCACACACACTCAACACTCACACACACACACACACACACACACACACACACACACACACACACACACACACACACACACACACACACACACACACACACACACACACACAGGCACAAGATCAAATGTACACATACACACACACACACACACTGACACAGGCAAGATCTAATGTACACACACACACACACATAGACAAACACACATGCACAACACACACACACACCACACACACACAAGACACAAACGCACACATGTATAAACAAGCTGCTCCAAGGCCGGAGATGATGAAGTGACCCCTGACCCCTTGGTAGCCGCATCACTCCCATCGTGCCCTTGTCTCCAGGGCAGCCAGGGGAGGTGCCTCATGGAGGAAGATAAAACAGGCCTCGCATCTTTATCACTAACACACTAACATTCATTCTGCTCTTGAAACAAAGTGAATGGAACATAGCATTCATTCACTCTTGTGCACCGGGTATGTGTTTGACTTAGTTTGTATATGTTATGTGTTATAGGTTATATGTTTCATGGTGTTTGTGTGTGTGTGTGTGTGTGTATGTATATATGCAAGAGTGTGTATTGTGCATGAATGCGCATGTATGTAATGATATGCGTGTGTGTGTGTGTGTGTGTGTCCATGCGATATGTGTGTGTGTGTGTGTGTGTGTGTGTGCAATTGAAACCAAATGGCGATGTCAGCGTGTGTGTGTGTGTGTGTGTGTGTGTGTGTGTGTGTGTGTGTGTGTGTGTGTGTGTGTGTGTGTGTGTGTTTGTGTGTAGGGGGAGCCTGAGGGAAGTACGTGTAATAGAGTGCGTATAGCACACATTTGCTGCCTCCTGTTCCCCCAGCTGTACTAACATGGCTTGGCTGTTGACTGTAAACACAGCTGCAGGCCAGAGGAGCATGACATGGTCAAGACCTCCACACACACACACACACACACGCACAAAGTCTCTCTCTCTCTCTTTCTCACACATACACGCTCCTACACACAGACATGCACGCACACTTGGATACTCATTGTTTTTTACTCAAAGGAATACTTTGTAACATGCGCAATTAATTAAT